>NC_133768.1:41084940-41391696 GCF_036562045.2 Rhinolophus sinicus
AGTTGCAACCTGAACATTAAAAAAAATATCCTGATGCATGATGACATTAAAGAGCTTCTATATTGAAGGTCCCAGGCCTACAAAAGAATTCCAGGCTTATAGATACAGTGAAGAAATACAGTGAATAATATGTAAATTAACCTGCAAATGTTTAGTAATAATATCTTTGAAAATGAAACAAGGATTTTTCCTTTTTTTTAATTAAAGTTTATTGGGGTGACAATTGTTAGTAAAATTACATAGATTTCAGGTGTACAATTCTGTATTACATCATCTATAAATCCCATTGTGTGTCCACCACCCAGAGTCAGTTCTCCTTCCATCACCATATATTTGATCCCCCTTACCCTCATCTCCCACCCCCCACCCCCCTCCCTCACCCTCTGGTAACCACTAAACTATTGTCTGTGTCTATGAGTTTTTGTTTCTCATTTGTTTGTCTTATTCTTTTGTTGTTTTTGGTTTATATGCCACATACGAAATCATATGGTTCTCTGCTTTTTCTGTCTCACTTATTTGGCTTAGCATTATAATCTCAAGATCCATCCATGTTGTCACAAATGGTCCTATTTCACCTTTTCTTACTGCCGAATACTATTCCATTATGTATATATACCAGAACTTCTTTATCCATTCATCTATTGAAGGATATTTTGGTTGTTTCCATGTCTTGGCCACTGTAACAAGAGCTGCAATGAATATTGCAAAACACTTGTCTTCATGTATAAAGGTTTTCAGGTTTGTTGGGTAGATACCCAGGAGAGGGATTGCTGGGTCATACGGTAATTCCATTCGTAACTTTTTGAGGCACCTCCACACTGCCTTCCATAACGGCTGCACCAGTCTGCACTCCCACCAACAGTGTATGAGGGTTCCTTTTTCTCCACAGCCTCTCCAACACTTGTTACTATTTGTCTTGTTGATGATAACCATTCTGACTGGGGTGAGGTGATATCTCATGGTGGTTTTTATTTGCATTTCTCTGATGATTAGTGATGTTGAGCATTTTTTCATATGTCTATTTGCCATTTGTATGTCCTCTTTGGTGAAATGTCTCTGCAGGTCCTCTGCCCATTTTTCAATTGGGTTGTTTGTTTAATTGTTGTTGAATTTCATGAGTTCCTTGTATATTCTGGATATTAGCCCCTTATCAGAAGCACTGTTTGCAAAAATTTTCTCCCATTCAGTTGGGTGCCTCTTTGTTTTGTTGATGGTTTCTTTTGCTGTGCAGAAGCTTTTAAGTTTCATATAGTCCATTCGTTTATTTTAGCTTTTACTTCCATTGTCTTTGGAGTCAAATTCATAAAATGTTCTTTGAACCCAAGGTCCATAAGTTTAGTACCTATGTTTTCTTCAATGCAGTTTATTGTGTCAGGTCTTATGCATAAGTCTTGGATGCATTTTGAATTAATTTTGGTACATGGTGACAAACAGCAGTCCAGTTTCATTCTTTTGCACGTGGCTATCCAATTCTCCCAGCACCATTTATTGAAGAGGCTGTCTTTCCTCCATTGTATGTTTTTAGCTTCTTTGTCAAAAATTATCTGTCCATATTTATGTGGTTTTATTTCTGGGTTCTCAATTCTATTCCATTGGTCTATGTGTCTGTTTTTCTGCCAATACCATGCTGTTTTGATTATTGTAGCCCTGTAGTACAAGCTAAAGTCAGAGAGTGTGATACCTCCAGCATTGTTCTTTTTCTTAAGATTGCTTTGGCTATTCGGGGTCTTTTGTGGTTCCAAACAAATCTGATGATTTTTGTTCTATTTCTTTAAATAATGCCATTGGGATTTTGATGGGGATTGCATTAAATCTGTATATTGCTTTGGGTAATATGGCCATTTTAACTATGTTGATTCTTCCAATCCATGAGCACGGAATGTCTTTCCATTTCTTTGTGTCTTCTTCAATTTCTTTCAAAAATGTCTTATAGTTTTCAGCATATAGGTCTTTCACATCCTTGGTTAAGTTTATTCCTAGGTATTTTATTCTTTTTGCTGCAATTGCAAAAGGAATTGTTTTTTGTATTTCTTTTTCTGAGATTTCATTGTTAGTATATAGGAATGCAATGGACTTTTGTACGTTGATTTTGTAGCCAGCAACTTTACTGTATTCATTGATTGTTTCTAATAGCTTTTTGGTGGAGTCTTTAGGGTTTTCTATATATAGCATCATGTCATCTGCAAAGAGTGATAATTTAACTTCTTCATTCCCAATTTGGATGCCTTTTATTTCTTTCTCTTGCCTGATTGCTCTGGCAAGGACTTCCAACACTATGTTGAAAAGCAGAGGTGATAGGGGACAGCCCTGTCGTGTTCCTGAATGTAGAGCAAAGGGCTTCAGTTTTTCACCATTAATTATGAGATTAGCTGAGGGCTTGTCATATATGGCCTTTATTATGTTAAGGTATTTTCCTTCTATACCTATTTTATTAAGTGTTTTAATCATAAATGGATGTTGTATCTTGTCAAATGCTTTTTCTGCATCAATTGATATAATCATATGATTTTTGTCCTTTATTTTGTTTATGTGATGTATCACATTGATGGATTTGGATGTTGAACCATCCTTGTGCCCTGGGGGTGAACCCCACTTGGTCGTGATGAATAATCTTTTTAATGCATTGTTGTATTCGATTTGCTAGAGTTTTGTTTAGGATTTTTGCATCTGTATTCATCAAAGATATTGGTCTGTAGTTTTCTTCTTTTGTGTTGTCCTTACCAGGTTTTGACATCAGAGTAATGTTGGCCTCATAAAATGAGTAAGGAAGTACTGCCTCTTCGTCAATTATTTGGAAGAGTTTGAGCAGGATTGGCATTAGATCCTCTTTGAAGGTTTGGTAGAATTCACTAGTGAAGCCATCTGGTCCCGGACTTTTGCTTTTGGGAAGGTTTTGGATGACTGATTCAATTTCGTTACTGGTGATCGGTCTGTTTAGATTTTCCAGTTCTTCATGGTTCAGCCTTGGAAGGCTATATGTTTCTAAGAACTTGTCCATTTCTTCTAGGTTATTGAATTTGGTGGCATATAGTCCTTCATAGTATTCTTGGATGATCCTTTGTATTTCTGTGGTGTCCGTGATAACTTCCCCTTTTTCATTTCTGATTTTGTTAATTAGTGTCTTCTCTCTTTTTATCTTAGTGAGTCTAGCCAAGGGTTTGTCAATTTTGTTAATCTTTTCAAAGAACCAGCTCTTTGTCACATTAATTTTTTCTATTGTCTTTTTGTTCTCTATTTCATTTAGTTCTGCTCTGATTTTTGTTATTTCCTTTCTTCTGCTGACCTTGGGTTTCACTTGTTCTTCTTTTTCTAGTTCTTTAAGATGTAACATGAGGTTATTTATTTGGGATTTTCCTTATTTCTTGAGATAGGCCTGTAATGATATAAATTTCCATCTTAAAACTGCTTTCGCTGCATCCCAAAAATTTTGGTAGGATGTATTTTCATTGTCATTTGTTTCTATGTATCTTTTGATCTCTCCTCTAATTTCTTCTTTGACCCAGTCATTCTTTAAAAGTATGTTGTTTAATCTCCATGTATTTGTGTTTTTCCCCACTTTCTTTTTGCAGTTGATATCCAATTTCAAAGCCTTGTGATCAGAGAATATGCTTGGTATGATTTCAATCTTCTTAAATTTGCTGAGGCTGATTTTATGTCCCAATATATGGTCTATCCTTGAGAATGTTCCATGTACACTAGAAAAGAATGTATAGTCTGATGTTTTAGGATGAAGTGCTCTATAAATGTCAATTATGTCCATTTCATCTAATGTGTCATTTAGGGCTGCTATTTCATTATTTATTTTCTGTTTGGATGATCTATCCATAGCTGTCAATGATGTATTTAAGTCCCCTAGTATAATTGTGTTTTGGTCAATTTCTCCCTTTAGTTCTGTTAGTAGTTGCTTGGTATATTTCGGTGGTCCCTGATTGGGGGCATAAATATTGATGACTGTTATGTCTTCTTGTTGTATAGTCCCCTTTACCATTATGAAATGTCCATCTTTGTCTCTTGTTACCTTTTTCACCCTGAAGTCTGTTTCATCTGATATCATTATGGCTACACCTGATTTTCTCTGGGTACCATTTGCTTGGAGTGTCAATTTCCACCCTTTCACTTTGAGTCTATGCTTGTCCTTGTAGCTGAGATGTGTCTCTTGGAGACAGCATATGGTTGGGTTTAGTTTTTTGATCCAATCTGCTACTCTGTGCCTTTTTATTGGTGAGTTCAGTCCATTTACATTTAGGGTGATTATTGATATGTGAGGATTTCCTGTCATTCTATCTTTAGTTTTCTGGTAAGGCTGTGTCTCCATTGTTTCTTTGCCTTTTGTTGTTGTCTATTATTTCTGTGTGGTGGTATTCTATGATGTTTCCTCTGTTTCTTCTTTTATTACAGTATATATTTCAGTTCTGGATTTTTTTGAGTGGTTACCCTTAAGTTTATGTAAAAGAAAGTTTGATATTTAGAGTATTCCATTTTCTTCAGCACGCTTACTTTCTCCATTCCCATATTCCGGTTCAGGCCTTTACTCTCCACCTTATTATGTTTTGGTTGCCACAAATTGTCCCTGTTGATGGTGGTCGAATAGCCTCCTTTAGTATTTCTTGTAGTGCAGGTCGTGTATTAGAAAATTCCCTCAGCTTCTGTATGTCTGGAAAGGTCTTTATTCCTCCTTCATATCTAAAGGATATCTTTGCTGGATATATTATTCTTGGCTCATAATTTCTCTCTTTCAATAGTTTGAATATTTGGTTCCACTCCCTCCTGGCTTGTAGAGTTTCTGCTGAAAAATCTGACGATAATCTAATGGGCTTTCCTTTGTAGGTTACCATCTTCTTTTTCCTGGCTGCCTTGAGGATTCTTTCTTTGTCGTTGATTTTTGACAGCTTCAATACAATGTGCCTTGGAGAAGGCCTGTTGGGATTGAGGTAATTAGGTGTTCTATTTGCTTCTTGGATTCGAGGATCCAGTTCTGTCCACAAGTTTGGGAAGTTCTCATCGACAATTTGTTTGAATATATTCTCTGTTCACTTCTCTCTTTCTTCTCCTTCTGGTATGCCCATTATTCTTATATTTCTCTTTCTGATGGAGTCAGAAAGTTCTCCTAGAATTCATTTCTTTTAAGTGTCAAGTCTCTTTCTTCTTCCATCTGTGTCATTTCCAGGTTTCTATCTTTGATGTCACTGATTCTTTCCTCCATCTGGTCAGCTCTATTACCTATTCTGGCTATTTCATTCTTAATTTCTTCTATTGAGTTCTTAATCTCCAGAAATTCTATTTGGTTATTTTTTAAAGTTTCAATCTCTTTCGTAAAATGCTCCTGTTGTTCTTTGATTGAGTTTCTGAGTTCATTAAACTGCCTATCTGTGTTTTCTTGCATCTCGTTGAGTTTTTTCAGAACTGTAATCTTGAATTCTCTGCCATTTAAGTCACATATTTCCATACCTTTAAGTTCCTTTTCTGGAGACTTTTCACTTTCTTTCTGAGCCGTCTTGTTGCCTTGGTTATTCATGGCAATTAATGATTTATTATTTATCTTCCTAGACATATACAGGAGTGGGTTCTGCAACAAGTTTATAGGAATACGTCTTTCTTTTGTTTTCTAGTCCATGGTGGTAGAATGTTTCATGTTTTCTCTGACTGCAGCCCTGTTTTCTCTCCTACACTGCAGTGTTATGTTTTCTCTGCACTATTCCAGCTTCTCACACAAGGGGGGTATTCCTTGGAAGGCGGGCTTCTCCTCTATTAACAGTTCACCTGGGTCATAGAGCACCACGTCCCTGGGGGGATTTGGAGAGCTTTTGAAGTTCCAAAGCTCTTCCTGCGCCAGATTCAGAGCCCGTGTGTTTCAGCAGTTCCGTTTACTCCTGCAGGGATCCGCCCTGATAGGCGGGGCAGGGGCGGGGTGACTTGTGAGAGGTGGCCCAGAGCAATGGCAGCCACCTCCACCACAGCGGGTCCTGCTTCCACAGCTCCCTCCCCTTTGCCGGAACTAGTTGGGCTGGGAATCTGTGTCTGACGACCACAGTTTTCAGAATGCAAATATTCTTCTCTTTTGATCTGACACTGCTAGTGTTCCGCTTCTAGCACTGGGCAGGTGAGGGTGGGGCAAGCTCTTGCAGCTAGTCTCTGTGCCTAAGGCGTCCATTCTCTGCTCGGCTGTGAGGGCTTAAACCACAGTTTTCAGCCTGCTTCCCTCAGTCTTTGCTCCGAGGTCTCTGCCGTGAGCACTGGTTTCAGCCGTGTAATATGCTGTCCCCTCAGCCCTGTGGGCCATAAATGCAGCCCTAGAAGTCCGAGTTTTCCCTCTCCCCTAGCTGCGGTAGTTTTGGGATGCTGTGAGTTTGGAGCACTGAGCTAGGTCTGCGTCCTGCCCTCGTATGTCTCCGTCTCTGCACTTCTCCCTTCCCTTCTCCCCTGCTTGCGCAATTTGCCCACCTTTAGGTGAATTCAGTAGTGAGACTCTTCATCTTGCCTGTCTGTTGTGCAGGGAGTCCTTTGTGGAGTTATTGTTGTTCAATTTGTTGTGAATTCCAGGGGAGATTTCCAGAGGCTCACCTCATGCCGCCATTTTGATGACGTCTCTTGAAAGAAGGCTTTTTCTTGCAATGTCTGGTTTTTGTAATCTTTACTCTTGACCTGTGCCAGGAAGGGGCACAGAAGTTCAGAGCATTGCAGGCTCCGCCTTCCACCCTTTTGGCCACTGGGTGTCAGCATTATAGTTTGGAATATTTCTTGAACTATCTGTATCAGTAAATTTTATATTTAATCTCTCTCTCTCTCTCTCTCTCTCTCTCTCTCACACACACACACACACACACAACTTAATCACTAACAGGCATGCAAACAAAATATTTATATAACTAAGGCCTTTTTGAAATTGGTATTTAGAGGAATGGTGGTACAATGAATAGGTAAATGAAGAATCATTTCCAGTAAGAAGTAGAAAAAGGAGAGACTGAGGGTTAAGGCCCAAAAAAGTAACTGCTCAAGAAGTAATTCTTAAAGTAGAAAGCAGAAATGGCAAAATAACTGCCCCTGCCAGGAGTGGATAGACAAAATTATTCTGTGGCATCTTGGCCCTGGATTTGAAGTGACAGCTGGCCATAGCCCCGACTATTGGACTGTCACTCCAAAGCTGCATCTTTATAGTGTTATGACACGAGGACTCATTCTTAATTTGTGTATGTCTGAGCAATTCTCTTAATTGGTCACCTTTAATAGTCAACTAAAAACATGATTGATCTTTTCCCATACATACAATATACACACAAAGAAATTCTACATTTGAGCGTTTTTTCTCAGCCTTCTGCTGTGAGTGATCTAAAAATTAGACACAACTTCCCTTCTTAAGAGAAACAGACTTGGGCTCAAATCTTGATTCTATCAAATACTGGCTGTGTGTCCTCTGGCATAGCTTCTCTGAGCCTCAATTTCCTTGTCTGCAAAAATAGGAATGATAACTAGCTCATAAGAATATTGCAGGTTAAAGAGTTAATGCACGTAAAACATCTAATATATTAGTAAGTGCTCAATAAACAATAGCTATTATCATGATCTTAAGTTAATTTTCAGGCTGCTTACAGCTCTCAGTGTGTACTAAGAAGGTATAGTACACCTGTAAGGGAGATTCAGTCTCCGAGGCAAGAAGCTAATCCTCTGCTCTTGTTCCCTCTTACTTATGCAGGCCTCTGGAATATACAAACCCTGGATTTTCTCCTGAGGCCAAACCGGGCTGTGTACCAACTAGTCAGAGCCACTGTGGTTTATCGCCATCAACTCCACCTAACTGGCTCCCATCTCTCCTGCCATGTGGAGCCCTGGGTCCAGAAAAGCCCAACCAACCGCTTTCCTTCCTCAGGAAGAGGTTTCTCCAAGCCTTCGCAGATATCCAAAGCTTGGACAGAGATGGATATCACACAACACATTCGACAAGGACTCTGGAATCTCAAGGGACGCAGGGTTCTACGACTCCACTTCATGTGCCAGCAGCAAAAAGGTTGTGAGGGTCTAGCGCTCCCATGGCATGACACATCATCCTTGGACATTGCCTTCTTGTTACTTTATTTCAATGACACTCATAAAAGTGTTCAGAAGGCCAAACTTCTCCCCGGAGGCCTAGAGGACTTTATGGAAAGGGAATCTTTTCTCTTGCGGAGGGCCCGGCGAGCAGGCAGTATTGCATCTAAAATTCCCGGTCCCTCTCAGGATCATGATGGGCCTGAAAGTAAGCAGTGTTCCCTCCACCATTTCCAAGTCAGTTTCCACCAGCTGGGCTGGGATCACTGGATCATTGCTCCCAATCTCTATACCCCAAATTACTGTAAGGGAACATGCCCTCGGGTACTACGCTATGGTCTCAATTCTCCCAATCATGCCATCATCCAGAACCTTGTCAATGAGCTGGTAGACCAGAGTGTTCCTCAGCCCTGCTGTGTTCCTTATAAATATGTTCCCATTAGCATCCTTCTGGTTGAGGCAAACGGAAATATCTTGTACAAGGAGTATGAGGATATGATCGCCCAGTCCTGCACATGCAGGTGATAGCACAGGTACAGGTAGCTCAGGTTTCCCAAGAAATTGGAGTAGGGTTTAAAGTAAAGATTAATGTTAAAGCTGCAGGTGATCCTCTAGCTAGTGTATGGGTTTTATTCCTTACCTTAAGTGTTGTTACTTAAATCTCTTCCCCTATTTATGAGCTTCTCACTTTAAAGAAATAGCTCTGACACCAAATATCAGTACGTTTTAACCACTAGTTAGAGCCCTTAATGCTTGAGTAAGATGTTCCTTTGGAGATGTCCTCTCTATTTTCTTATCTTTTTATTGTGACTGTCAAAAGTCACCGGTCCATGATGGTAGAACTTTAGGAATTGTCCCACCAAGGCCTGGTAAAGGTAGAATCTTCCTAGTATCCATCTTCTGAAGCGCTCTAGAAGATGTGGGGTGAAGAAAGCAGCTTGAGATTTTTATACTCTTCTTTGCCTCCTACATCTTAGAAAATAATACCTAATCAGAAAGTCTGCCTACTTGGATTGCCCTCTAAATCTAAAAGGAAGTTTTCTCAGGTGGATTAGAAAACTTTTAAGCAATAATGTCCATAAAAATCATTTGAGGGGGACAGAGGAAGAGAATATTTTCTACACAATCAGGGCTTTTCCTCTGAACCTGGGAAAAATATCTAGGATTCCTTCCTACCCCAGGGTGAGGAGAGCAGCCTTTAATAAGGCCAATAGGGAAACTTGAGTATGGAGCTGTCTGAGATTAAATCACTTCAAAACCACCTGCATCTATGGTGAAGAGAAAGAGAGGAAAAGCTGTCATTGCTGATTAGGAATACATATGGGGGAATCATTTTAAACTTTCTGTGGAACAATAGATTTTACAGGGTACTTTCTTGTTTTATGTAACACTTAAAGTCCTGTTAAATACTCCACAACAAAAAGCTCCCTAGTAGCGCAGAGTCTAGGAGTTGGCCTGGATGCAGGTGGAAGGGGTAGAAGGCTTCAGTTAGGAAGCTTGAAGGGCTGTGGGGGAAGATTGAAACATGCTGAGGCCTGGGGCTGACTTCACTCTTGGCTTGCCTGTTTGTGCATATTCTGTTTGGCTCTGGGCATGGGTCTCTGCGGGAAGATGCGCTTGCTGTCTTGGGAGACATGGAGCTCTACCTTAGACTACATGATGCTTTCAGTGTGACTCTTTTCTACTCCTCTGATGTATTGAAGTGATGGGAACTGGGCTGCGTTACAAATAAATTATTTTGTTGATATTAAAGAGACGCTTGAATGTTTTGGGGATTGGGAGAGAGTGTGTGGAAGCAATTTATTTATTTTGTTCCCTTTAGCTATGGCAAGGAGCTGAACCCCAATTCCCAAACGTAGGGCTGGAGGCTCCTTTGAAGTTCTGCTCTCTTAAGGCAGCTCTGGCTCCCCAAGGGGGCCCTTTGAAGAACCCCAGTAAGGCCTTCTCCCTACCCAACTGTTCCTTGATTAGTCTTACAGCCATTCTCAGTGGGATGGAACTGACTTAGGGTGGGTGCATGTATTTACCAAATGTAAATCCCTATCTCTTTCTTATCAATTGTAAATTAACTCATCTTATGACTCCCTTTTCAATAATTGGTTCCAGCTAGACTGAATATCTTACACGTTTATAAATACACAAATTTTATTCTTCTGCCTGAGGAGCTGTTCCTTAACATCCTTTTGTCCATCTACCTTCTTTACTGTATCTTTATGAATCAGCTCAGGCATATCTCTTCATCTCCACAATGTCCCCATGACACCACAGATTCAGATATGTGCCCCCTCCCACTATGTGCTCACATAGCACTATTTGCTTTCCTTCCACAGACTCCAATGTAACTGTCTTTCTTTTTCTTTTTCAAAAAACATGGCTCTCCTTTTGAGAGTTTCAATTGTGTTTTACCTGTTTCTGAATTACTGGATCCTAGCACATAATACATCCTTGATGGATACAAACATAGGACAGTGATACTTTTTCTTTTTTTGTGAGGGATGCATTCTTCCTGACATGGATTATTTCAATGTTTACATATTTCATTAATTTTCCATTGGAATAAATATAAGATAGCTTCTGTATATAAAGTAAGATTATTAACTTTTGCCCCATTATTTCAAAATCATGATTCAAATTACAGTAGAATGTGGCAGCTGTGTTGTTGAGTAAGGCGTTTTGTGGAATCATTATACATGCTGCAAGTCAACATGGGAGAGTAAATGTGGGCTTCCAGTCCAGCCATTTCCCCAGCCTTCCTGCAGTAGGCATAAATACCTAACAGGCCTGAACACAGATTTTGGTCACAGGACCAGATTCTGAGTTCAGCATCTCAGTGTTCTTTGGGATTTTCAGAAAATCATGGTCTCTTAGCCTTGTGAGTCCTGAGTACATCTGAAACTTAATCTGCTTATGAAGAGCTCAGGGTAATTGACCCCATTATCCATTAAGCCCTGAGTTGTCAGAACATCCAAAGAAAACACTGGCAGGATGAGACCAACTGTGGCTGATGTTATGGATTATCTTTTCTTTTAAAATATTGCTTTCAGTTCAGCAGTTTTTCTCAAGTCTGAAGTAAGAGATCTATACCTCAAACCTTCTTCTGGGAGGAAGGAGATTTATTTTCTAGTTGAGGAGTGTGTGGATGAGAGTCTGTCTGCCTAGGTGGGTGGGGAGAAATAATTACTTGGTCCAGAAAGGGAAAGCAGGGAGCAAGGTCTACTTTGTCCCAGCTCTTTCAGTGACTAGGCCAGAACTTAATTCAATGTATGAGTGCAAAAGGAGGAGGCAGTTAAGGTTGCTTCTGACCCTGGAGCTCTGCTACATTTACCTTCATAGTATACTACATCCAATTCTGAGCAAAGTTGGGAAGCAGGTAAAATTTATTTTCAGTTCCACCAAATATTTGGGTACCTAATTTTGTAAAAGAAGGTTTCATGTGTCTTCAGTTAATTCTCCCAACAGCACTATGAAGTGGAAGGTATTAGCCCCATTTTAAAAAATAAATTATTTATTGAGATATAGTTCACATACCATAAAAGGCACCATTTTACGTGTTTAATCCAGTTACTTTTAGTATATTTAGAGTTGTGCAAAAATCACTACACTCAATTTCACCACAAATAAAAAGCCTACACCACTTAGGAGTTAATCTCCATTTCCCTGCCCCAGCCTCAACCCCTGGCAACCACTTATCTACTTCTTTTTCTATGGCTTATGAATATTTATTTATATAAGTCAAAATATATGATATTTGGCTTTTTGTGACTGTCTTCAACTTAGCATAATGCTTTCAAGGTTCTTCTGTGTTGTTCATTCCTTTTTATTGCTGAATAAAATTCAACTGTAGAATGTACATTTTGTTTATCCATTCATCAGTTGATGGGCATTTGAGTTGTTTCTACTTTTTGGCTTTTATGAATAATACTGTCATAAATGTTCATGTGGAAGTTTTTGTGGAAGTTCATGTGAAAAGTTCGTGTGAAAGCGTGGACATATATATTCAATCATCTTGCGTATACGCGTATACCTAGGAGTAATAATGTTGAATCATGTGGTAACAATGTTTAACATTTTGATAAACTGCTAAATCATTTTCCAAAGTGGCTGCACCATCTTACAATCCAGCAGTGTATAAGGGTTTCAATTTCTCCACATCCTTATCAATACTTGTTATTGTTTTTTTTTATTGCAGCCATACTAGTGGATGTGAAGTGGTATTACATCGTGGTTTTGGTTTCATTTCCCTAATGACTAGTGATATTGAACATCTTTTCATGTGCTTATTTGCAACTTGCATATCTTCTTTAGATAAACGTCTATTCAAGTCATTTGCCCAGTTTTTAATTGGATTGTCTCTTATTGTTGATTTGTAAAAGTTCTGTATATATCCTGGATGTTAGTCCCTTTATCAGATGTATGATTTGCAAGTATTTTCTCTGATTCTGTGAGTTGCCTTTTAGCTTTCTTGATGGTGTCCTTTGAAACAAAAAAATTTAATTTGGAAGAAATGCAATTCATCTATTTTTGTCATTTGTTGCTTGTGCTTCTGGTGTTGTCTAAAAAAACATTGCACAACCCAAGCTCATGAGGATTTACACCTGACTTTTTCTAAGAGATTTTATAGTTTTAACTGTAACATTTAGGTGTTTAATCCATTTTAGTTAATTTTTGAATATGCTATGAGACAAAGGTCTAACTTCACTCATCTTTATATAGATATCCAATTGTCACAGCAATATTTGTTGAAAAGACTAATCTTTCCCCCATTTAATTGTCTTGATACCCATGTCAAAAATTGACCGTACATTTAATGTACGACAATGGAAGCAAGAATTTACATTGGGGTACAGACAGTCTATTCAATAAATGGTGCTGGGAAATCTGAACAGACACATGTAAAAAAACGAATGAAGCTGGACAAGAATAAATTCAAAATGAATTAAAGATTTAAATATAAGATCTGAAACCATAAAACTCCTGGAAGAAAATATAGGAAGTACTGTATTTCCCTGAAAATAAGACCTAGCTGGACCATCAACTCTAATGTGTCTTTTGGAGCAAAAATTAATATAAGACCTGGTCTTATTTTAATATAAGACCGGGTATAATATAATATAATACCAGGTCTTACATAATACAATATAAGATTGGGTATAATATAATATATAATACAATATGGGGTCTTATATTAATTTTTGCTCCAAAAGATGCATTAGAGCTGATGGTCGGCTAGGTCTTATTTTCGGGGAAACATGGTAAATTTGCAAACATTATCCTTAGTAATATTTTTATGGATATATCCCCTTGGGCAAGGGAATTAAGGGAAAAAATAAACATATGGGATTACATCAAACTAAAAAGTTTTTTCACAGCAAAGGAAACCATCAATAGAACAAACAGGCATCCTACTGAATGAGAGAAGATATTTGTCAATGATACATCTGATAAGGGGTTAATATCCAAAATTTATTTTTTAAAAAACAACAACATTCAACTCAACACCAAAAAAACACAAACAACCCAATTAAAAATTGGGCAGAGGACATGAAGACACATTTGTCTAAAGAAGACATACAGATGGCCAACAAACGTATGAAAAAACGCTCAACCTCACTAATCATTAGAGAAATGTAAATAAAAAACACAATAAGATACCACCTCACCCCAGTCAAAATGGCTATCATCAATAGACCAATAAACAAGTGCTGGCGAGGATGTGGAGAAAAGGGAACACTTGTGCACTGTTGGTGGGATTGCAGATTGGTGCAGCCACTATGGAAAACAGTATGGAGGTATCTCAAAAATCTAAAAATGGAACTACCTTATGACCCAGCAATTCCACTCCTAGGTATCTATCTGGAGCAATCCAAAACTCTAATTCAAAAAAATTTATGTACCCCTATGTTTATTACAGCATTATACATAATAGCCAAGACATTAAAACAACCGAAATGCCCATTGGTAGACGACTGGATTAAGAAACTGTGATACATTTATACAATGGAGTATTACACAGCCATAAAGAAGAATGAAATATTACCATTTGCAACAATATGGATGGACCTAGAGAACATTATGTTAAGTTAAATAAGTCAGACAGAGAAAGACAAATACCATATGATCTCATTTATATGTGGACTCTAAAGAAAAAACTAAATGAACTAACTATCAGAAACAGTCTCAGAGACATAAAGGAAAAACTGAGGGTTGCCTGATAGGAGCAGGGTGAGGATAAGGGGGAAGGTGAGGGGATTAGAAAGCACAATCGGTAACCGCAAGATTGCCACGGGGATACGAAAGTCAATTTGGGGAATGTAATCAATAATGTTGTAAAGATTTTATAGGGTATCCGATGGACACTTGTCTCATTAGGGGGAATACCTCAGGCATGATGTAGATGCCTGATCACTGCATTGTACACCTGAAGCTGAAGCTGAACAATAATGAATGTCAACTATAATTATATATATATATGGTTACAAGAAGTGGAGTACAGCATTAGGAATAGAGACAGTGGAAATGTAATGGCTGTATGCGATGTCAGAGGGGTAGTAGATTGGGGGAGGGGCTTATCACTGTGTGAGGGATATAAATGATAAATGTCTAACTATTACATTGTTTTATACACCTGAAACTAATTTTAAAAAAAGATGGAAATAAAATTGTGCAGAAAAAGAAGCGAGAAGCAGATTAAAACAGTGCTCTATAAAAACATCAATTAAACACAAAGAAGGAAGTCATGGAGGAAATGAGGAACAAAAATTGTAAGATATATAGAAAACAACAAAATGGTAGAAGTACTTCCTTCTCACTAATTACTTTAAATGCAAATGCATTACATTCTCTAATTAAAGGCAGAAATTGGCAGAATGGATATAAGAAACATCCAACTGTATATTATCTATAAGAGATATATTTTAAATCCAAAAGGAAAATATTGAAAGTGAAAAAGTTGAAATCACTATTCCATGTAAATAGTAACCAAAAGAGAGCTGAAATGGCTACAACGATGTCAAATAAAATAGAGTTTAAGTCAACACTTGTTACAGGAAACAAAGAAGGACAATGATACAAAGAAGGATATTTATAAAAAGGTTAATCCACCAAGAAGATATGAAAATTACATACTCACTTAAAAATAGTTCTAAAATAATACTTGGAGACTTCAATACCACACTTTTAATTATGGATAGAACAACTAGAAAGAACGTCAAATTTTTAAAAGACATTTAAGAAGAACCAAAGAAATGGAAAGACATTCCATGCTCATGGATTGGAAGATCAACATAGTTAAAATGGCCGTATTACCCAAAGCGATATATAGATTTAATGCAATCCCCATCAAAATCTCAATGGCATTTATTAAAGAAATAGAACAAAAAATCATCAGACTTGTTTAGAACCACAAAAGACCCCAAATAGCCAAAGCAATCCTAAGAGAAAAGAACAATGCTGGAGGTATCACACTCCCTGACTTTAGCTTGTACTACAGGGCAACGATATTCAAAACAGCATGGTATTGGCAGAAAAACAGACACGTAGCGCAATGGAATAGAATTGAGAACTCAGAAATAAAACCACATAAATATGGACAGATAATTTTTGACAAAGAAGCAAAAAACATACAATGTAGAAAAAACAGCCTCTTCAATAAATGGTGCTGGCAGAATTGGAAAGCCACATGCAAAAGAATGAAACTGGACTGCTATCTGTCACCATGTACCAAAATCAATTCAAAATGGATAAACGACTTAAGCATAAGACCTGAAACAATAAAGTGCATAAAAGAATACATAGGTACTAAACTTATGGACCTTGGGGTCAAAGAGCGTTTTATGAATTAGACTCCAAAGGCAAGGGAAGTAAAAGCTAATATAATTGAATGGGACTATATCAAACTTAAAAGCTTCTGCACAGCAAAAGAAACCATCAACAAAACAAAGAGGCAACCAACTGAATGGGAGAAGATTTTTGCAAACAATGCCTCCGATAAGGGGCTAATATACAAAATATATAAGGAACTCATACAACTCAAAAAAAATCCAATTAAAAAATGGGCAGAGGACCTGAATAGACATTTCTCCAAAGAGGACATACGGATGGCCAATAGACATATGAAAAAATGCTCAACATCACTAATAATTAGAGAAATGCAAAAAAACACCACAATGAGATATCACCTCACCCCAGTCAGAATGGCTATCATCAACATGACAAATAGTAACAAGTGTTGGAGAGGCTGTGGAGAAAAAGGAACCCTCATACACTGTTGGTGGGAAGCAGATTGGTGCAGCCTCTATGGAAGGCAGTGTGGAAATTTCTCAAAAAATTAAAAATAGAATTACCATATGACCAGCAATCCCTTTCCTGGGTATCCACCCCCAAAATTTGAAAACATTTATCCATAGAGATTTAGGTGCTCTGATGTTCATTGAAGCTTTATTTATGGTGGCCAAGACATGGAAACAACCAAAGTGTCCTGGGATAGATGAATGTGTAAAGAAGTTGTGGTATGTATACACAATGGAATAGTATTCTGCCATAAGAAAAGCTGAAATAGTACCATTTGCAACAACATGGATGGGTCTTGGGATTACAATGCTAAGTGAAATAAGTCAGACAGAAAATGTGGAGAATCATATGATTTCACTGATATGTGGTATATAAAACAGAAAACAACAAAGGAACAAGACAAACAAATGAAGAAACAAAAACTCATAGCCACAGACAATAGTTTAGTGGTTACCAGAGGGTAAGGGGGGGGGATGGCAGACGAGGGTAAAGGGGATCAAATGTATGGTGATGAAAGGAGAACTGACTCTGGGTGGTGAACACACAATGTGATATATAGATGATGTATTACAGAATTGTACACGTGAACCCAAAGTAAGTTTACTGACAATAGTCACCCAAATAAACTTTAATTTTTCTAAAAAAGGAATAATGTGAGCAACACTATAGATCAACTAGACCTAACAGATATAATACATACAAAACACTCCATCCAACAACAGCCAAATAATTATTCTTCTCAAGTACACATGAAATATTCTCCAGGACAGACCATATTTTAGTCACAAAAAAGTGTCAATAAATTTTAAAATATTGAAATCATACAAAGTATCTTCTCCAACCACAATGGAATGAAAATAGAACTCATTAACAGATGGAAAATGGAAAATTGATAAATATGTTGTAATTAATCAATACACACCTAAACAACTAATGGGCAAATAAAGAAATCATGAGAGGAATTGGATAATACTTACAGGTAAGTGAAAAGGAAAAGATAACATATGAAAACCTATGGGATACTGCAAAGACAGTTCTCAGTAGGAAATTTATAGCTGTAAATGCCTACGCTAAAATAGAAAACATATCTCAAATAAATAACCTAACTTTATACCTTCAGGACCTAGAAAAAGAATAGTAAACTGAAGCCATAGCTAGTAGTAGGAAGGAAATAATAAAGATTAGCGTAGAGATAGATGAAATAAAGAATAAAAACAATCAAGGGAATCAATGAAATCAAATGTTGGTTCTCTGAAATAACCAAGAAAATTGACAAAACTTTAGCTAGACTGACTAATAAAAAAGAGAGAATATTCAAATAACTAAACTCAGAAATGAAAGCAGGGTATTACTACTGACCTTACAGAAATAAAAAGAATTGTAAAAGAATAGTATGAAAAAATTCACACTAGCCAACAACCTACGCAAAATGTACATATTCTAGAAACAAACTATCAAACCTGACTTGAGAAATAGAAAATATGAACAGACCTATAACAAGGAAAGAAGCCTGAGACCAGATGACTTCACTGGGGAATTCTACGAAACATTTAAAAAAAATTAATGCCAATATTCCTCAAACTCTTCTAAAAAATAGAAGAAAGACTATTTCCTAACTCATTCTGTAAGGTGAGTGTTACCCTGAAAACAAAACCAGACAAAGACACTGTAAGAAAATAAAATTACAGACCAATACCCCAAATGAATATAGATGCAAAACTCCTCAACAAAAATCCTAGCAAACTGAATCCAGCAGTACATTTAAAGGATTAGGATGTATCCCAGTAGTTTAACATATGAAAATTAATAAAACCACATTGACAGAATAAAGGAGGAAAAACACATGATTTTCTCAATTGATGCAGAAAATGCATTTGACAAAATTCAGCACCCTTTCATGATTAAAAAAACACTCAAAAAATGAAGAATTAGAAGGGAACGTCCTCAGCAAGATATAGAGCATTTAGGAAAAACCTATAGCTATGAAAGGTTTTTAAGAAACTCAATAAACTCAATGATAGTATGAAAGTTTTCCCTTTAATATCAGGGACAAGACAGGGTGCCTGCATTTGCCACTTCTATTCAATATTGTGTTGCAAGTTATAGCCAGAGGAATTAGGCAAGAAAAAAAAGGCACCCAAATTGGAATGGAAAATTTTAAACTATCTCTATTTACAGACAACATGATATAATATATAGAAAAGTCTGATGAATACACACACACACACACACTATTACAACTAATAAAATATGTAGCAAAGTTGTAGGATACACGATCAATACAATTATCAGTTGTAGTTTTATTTTCTAGCAATGAACAACCAAATAGGAAATCAAGAAAATAATTCCATTTACAATAGCATGATAATGAATAAAGTACATAGGGATCAAATAATAAAAGATTTACAATACCTGTAACAAAATTACAAACATTGATAAAAGACATGAACGAAAACATAAAAATGGAAAGTAATACTGTGTTAATGAATTGGATGACTTAATATTGTTAAAATGGCAATATTTCTGAAAGTGATTGACAGATACAAGACGATCCCTATCAAAATCTCAATGGCCTCTTTTGCAGAAATGGAAAATCACAGCCTAAAATCCGTATGTAATTATAGAAGGCCCCAAATAATCAAAACAACCTCAAAAAAAAGAACTAAGTAGGAGGACCCATAATTCCCAGTTTCAAAACTTACCACAAAATTTCAGTAATCAAAACAGTGTGATCTTGCTCTTTCCTGTATCTACTGTGACGATGAAGACCATTCTCAGCAGACAGTGGACATTCCAGAAAATGCAGGCATCACTCTGAAGCGACATACAATTATTGTCAAGGGCCCCAGAGGCACCCTGTGGAGGGACTTGAACGACATCGATGTAAAAAGAAAAAGAAGAGGTTCCGGGATGACAAAATGATGGGGAAATAGAAAGGAACTGGCTCCTGTTCGCACTATCTGTAGTCGCGTAAAGAATATGATCAAGGGTGTAACACTGGGCTTCCGTTCCAAGATGAGGTCTGTGTGTGTTCATTTCCCCATCAATGTTATTCAGGAGAATGGTTCTCTTGTTGAGATCTGAAATTTCATGGGTGAAAAATATATCCGCAGTGTCCTGATGAAATCAGGTGTTGCTTGTTCAGTATCTCAAGCCCAGAAAGATGAGTTAATTTTTGAAGGAAGTGATACTGAACTTGTATCAAATTCAGCTGCTTTGATTCAATAAGCCACAACAGTTAAAGACAAAGATATCAGAAAAATTTTGGCTGCTATCTATGTTTCTGAAAAAGGAACAGTTCAGCAGGCTGATGAATAAGATCTACGTTGTCCAGCTACAGAAACACCAAGATGTCGAATGATTCCTCAGACTTAATTTGTGATATTTAAAATATGCAATTAAAGTCATGTACTGGGAAAAAAACACAATGTGATCCTGGCATAAGGATAGACAAATAGATCAATAGAATAGAATTAGGGTTCAGAAATAAACCCATACATCTATGGTCAATTGATTTCTGACAAGGGCGCCAAAATCATTCAAGTGGGAAAAAATAGTCTTTTTTAACAAATGGTGTTGGGAAAACTGGATATCCACAGGCAAAAGAATGCGGCAGGATCACAAAAATCCACACAATGAATGATTCCATTTGTATGACATATCCAGAATAGGCATATTCATAGTTACAGAAAGCAGCTCAATGGTTGCCAGGGACTAGACTTGGGGAAAGGAGAATGAGGAATGACTGTTTAATGGTTATGAGGATTCCTTTTGGGGTGATGAAAATGTTCTGGAACAAGATAGAGGTGATGGCTGCATAACATTGTGAGTGTACTAAATGCCACTGGATTTTACACTTCAAGATGGTTAAAATAGTAAATTTTATGTAATTTGTATTTTACAAATCAAGGGGGGGACAAAAACCACTGGATTGTTTTCGCCTGCATTTTCAACCTTGATGACCCTGTTCTAGGGATTTAAAAACATATACTTAACTTTCACAGTCTACCTAGAAGCAATATTTTATCACTCTATTTGGAATGTTGAAACTATTATTTCATAGGTAATTTTACCTTGCCCTCTTTATGCTGTAATTCTTATATATTACATCTACATATATTGGAAATCCATCAAATATTTTTTTGTAATTTTTGCTACCAGATATTAGTTTTAAAAAACTCAAGAGTATCCATCATATACTCAGATATGTACTGTTTCTTTTGCTCTTCATTCATTTCTGCTATTCATATTTCCTTCTACTAACAATTTCTTCCTGTCTGAAAAGCCTCTTTTTACTACTCTTTTAAAGCATATCTGCTGGCTATAAATACTCTTGCATTTACTTTATCTGGGAATGTCTTTATTTCACCCTTCCCCCCTGAACATTATTTTCAATGGATATAGAATTTGGAATTGACGTTTCTTTTCTTTCTGCACTTGAAAAATGTGCCACTTCTTTCTGGCCCCCATGGTTTATGATGTGATATCTTAAGTTATTTGAATGATTTTTCCATATATAATGGGTCACTTTTCTCTATTTTCAAAATTTTTTCTTTGTCTTTCATTTTTGGCAATTTGATTAGGATCTTTCTGGGTATGAAATTCTTTTGGTTTATCTTACCTGGGATTCAATCAGCTTCTTGAATTGATAGGTTTATATCTTTGCCAAACTTGGGGAATACTCTGCCACTATTTCCTCAAATATTTTTTTCAGCAGCACACTCCCTTTCCTTTCTTTCTTGGACTCTGATAATGCAAATACTTGACCATTTGTTATTCACCCACAGGTCCCTAATGCTATGTTAGTTATTTTTCTTTTTTTTCTCTTTCTTATTCAGAATGCATAATTTGTATTGATCTTAAAGTTTGCTGACTCCTCAGTCATCACCATTCTGCTATTACATCCACCCAGTGCTGTTTTTCTTTAAATTTCATTTCTAAAATTTCCATTTGAGTGTTTTTATAGCTTCTATATCTTTGCTGAGTGTATTAGTTATTGCTGTATAACAAATTACCACAAACCAGTGACTTAAAAGAACACATTTACTCTTATGTATTTTTTCGATCAGAAGTTGGCACAGCTTAGCTAGATCTTCAACTTGGCTTCAGTTGAAGTGTTTGACAGGGCTATATTCTCATTTGGAGCTTGACTGATGATGGGTTTGCTTCTAAGTTCACCCATATTGTTAGAATTTGCTTCCTTCTGTCTGTAAGACTGAGGGCCCCTGATTCTTACTGGTTGTGAGTTGGATGACATGGTCAGTTCCCAGGGGCTGCCTGAAGTTCCTTACTACATGGTTCTCTTACATATGGAAGCTTACTTCTTGAAAGCCAGCAATGGAGGAAGAGAGCAAGTTGGATAACAAGATGGAGTCTTATATAAGATAGCATAATTACAGGAGTGTCCACCTTAAAGTCTGTCTGCCACATTGAGAACTTGTGTTTTAACATTTATTGCGAGAATGTTCAAGACTGTTTATTTGCACATTTTATAATAGCAGTATTTGTCTGATAATTCCAACATTTGTGTCATCTCTGTTTTTATGTCTATTTCCAGCTTGGAATTTTAATCATTTTTCACATGCCTAAAATTTTGGGATTGTATCTTGTCATTTTAAACGTAATCTTATGAGACTCTGGATCTCTTCTAAATTCTATGGAGAATGTTGGTATTTTGTCTTAGCAGGAAATTGACTTGATTAACTTCTGGCCCAAAGTTACAACTGCCTTCTGTTGGTTGTGTTTCCAATGTCAGTTAAGCTTTCATAGACCTTGTATTGCTATATGAATCTGTCCTGCAAATGCACTACTCATTGGCCAGTCTGGGTCCTAGGCAGCGGTCTATCGGTTACTTCAGTTCTCAAAATCACTTCTTTGCTTAAAACCCCTGAGTGGGAGTCCCATTTTAATTAAAACAAAACCACTCCTTATGATGGCCTACAAAACCACACATGATCTGACCCCTGCCTCTCTCTCCAAATGAATATTATACCTTCCTCTCACTCACACCATCCCTGTCCCATGCATTTTCTCTCAGTTCTTAGTGCCTGGCAAACTCAATTCCTCTTTAGAGATATGCATTTGTTGTTCTATCATTCTGGGATGCTCCTCTCCAAGATCTTTGCATGGCTGACAACTTTCATCTTATTTCAGTATCAGCTCAAATGCCATCACCTCATATAGTCATTTTAGACCACTTAATCTAAAGTAGTCTAACCCTTTGCATCACTTCTATTACCTTCAGAGCACTACAGCTTCTTAAAAGTATCTAATCCATGTACTTTGTATTTCTGCATTTTTATTTTCCTTTTCTCACTGAAATTTCAGTTCTTAGAGGGCAAAAAGTTATCTGAGTCTTTCTTGTTTGCTGTTGTATCCTCAATGTTCCTACAATAGCACTTTACACATAGTAGATTCAAAAATATATTTGTTCAGTGGATGAATACCTTTCCAATCTTATTTTTATGCACACATTTTAAAGTCATAAAACATTTTTTGTAAAAGCTGTCTAGTAGGGCTTAACCTTCTGTTTCATTAATTATATTTAAACAGCATCACCTGAATAGCTGCTTCATTGCACTGTGTGAAAAAGTGGTGTAACAGTTATCATCCAGCCATTCCTCTGGTATCTAATTGCTGGAATTATAGTTTTGTCTTTGTTCATTTTCTCATCCTTTTGTTTCTTTTAAGATTTTAGATGTATCTTCATAAAGCATTTCTTCATTGCAATCATCTTGTCTGTTAGATGACTTGATTATTTTCATCCGTACTCTGCAACAGTATATTACTAGCTTCTGAATTGCTATTTTCCTCACTGCTGTATCCCTAATTTCCAGAACAGGCACTCTATAAATGTTTGTTAAATGAATACATCATATTTAATTTCTTCAATTCCCTCATTTGTAAAACAGCAATGGTAATACCTATGTCACTGAATCTTGGGGAGAACGTAGAGATGATGTAGATAGATGGTAGACGGCATATGAAAGGCTGTGACTAGCTAAGCATGTGGGTGCTGCACACCAGCTTTCATAGAAATGCTAATTCAAATCTGTGTTTCAGCAAAATTACAAACTCTAACCTGAAGTTGAACATTGGCATTGCATTTATATAACTAAAGCTGCAAATGTTAAATCGAAAACTGTCAATGTCAAGTTTCAATTCTATAGGAAGACAATGAATCCCCTAAAGGAATTTTATTTGATGGGAAATAGGAGTGAAATAGATTATGAAACACCTAATATCTAAAGTCAAGGAATTGCAGAATTTAGACTTAATGTCATGGGCAAAGGGAATAATTTTAAATTTCTGAGCAGGCGGGCAGTATTATAAAAATGGTGTTTGCATGTGAGTGTATTTTTCACTGCAAAGGGAGACCCGAATTATTCCATGCTGTTGTTTTGGGTGGTGCTTTTGGTATGGTAAGTGAGAAGAAGAGGTAGGTTCTTTGTGGGGCCTTCAGTATTGGCAAAAGCTTCCCAGAAACAGTGTTTGAGGGGGGTAGAAGAGAGGAACTATAAAGGACTTTTTTGTTGTTGTGTTTGTTTGCAAATTTAGAATATTTTGCTATGTTTCTTGAGCTGTAAAATGCCAACAATTTGAAAGCAATATGTGTTCCAAGTCCTCTCCCCATCACACATATCCCTTGAGGCTACCTCTGCTCAGGTAGCTCTTTGCTTTTCACTCAATAATTACCTTTCTCAGTATGCTGCAGAGAGCTTAAAAAGTACTGATGTCTCATTCAGTGATTCATCCTATTTATTGCCTAATTTAGAAGGACAGTGAAAGCACTCATAATTACTTTGTGATTTTCCACATTGACAGCTTAGCTAAGATATGGCAAGTCCCAAAGTAATTCAAAGTACTTTCAAGTTCTCGGCAGCCTGGCAGAGTGTGTGCCTAGAAAGAGAGAACATTACAGGAACCTGACCTTAACACTAGCCTCTCCAGCAGTTTCTGCTGTTCCTCTCCCAAGCAAAGGGCTGTAAGGAGATTTCCTTTACCTTTTTTTTAATTAAAGTTTACCGGGGTGACAACTGTTAGTAAAGTTACCTAGGTTTCAGGTGTACAATTCTGTATTACATCATCTATAAATCCCATTGTGTGTTCACCACCCAGAGCCAGTTCTCCTTCCATCACCATATATTTGATCCCCTTTACCCTCATCTACCACCCCCGTAGACTTCCCTTATCTTCTGCCTCCACGTGAGTTGGTTTATCATTAAGATGACCACCTTAAGCCTAAGGTCTAGACTTTTACATAATGGTATGATTTGGGAACATCCCTGAAAGACCTCCTGCCTCCAAATCTCACCCCACTGTTTTGTCACACTCCCTAAACATCCCAATTTTGTAAATTAATTCCTGTATGACATTACTAAGAACACAAGTTAAAATTATTTGTAATAAAGATAAAGGTAACTGGTTAATTCTGGAAGGCATCTTTTTTGGTCCATTTTTTAAATCCATTTTCATCATGATTCTTTCTATATCCTAAAGAAATTACAATTAAAATACATTCCTTCCTTTAGATGCACATGCCGTTTGCATTTACATGACTCCTCTTTTGAAATGGAAATTCTGTATAAGCAAGGAGTTAAGCTATTTGAAGCTAAGGGCATCTTGGGATGTATCATGTGATAGAGTTGACAGAACTTGAAGTCCCACATATCTGGGTTCCAATCCCTGCTGTATCATTTATAACTGTGTGGCTTTGGGTAAAACCCTTTAACTTTGGGGGCTCCAGTTTCCTGAGGATAGTGTTACTCAATTCATAGGGTTTTGGTGAGGAGAGGGAAAGAGAAGAGAGGAGATGTCCAGTTCATGTGAGTAATGTAGAGCTATTGGGTGACCAACTTTGGAGACTCCACAATTTCTCTATAAGAGGTAGGTAATGGGGTGAAAGGAGTAGAAGGGTAGGCATAGGTTAGGGGACTTGTCCTGTTTTAATGTGGCCACAATACTGTTTTTACTAATGTGATATATTTATTGGAGGTAGCTGATGCTGCTGTGGAGGATAAGGGCTAAAGCCCTCTCCAAGCTTCCTGTAGGGGTTGCCACTGGAGCTCAAGAACAGGCCAATATCAAAAGAGATGCTTGAATATGAACTTGATGACTTCACACTATTGCAGAGGGCTCTACCTAGGATACTGCTGCAGCTGCTAATAATAATAACTAACATTTTTATAGTGCTTATTATGTGCTAAGTACTTTGCATACACTAATTTGATTTAATCTTCACAAAACCCCTAAGATATAGATAAAATTGTTATTTACATTTTACAGATGAGGAAACGGTTAGATGACAGAGGTATGATGAAGGTAGGCAATCTCTTATTTTTTAGGTAATTTGGAGGCAGGACTCTGATCTTTCTCTCTTTGCTTCAACTTCAGTAGTTGCCCTTGCAGAGACAGAGAAAACATGGTCTAATATAACAACCACTGTATTTTAAATCTGGCTGAGTCACTGAGACTGGAGGTTCCAGCCCTGATAAGCAGTCTGGTGGTGGGGGCATGTAGCAGACTTTGTCTTTAGGGACCAAACCCATGCTATCCCAAAGCTGTCCATTCCAAGCATCCCATGATGCTTAATTTTATGTGTTAACTTGGCTATACTATGATGTACAGCTGTCAAACTAGTCTGAACATTATTTTGTGGATGTGATTAATATTTACAGTTGACCTTTAAGTAAAATAAATTATCCTCTATGTTGTGGACCTGAACTAAGACTGAAGAGTAAAAACTGAGGTTTCCTGGGAAAGAAGGAATTCTGCCTCAAGATTATGCAAAGTTACCTGCGTGAGTTTTCAGTCTGTGGGCCCATAAATTTTGGATTTGCCAGGCCTACAATCATGTGTGACAATTACTTAAAATAAATCTCTTTATTTATATATTTCCTATTGGTTCTGTTTCTCTGGAGAATCCTGACTGATACACACGTCATGGTCTACCTACTTTGACAGTGACCACTTGTTGAAGTTGTAGGAAAATGAGCATGTTCCCCCTCCCACTGCTACCTGATTAATATCTGTGTAAGCTACTGAGACTCCTGGGACTTTAGTTTCTCTTCTGTCAAATGGACATATTGATCCCAACCTGTTGTTCACTGCTATTCAGAAAATTAACAACTGGTTCAGCATGGGCTCTGACCAATCACAATGTATACTCGTCAAAATCCAGCTAGGCAATCTCAGCCCTAGCTCATGGTGAAGATCCACTGAGTGTGAGCACTTAAACAAAAACTCATAGACCCAGACAATAGTTTAGTGGTTACCAGAAGGTAAGGGGGGAAGGGGGTGGTAGATGAGGGTAAAGGGGATCAAATTCATGGTGATGGAAGCAGAATTGACTCTGGGTGGTGAACACACAATGGGATTTATAGATGATGTAATACAGAATTGTAATACACCTGAAATCTATGTAACTTTACTAACAATTGTCACCCCAATAAGCTTTAATTTAAAAAAAGAAAAATTGAGAAAGCTTTTGATACATTAAAAATGAAATTTGGAAATTAAGAAAAAAAGAAAAGAAAAAGAATAAGATGTGAGTTAATGGCTTATTTCATTCACGGACCAACAAAAACAAACTTCTAACTGATGACATATTCAGATTCAGAGAAAATATGTGACTATTTCAAATAATACTATGTGTAAACATTTTATTAATGTGAACCCTGGTTTGTAGGAATGAGGAATTTTCCCATAATGAGGAAAAGAAATAGAGGGACACATAACCTTGCCAGTGGCCTCCAATGCTTTAATCTAGAAGTTCAGAAACATGGGTTCTGTCTGACTCTCCCAAAAACTAGCTATGTGACTGTACACAAGACCCAAAATACCTCTGAATTTCCATTTTTTCATTTATAAAGTGGAGATAACATTTGCCCAATTTCTCTCATAGGGTGTTGTGATTATCAAATGTGATCAGAAAATAAATGGCACTGACAGTTCCAACTCTAAGTTGAACTCCTTCATCGTACAGATAAGGAAACTGAGTCTCCAAGAGAAGAATATTGCTCATGGTCTCTAAGCCACTCAGTCCAAATTAGGATGCCACTCCTATGAGTGGAATTATGATGTCATAATGCTACCACAGAAAAATTATGACTTTGAAGTCATTCAAACCTGGGTCTGAATCCCTGTTCTTGCACTTACCCTTTGACCTTAGACTAGTTATTTCACCTCTATGTGTCTCAATTTCTTCATTTGTAAAGTGGGTGGGAAAAATAATGCCTGTCTCATAGGGTTGTGTTGACAAGTAAATGGATGTGAAGGGTGTGGCAGACAGTAATAGCTCAGTAATATCAGTGCTTTTCCTTTGCTCATCCAAGGCACTTGATCTAATTTTACTATCACGTCATGACACAGTTTCCAGATTTCATGTAGTTCCTGTGTTTGCTTGTGACAGACAACATGTCCAGTGTTAGAGTGGGATGGCAGGATGAAGGTGGGCAGTACCTTTTTATGGATTAATCACTATTTTTCTACAAAGAATTGATCTGTACTCAGATTTCCAAGTATGTGCTAAGGTACACTTCTCCATGAAAAGTCTGGAGTCTAGATGAGTTGTCAGCACAGAAATATTGGAGCAGCAATATTTATAGGTCCTGTAATTTGCACTGGGTACATTTTCATGAAAAAGAGGATCTGTTTCCCAAAGATGGTTTTCAAAGCATATATGAGTATGATGCATCTGCTCTCAGCCTGGTCTTAAGTTCAAACTCTCGTGCTAAACAGAGAAATGGTTGCTCCCTTTTCTAACTAATTTTATCTTTTCATGATGTGGACGTTGTATACAAACTAGGGTGCTGAATGTGGGCCACAGTAGTGTAGGTGAAAGACCCACGTGCTACCTCCAGAATCATGTTTCTAATTCTAATTGAAGGTCCATTTGATCAGTACAGAAGAAAATCCTGCTATAATTTATTGCTAAAAAAACCAATATCCATGCACATTTCTTCCAGGTTTATTGAGATATAATTGACATGTAATTTTAAAGTATATGATATAATGATTTGCTATATAAATATATTGAAAAATCATTACTATAATAAGGTTAGTTAACATATTCATCACCTCACATAATTACAATTTTTTTGTAATAAGAACATTTAAGATCTACTCTCTTAGCAACTTTCAAGTATATAATACAGTATTATTAACTATAGTAACCAATAAATATAGTTAACAATAACTATAGCTGTTTCAGATTCCCTCTGATTAGCTCACTGCTAGGAATTGAGTAAGAGAATTATTTAAAATTTGTCTGTTTGACAAATATTCATTGGGCATCTCAGGACTATTGTAGTCACTAGTCTAGGATCTGGGATACATTAGTGAACAAATAAGACAAAGAGCCTTGGCCTTGTAGATTTATTTTAAAGTGGGAAAAAGCAATAATAAGCAATGAATATAACTGAGTACATTAGATAGCAGGCACATATGGTGATAAGAACTTTAAGGGAAAATAAAGTAAAGCAGAGTCTTTGCATGTAGGTATTTCCATATTGTGATTGTTGCATAGTTGCAATAATTGTATTCAGAGAATGAGAAGATCAAGTGCATTATAGTACATCAACTAGAAGGAATGTTATATATTCACTAAAATAATAAATGCAAAGACTATGGAGCAACATAGATCACGTAAGTCATATTAAATAGAAAAAGTAGAACCAAATTATTTATACACGATGATTATAACTATGCAAAAAAGTATGACAATTCCAATGGCATGATCCATGAAAAAAATAATTGATAAACTGGACTTCACTAAAATTAAAAAAGAAAAAAATACCAAAAAAAAAGTTCCGCTTTGTGAAAGAAAATGTCAAGAGAATGAGAAGAGAAGCCACAGGCTGGGAGAAAATAATTGCAAAAGACACACTTGATAAAGGACCATTATATAAAATATACAAAGGACTTTTTTTTTACAAAGAACTCTTAAAACTCAACAATATGAAAACAAACAACTCGAAAAAAAATGGGCCAAAGACCTTAACAGATACTTCACGAAAGAAGATATACAAATATAAAATAAGCATATGAAAGGAAGCTCCACATCATATCATCAGGGAAATGCAAATTAAAGCAACAATGAGATACTACTACAGACTTGTTAGAATAGCCAAAATGCAGAACACTGGCAGCAC
Organism: Rhinolophus sinicus; assembly: GCF_036562045.2. NCBI lineage: Eukaryota > Metazoa > Chordata > Mammalia > Chiroptera > Rhinolophidae > Rhinolophus > Rhinolophus sinicus. The sequence goes on from NC_133768.1 coordinate 41,114,403, forward strand.
CAAATGCTGGCAAGCATGTGAAGCAGCAGGAACTCTTGTTCATTGTTGGTGGGAATACAAAACGGTACATCCACTTTGGAAGACAGTTTAGTGGCTTCTTACAAAACTAAGCATACTCTCATCATAGGATCCAGAAATAATGCTTCTTGGTATTTACCCAAAGGAGTTGAAAACTTATGTCTACACAAAAACCCGTACACAAATGTTTATAGCAACTTTATTCATTATTGCACAAATTTGGAAGTAACCAAGATGTCCTTCAGGAGGTGAATGGATAAATAAACTGTGGTACATTCAGACAATGAAGTATTATTCAGTGCGAAAAGATATGAGCTATCAACTCATAAAATTACATGGAGGAAGCTTAAAATGCATATTATTAAGTAAAAGAAGCCAATCTGAAAAGGCTACGTACTGTACAATTCCAGCTACATAACATTCTGGAAAAGGCAAAACTATGGAAAAATAATCAGTGGTTTCCAGGGGGAGGGGTAAGGGGACGAAGCAGTGAACAGAGGATTTTTGGGGCAGTGAAGATAATCTGTATGATACTATAATAGTGGACATATGTCATTATACATTTGTACAAACCCATAGAATGTATGTCACTAAGAGTGCACCCTAATGTAAACTATGGCCTTTTGGTAATTGTGATGTGTCAATGTAGGTTTATCAATTATAACAAGTGTACCATTCTGGTGGGGTTGTTGATAATGGGGGCAATTGTACATGTGTGGCAGTAGCAGATATATGGGAAATATCTGTACCTTTCCCTCAATCTTGCTGTGAATCAAAACTAATCTAAATATAATAGTCTTACTAAAAGAAGTGAATAAGAATAAAGATTGGATTTATTAGGGAGACAGTCCAAGATGGCAGAATAGGTAAATGCTATGCCTGCTGCCTGCCAGGATCACATCAAAATTACACCTAAATTATAGAACAATCAACCTCAAGAATCATCTGAGGACTACCTAAGCAGAACCCATATAACTAAGGACATAAAGAAGAGGCCACATTGAGACTGGAAGGAGGGGCAGAGACATGAAACGGGCTGAACCCAAACCCACAGGTATGGTTAAAGACCGAGAGGGACATCTCAGTGGTAGAGGTCCTCTTTGAGGAGGGAGGGGTCCCAGCCCAACACTGGGCTCCCCAGCCCAGGAGTCCTGTGCTGGGAAGAGGAGTCCCCATAATATCTGGCAGTGAAAAGCAGCGAGGACTCTGTCCGTCCATCTCGGTGAGGTGGAAGGTGGCTAGAAATCCAGCCATCCTCTTAAGGGACTTGCACATAGACTCACTTGCTTGCAAACACTCAACTGGGTTCCAGTGGAGGGGCAGCAACTTGAGAGATGCCAGAGACATACAAGAAAACAGTGAGTTATGTGGCTTTCATGCAAGGGTTGGAGGGACAGTGCCATTGTCCCTGGGTGGAGCCTGCCTTACATGTAGTCTACAGGAGGGTACCATCTTTTCTATATTGAACCCTCCCTCAAAGGGCCAAATCTGAGACCACATTGGTCTCGTAAAATCCACACATGCACACCACCTTGGTGATGCCCTGCGCCACCCAGTTAGTGCTGCATTGCCTTGGACACTCTTGGCTCCTGGGAATCCTGCTCCACCCCACAAGCTGCAAAAGCCTTTTACAATAGCAGATGGCCCACCGTGGCCTGGGGAATGTTTGGTGGTGGAAAGTCAGCCACAAATTGAACTGTAGCCTCTCTTGCATGGTTCTCAGGGACCTGTGAACCAGAGCTGAATGGTGGCTTACCACAGTATTCTTGGGGCATTTTGCAAAGTGGTTGTAAGCCCAGAGCTGGCACAGGAGCCGAATCTGCATTGACTTTGTGAAAACCACCAGCCATGCCTCCCCGTGGCTCCCTGGGACCCTGCTCCACCCAGCTTGTTGCTGCATTGCAGAGGACACTATCAACATCAGGTTAACCAGTCCAGCCAGCATATCTAATGAGGCTCTTTCAACAGCTGACCCTTATTGGCAGCCAGCAGGTGGCAACAGGCCTAGGGGACCCCTTGGGGCTTTTGCTAAACTGCCATAGGCCCAATATTGGTGACAGTGGGCCTCAGTTCACAGTGAGGTCATCCCCAAAGACCTCTAGGTCCAGCACCAACCACATATAATTTTGTGGCTCCCCCTAGGTAGCCCCAGGATGGTCACAGGCAAGGCATATGCTGCCTACAAGAAACCCAACTCAGATCAAAAGACACACATAGACTGAAAGCAAAGGGATGGAAAAAGATATTTCACACAAATGGAAACAAGACAGCTGGGATAATAATACTTATATCTGACAAAATAGACTTTAAAATGAAGACTATAGTAAGAGATAAAGACGGATATTACATAAGATAAAGAGATCAATCCAAAAAGAGGACATAACCCTAGTAAACATCTATGCACCCAACATAGGAGCACCTACATATATAAAGCAAATACTGACGGGGGGTGGGAGATGAGGGTAAGGGGGATCAGATATATGGTGATGGAAGGAGAACTGACTCTGGGTGGTGAACACACAATGGGATTTATAGATGATGTAATACAGAATTGTACACCTGAAATCTATGTAATTTTGCTAACAATTGTCACCCCAATAAATTTAAAAAGAAATTTTTTAAAAATCACGTCATCAATTGGATTTTCATTTCCTAATCTGTAAAATTACAAAGTTAGTGTAGATGAGGGGTTACCAAATAACAGCCTGAGGGCCAAATCCAGCTCCAACCTGTTTTATAAATAAAGTTTACTGAAATTTAAAAAAAAATACTGACAGACATAAAGGCAGAGATCAACAGTAACACAATCATAGTAGGGAACTTTAACATCCCCCTGACAACAACGGACAGATTTCCAGACAGAAAATCAACAAGGAAACAGTGGCCTTAAATGACACACTAGATCAGATTGATTTAATTGATATTTTTTAGAGCATTTTACCCCAAACGAGAAGAATATACACTCTTTTCAAGTGTACATGGAACATTTTCCAAGATAGACCGCATGCTAGGCCACAAAACAAGTCTCAATAAATTTAAGAAGATTGAAATCATATCAAGTGTCTTCTCTGACAGTGCTGTGAAACTAGAAATTAATTACAAGGGAAAAAATGAAAAAAATAAACACAAACACTTAGAGGCTAAATAGCGTGCTACTACATAATCAATGGGTCAACAATGAGATCAAGGAAGAAATCAAGATACCTTGAGATGAATGATAATGAAAACACGAAGACCCCAAATTTATGGGACAAAGTAACTAAGAGGGAAATTTATAGCAATGCAGGCCTACTTAAAGAAACAAGAAAAATCTCAAATAAACAGTCTAACTTTATACCTAAGGTAACTGGAAAAAAGAAGAGCAAACAGAGCCCAAAGTGAGTACAAGGAAGGAAATAATAAATATCAGAGCAGAAATAAATGAAATAGAGGCAACCCCCCCACCCACCCACACACACAAAAGATGATGAAACCAAGAGCTGGTTCTTTGAAAAGATAAATAAAATTGACAAGCCTTTAACCAGACTCAGCAAGAAAAAAAAGAGAGAGGACCCAAATAAATAAATCAAATCAAATAGGAAAAATGACAACAGATACCACAGAAATACAAAAAAAAAAAAAAAAAAATGAGAAAAATACTACAAGCAACTAAACTCCAACAAATTGGACAATCTGTAAGAAATGGATAAATTCTTAGACACATACAAACTTCCATGGCTGAATTAAGAAGAAACAGAAAATTTGAACTGACTGATTACTACTAATAAAATTGAAACAGTAATCAACAAGCTCCCAACAAACAAAAGTTCCGAACCAAATGACTTCACTTTGGTGAATTTTACCAAACATTTAAAAAATAATTAACACTTATTCTCCTCAAACTATTGCAAAAAATTGAAGAGGAGGGAAGGCTCCCAAGCTCATTTTATGAGGTTACCATTACCCAGATACCAAAACCAGACAAAGACATTACACAAAAAAGAAAACTATAGGCTGATATCCCTAATGAACACAGATGCAAAAATTCTCAACAAAATATTAGCAAACCAAATTCAGCAATACACTAAAAATACCATACACCACGATGAAGAGGGATTTATCCATGGGATGCAAGGTTGGTTCAATATCTGAAAATCAATTAACATGATACACCACATAAACAAAATGAAACTTAAAAATCATATGATCATATCAATAGATGCAGAAAAGGCATTTGACAAAATCCAGCATCCATTTATGATAAAAACTCTCAGCAAAGGAGAATAGATGGAACATCTCTCAAAAATAACAAAGGCCATATATGACAAACCCACAGCTAATATCATACCCAATGTGGAAAAGCTAAAAAGCATTCTCCTTAATATCAGCAATAAAACAAAGACGTCCACTTTCACCACTTTTATTCAACATAGTATTGGAAGTCCTTGCCACAGCAATCAGACAAGAAAAAGAAATAAAAGGCATCCAAATGGGAAAGGAAGAAGTAAAACTGTCATTATTTGCAGATGACATGATACTATATAGAGAGAACACAAAATATTCCACCAAAAACTCTATTAGACGTGATAAATTTAGTGAAGTAGCAGGATACAAAGTAATATTTAGAAATCAGTTACATTTTTATATACCAATAATGAACTATCAGAAAGAGATATTAAGAAAACAATCCCATTTACAATTGAATCAAAATAAAATAAAATACCTAGGAATACATTTAACCAAGGAAGTAAAAGACCTGTACTCAGATAATCATAAGACATTGAAGAGAGAAATTGAAGAAGATACAAATAAATAGAAACATATACCATGATCACGGATAGTAAGAATTAATATAATTAAAATGTTCATACTACCCAAAGCAATCTATAGATTCAGTGCAATCCCTATCAAAATACCAATGGCATTTTTCACAGAAATAAAACAAATAATCCTAAAAGTTATGTGGAACCATAAAAGGCTCTGAATAACCATGGTAATCTTGAGAAAGAAAAACAAAGCTGGAGGTATCATGCTGCCTGATATCTAATTATACTACAAGACCATAGTAATCAAAACAGCATGGTACTGGCATAAAAACAGACAAATAAATCAATAAAACTGAATAGAGAGCCCAGAAGTAAATCCATGCCTATATGGTCATTTGATCTATGACAAAGGAATCAAGAATATACATTGTGGTAAAGACAGTCTATTCATTAAATGGTGCTGGGAAAACTGGACAGATATAAGCAAAAAAATAAAACTGGACCACCTTCTTACACAATATACAAGACTGAACTCAAAATGGATTAAAGACTTAAATGTAAGGCCCAACACTATAAGAGTCCTAGAAAAAATAATAGGAAGTAAACTCTCAGACATTACCTTTAATAATATTTTCACTGATATATCTCCTCAGGCAAGGGAAAGAAAAGAAAAAAATAAACAAATGGGACTACATCACACTAAAAAGTTTTTGCCCAGCAAAGTAAAGCATGAACAAAATGAAAAGACATCCTACTAATGGGAGAGGACATTTTCTAATGATACATCTGATACAGGGTTAATATCCCATATTTATTTAAAAATTTCATACAACTCAACACCAAAAAAACAAACAATCCTGTTAAAAAATGGGCAGAGGACCTAGACATTTCTCCAAAAAGGACATACACATGGCCAATAGACATATGAAAAGATGTTCGATGTCACTAATCATCAGAGAAATGCAAATAAAAAACATAATGAGATGTCACCTCACACCTGTCAGAATGTCCATTATCAATAAATCAACAGACAACAAGTGTTGGCAAGAATATGGCGAAAAAGAAACCCTTGTGCACTGTTGGTCTGATTGAAAATTGGTGGAGCTATGGAAAACATTATGGAGGTTCCTCAAAAATTTAAAAGTAGAACTACCTTATGACCCAGCAATTCCACTCCTGGGTATTTATCCAAAGAAATGCAAAACATTAATTAAAAATATATATATGCACCCATATGTTTACTGCAGTGCTATTCACAATAGCCAAGATATGGAAACAATCAAAATGCCCATTAATAGATGATTGGCACATATATACAATGGAGTATTACTCTGCCATAAAAAAGAATGAAATCTTACCATTTGTAACAATATGGGTGGACCTAGAGGTTATTATGCTAAGTGAAATAAGTCAGACTGAGAAAGACAAATACCATATGATCTCACTTATATGTGGAATCTAAAGAACAGAGTAAATGAACACCAAACAGAAATAGACTCTTGGATACAGAGAACAAATTGATGTTTGCTATAATGGAGCAGGGTTGGGGGATGGATGAGAAAGGTGAAAAAATTAGGAAGTACATATTTGTTGTTACAAAATAGTCAGGGATGTGAAATACAGTATGGGAAATATAGTCAATAATATTGTAAAATCTATGTATAGCATAAGATGGGCACTAGATTTATTGGGTGGATCACTTCATAAGTTATATAAGTACCTAACCACAATGCAGTACACATGAAATTAATATAAAATTATATTGAATGTCAACTATAATTAAAAATATGTGGGATATAAAACTGAAAGCATCAAAGGAACAAGACAAAGAAACAAACAAACAAAATTTCACAGACACAGACAATAGTTTAGTGGTTATCAGAGGGTAAGGGGGGAAAGGGGTGGTAGATGAGGGTAAAGGGGATCAAACATATGGTGTTGAAAGGAAAACTGTCTCTGGGTGGTGAACACACAATATGATATATAGAAGACGTAATACAGAATTGTACACCTGAAATCTATGTAACTTTACTAACCATTGTAACCCTAATTAAATATAGATAGATAGATAGATAGATAGATAGATAGATAGATAGATACATACATACATACATACATACATACATATACATATACATGTAGTCATGGAACATAAATTACAGTATAGGTCCTTTAACTTGGGTAGTTCACTGTGCATATGGTGCCAGTGGTGATCATATTGGTGGAAATACAGATTGAGGATGAATCCCACTAAACCCTGTAAAAGGGAAAAGAGAGGTTGCTTCTGTTGGTGTTCTATCCATACCATTAACTAGTTATAACAGAGTGATATCTTGATCAACATTAGCTTGCTGTCTAGCATTAGCCTAAGAAGTAGACTAATATTCAGATTGAGCATAAATAAAATAAATAGAATTGTATAAATGGTAACTTACCAAGTTAACCCGAACAAATCCAATTATAAAATGAAAATTTCTTATTTACTTATCAAGTAGTTTAAGGTGATAGGATATACTGGCCATTAATCAAACATCACAGAGTAAGGTACCATAATCCTTATACATATTACTTCTGAATTTTATCCCCAACATTCATATTGCTTTTATAAAGACCTCAGAATATGATCTCTTGAGATTTTAATTGCATCCATATATGAGTAACCCACACCACCTCAAAATGAAAATATTACAGGATTATTTTTCTTTTTTTAGTGAGCAGTAGGTAGAAGGGGTGATTGAGATTCTAATAAATCACGAAAAGCAGGCATCTTTTTATAAAGTCTATCAAGCAATACAAAAGTCATTATTAAAGCTGGCATAAAAATATACTAAAAATAGGAGTGACGTCATAGCAATGGCGGCAGCGGGGCGCACTTTTTGAGTTCTCCGTCGGATCTTATCAGAAACGGGAAGCTTATAACCCATCAAAGGACTCTCTGCTCATCACGCAGAACAGCGAAGAGACTCGCGCAGGGATTTCTTGCAGGTGGGGAAAAATTGGGCGAGCAGGGGAAGAAGGAAGGGAGCGGAGCGGAGACACGCCGCACCTGCGGCGGCGGTGGGGACGCGGGTTGGGATCGCGGTCCACACCTGTGGCGGTAGAAATTCGGCCCCCACCCTCGGGTTGTGGAAATCTGCTCCGCACCTGTGCCTGTGAAATTCCAGCCCACACCCACGGCTACAGATACGCAGGATATCCCAGGACGGAGGAGAGCCCGGAAGCCACGAGGTGGGCGTTTTGCCCTGCGTCCCACAGCGGTCCTCTCCCGCTGCAGGGGCAGCATATCCAGCATTAACTTCAGCTAATAACCTCAGTTGGTCCTTGGGCCGGACAAGGAACACAGACTCCGTGCCTGGGCACCTTCCCCCGCTCTTCTGACCCTACCCCCGCCTTTCTAGAGACTTGATCTAGCCCCTGCACTAAGGAGCAGCGGCAGATTACAGAGGCGCCTTGGAGCCCCGGCTCCGGGAAGACAGGCGGGCCCAGGGAGGAGGCTAGGAGCTGGGAATCTTCCGCCCCCAGCCACCACCTTTTCTGGCCTGCGGGAAGAGTGTTAAGACAGCGGGGCTGGGAAAGAGAAGACCCCTCCTTCCATCCCCAGCCCCCACCCTTTCTAGCCAGCCTAGAGCGGGGCAAACACATCCCCAGCTGCAGAGACGCAGGGGTTCCCAGGAAAAAAGAGAGAACACAAAAGCCAAGTGCCGGACTCTGCTTTGCGTCCCACAGCAGACCTCTCCCTCCTGCAGAGGGAGGATATCTAGCATTTGAGACTATTAAACTCCATACCTGGGCCCCTCCCCCCGCTCTTCCAATCCTACCCCCACCCTTCCAGAGACTTAAACTGGCTCCTGATCTGAAGAGCAGTGTCAGATTACAGAGGAGCCTTGGGGTTTGGGCTAAGGGAAGACTGGCCGCTGGCTTTGGTCCAGGGAAGAGGCTGAGAAGAGTGTGGTTTGCCCTGGACTAGGAGACAGAAGACTCATCCACCCCCAGATACCACCGTTTCTGGCCTGTGGGTGGGGTGTGACACAGCTGGGCTAGGAAAGAGAAGACCCCTCTTTCCATCCCCAGCCCCCACCCTTTCTGGCCTGCCTAGGGCGTGGCAATTACCTCGGCGGAGGCACTCCCAGGGATCAGCAGTAAGTGGTATATACAGCACTCAGCTTTCAGCAGCTGAGGAATTCCCTGCCGGCCACACACACACACAGGGAAGAGGTGCCCTAAGACTCAGGAGAGCTGGACACAGGGCTGGTGGTGCTATTCTCGGTGTGCATATGTGCCGGCAAGGGCAGAAACTGCACTGACTTTGTAAAACCTACTGTCCAGACCCCTCAGCCCCACGCATCTAAAGCTGCAGCCTCAGAGTCACTCTGGGCATCAGGTGACCGGCTCTACCTGCACAATACGCAGGGGATTACTTGGTGGGCTTAAGCCACAACTGGCGCTGCTTTTTTTTTTTTTTTTTTTTTTTTTTTTTTTCTTTTTTTCCTTTTCTTTCTGTTTTGATTTGTCTTTATATTTTTGACATCTTTGCCTGTGTCGAGTGGGGATTCTGTGCTACAGCAGAGAACAACTTGGAGATTATTTGGTGGGCTTAAGCCACAACTGGCGCTGTGTTTTTTGTTTGTTTGTTTGTTTTTGTTCTGTGTTGATTTGTCTTTATATTTTTGACATCTTTGCCTGTGTCGAGTGGGGATTCTGTGCTACAGCAGAGAACAACTTGGAGATTACCTGGTGGGCTTAAGCCACAACTGGCGCTGTCTTTTTTTTTTTTTTTTCTTTTCTTTCTGTTTTGATTTGTCTTTATATTTTGACATCTTTGCCTGTGAGAGTGGGGATTCTGTGCTACAGCAGAGAACAACTTGGAGATTACTTGGTGGGCTTAAGCCACAACTGGCGCTGTGTTTTTTGTTTGTTTGTTTGTTTTTTGTTTGTTTGTTTTTTGTTTGTTTGTTTGTTTTTTGTTCTGTGTTGATTTGTCTTTATATTTTTGACATCTTTGCCTGTGTCGAGTGGGGATTCTGTGCTACAGCAGAGAACAACTTGGAGATTACTTGGTGGGCTTAAGCCACAACTGGCGCTGTGTTTTTTGTTTGTTTGTTTGTTTTTTGTTTGTTTGTTTTTTGTTTGTTTGTTTGTTTTTTGTTCTGTGCTGATTTGTCTTTATATTTTTGACATCTTTGCCTGTGTCGAGTGGGGACTCTATGCTATAGCAGAGAACAACCTGGAGATCACTTGGTGGGCTTAAGCCACAACTGGCGCTGTGGTTTTTGTTTGTTTGTTTGTTTGTTTGCTTGTTTTGTTCTGTTTTGATTTGTCTTTATATTTTTGACATCTTTGCCTGTGTTGAGTGGGGACTCTGTGCTATAGCTGAGAACAACCTGGAGATTACTTGGTGGGCTTAAGCCACAACTGGCGCTGTTTTTTTTTGTTCTGTTTTGATTTGTCTTTATATTTCTGACATCTTTGCCTATGTCGAGTGGGGGTTGTCGATTGTTTTTTTACATGTGAATGTATTTGACTTTTTCCTTGTTGTTATTGTTGTGCTTGGTGATTTGCTTTGTTCTATAATTGCCCTACCAGTGCCCAGCTTAAGAGGCACAAGATTCAACATACCCAGCGGCCAACTCCAGGCCAAGCCAGAGTACTACCGGGTTTGACCTACAAGTGACACACTCAGAGGGGATTCTTTACAGGCACATAGAGGCCAAAGGGCAAACCACATCTAAGCGGTCAATCCTCACGCAGCAGAATACCCTGCGTGGGCAAAGCCAAGTCTCACAACTAGTCAGCCTAGGAGTTAACTCCACCTACTCACAAGCGAAAAGCAATTAAGGATCTTCTTTAACAGGACAATATACACAACACAAGAGTCACTTTTAGAGCACACGCAGGGAGAAGAACGAAGTAGTGCAAGTCAAATATAAAGGACATTTATTATATACTAATCCAGCAAGAACTAAGAACTCCAGGGCACCTATCTAATACATCAAGCAAACACAGAGAGTCAGCCAGAATGAGGAAACAAAGAAACATATCCCAAATAAAAGAACAGAAGAAACCTTCAGAAATGGAACTAAATGAAGCAGAGGTAACCAAACTGTCAGAGACAGAGTTCAGAATACTGATGATAAGAATGTTTAAGGAACTTAGAGAGGACATCAAGAAGGATGTAGAAATCATAACGAACAACCAGTTAGAACTAAAGAACACAGTTACCGAAATAAAGAACTCACTTGAAGGAATTAACAGCAGGTTAGATGAAGCAGAGGATCGAATCAGCGACTTAGAAGACAAGTTAGCAGAGATCACCCAAACAGAACAACAGAAAGAAAAAGAATAAAAACAATGAAGATGGTTTAAGAGACCTATGGGATAACATCAAGCGCAACAACATGCATCATAGGAATACCAGAAGGTGAAGAGAAGAAACAAGGGATTGAGAACATATTTGAAGTAATAATGTCTGAAAATTTCCCTAACCTGATGAAGGAAACCAACATACAAGTCCAGGAAGTGCAGAGAGTTCCAACCAGGATAAACCCAAACAGGTCCACTCCAAGACACATTATAGCTAAAATGGCAAAGATTAAAGACAAAGAGAGAATCCTAAAAGCAGCAAGAGAAAGACAGAGGGTTACATACAAGGGAACTCCCATAAGACTATCAAATGACTTTTCTGCAGAAACATTGAAGGCCAGGAGGGAGTGGCAGGAGATACTCAAAGTGATGGAAAACAAAGGCCTACAACCTAGGTTGCTTTATCCAGCAAGGCTATCATTTAAAATTGACGGGAGATAAAGAGCTTCCCAGAAAAGAATAAGCTAAAGGAATTCATTACCACCAAGCCAGCATTGCAAGAAATACTAAAAGGACTTCTGTAAATAGAAGAAAGATGAAAACAATTATCCACAAATTTAATAATGGCAATAACTATGTACTTATCAATAATCACTTTAAATGTAAATGGTTTAAATGCTCCAATCAAGAGACATAGGGTGGCTGAATGGATAAGAAAGCAAGACCCTTGTATATGCTGTATACAAGAGACTCACCTCAGATCAAAAGACACACACAGGCTAAAAGTGAAGGGTTGGAGTAAGATATTCCATGCAAATGGAAATGAGAAAAAGCTGGAGTTGCAATACTTATCTCTGACAAAATAGACTTTAAAATGAAGAAAATATTAAAAGACAAAGATGGACACTATATAATAATAAAGGGATCAATTCGACAAGAGGATATAACCCTAGTAAACATCTATGCACCCAACATAGGAGCACCTAAATATATAAAACAGATATTGACTGACATAAAGATGGAGATCAACAGTAACACTATCATAGTAGGGGACTTCAACACACCTCTGACAACAAGGGACAGGTCTTCCAGACAGAAAATCAATACGGAAACAACAGCCTTAAATGACACATTGGACCACTTGGATTTAATCGATATTTTCAGAGCATTCCACCCCAATGCTGCAGAATACACGTTCTTCTCAAGCACATGGAACATTCTCCAAGATAGACCATATGTTAGGCCACAAAGCAAGTCTGGATAAATTTAAGAAAATTGAAATCATACCAATTGTCTTCTCTGACCACAGTGCTATGAAATTAGAAATGAACTACAGGAAAAAGACTGGAAGACACACAAATTCATGGAGGCTGAATAATATGTTACTAAACAATGAATGGGTCAAACAGGAGATCAAGGAAGAAATCAAAAGATATCTCGAGACAAACGAAAATGAAAATACAACGACCCAAAATCTATGGGATGCAGCGAAAGCAGTCCTAAGAGGGAAGTTCATAGCACTGCAGGCCTACCTAAAGAAACAAGAAACATCACTAATCAACAGTTTATCTTCACACTTAAGGGATCTGGAAAAAGAACAACAAAATAAGCCCAAAGGGAGTACAAGGAAGGAGATAATAAAGATCAGAGCGGAAATAAATGAAATAGAAACCAGAAAAACAATACAAAAGATCAATGAATCCAAGAGTTGGTTCTTAGAGAAGATAAACAAAATTGACAAACCTTTAGCCAGACTCATTAAAAAAAGAGAGAGGACCCAAATTAATAAAATCAGTAATGAAAGAGGAGAAGTGACAACAGACACTGCAGAGATACAAAAATCCTAAGAAATTTCTATGAGCAACTGTATGCCAACAAATTTGACAACCTGGAAGAAATGGACAATTTCCTAGATGCATACAACCTCCCAAGGCTAACTCAAGAGGAGACAGAAAACCTGAATAGACTGATTACCACCAAGGAAATTGAATCAGTAATCAACAATCTCCCAACAAACAAAAGCCCTGGACCAGATGGCTTTACAGGTGAATTTTACAGAACGTTCAAAAAGAATTGTCACCTATTCTCCTCAAACTCTTCCAAAAATCCAGAGGAGGAAGACTCCCAAACACTTTTCTGAAGCCACTATCACCCTGATCCCAAAATCAGACAAAGACACCACAAAAAAGAAAACTACAGGCCGATATCGCTAATGAACATAGATGCAAAAATCCTCAACAAAATACTAGCAAACAGAATTCAGCAATATATTAAAAAGATTATACACCATGATCAAGTGGGATTCATCCCTGGTATGCAAGGGTGGTTCAACATCCATAAATCAATTAATGTGATACACCACATTAACAAAATGAAAAATAAAAATCATATGATCATATCAATTGACAGAAAAAGCATTTGATAAAATTCAGCAGCCATTCATGATAAAAACCCTTAAGAAAGTGGGAATAGAGGATCATATCTCAACATAATAAAGGCCATATATGATAGACCCACAGCTAACATCATACTCAATGGGGAAAAACTAAAACCATTCCCTTAAAATCAGGAACAAGGCAAGGCTGCCCACTTTCTCCACTTCTATTCAACATAGTGCTGGAAGTTCTAGCCACAGCAATCAGACAAGAAAAAGAAATAAAAGGCATCCAAATCGGTAAGGAGGAAGTAAAACTGTCATTATATGCAGATGATATGATACTATATTTAGAGAACCCTAAAGACTCCACCAAGAAACTATTAGAGCTGATAGATGAATTTAGTAAAGTAGCAGGATACAAAATTAATATTCAGAAATCAGTTGCATTTGTATATACCAATAATAAAACATCAGAAGGAGAAATTAAAAAGCAATTCCGTTTACAATTGCTCCAAAGACTATAAAATACCTGGGAATAAATTTAACCAAAGAAGTAAAAGATCTGTACTCAGAAAATTATAAGACACTGAAGAAAGAAATGAAAGAAGATACAAATAGATGGAAACACATACCATGTTCATGGATAGGAAGAATTAATATAGTTAAAATGTCCATACTGCCTAAGGCAATATATATATTCAACGCAATTCCTATCAAACTACCAACGACATTTTTCACAGAAATAGAACATATAATCCTAAAATTTATATGGGATAACAAAAGACCCCGGATATCTTCAACAATCTTGAGAAATAAGAACAAAGTGGGAGGTATAACAATACCTGACTTCAAATTATACTACAAGGCTACAGTAATCAAAACAGCATGGTACTGGCATAAAAACAGACCCATAGATCAATGGAACAGAATAGAGAGTCCAGAAATAAATCCATGCCTATATGGCCACTTAATCTATGACAATGGAAGCAAGAATGTACGGTGGGGTAAAGACAGTCTATTCAATAAATGGTGCTGGGAAACTTGGACAGACACATGCAAAAAGATGAAGCTGGATCACCTCCTTACACCACATACAAAAATAAATTCAAAATGGCTTAAAGATTTAAATGTAAGATCTGAAACCATAAAATTCCTAGAAGAAAATATAGGAAGAAACTTCACAGACATTACCCGGAGTAAGATTTTTACTGATATATCCTCATGAGGGAAGTAAGAGGAAAAATAAACATGTGGGATTACATCAAACTAAAAAGCTTTTTCACAGCAAAGGAAACCATCAATAAAACAAAAAGGATCCTACTGATTGGGAAAAGATATTTGCCAATGATATATCTGATAAGGGTTAATATCACAAATTTATAAAAACTCACTCAACTCAACTCCAAAAAAACAAACAACCCAATTAAAAAATGGGCAGAGGACATGAAGAGACATTTTTCTAAAAAGGACACACAGATGGCAAACAGACATATGAAGAAATGTTCAACCTCACTAACCATTAGAGAAATGCAAATAAAAACCACAATGAGATACCACCTCACCCCAGTCAGGATGGCTATCATCAATAAATCAACAAACAACAAGTGCTGGCGTGGATGCGGAGAAAAGGGAACGCTGGTGCACTGTTGGTGGGAATGCAGATTGGTGCAGCCACTATGGAAAACAGTTTGGAGATATCTCAAAAATCTGAAAATGGAACTACCTTATGATCCAGCAATCCCACTCCTAGGTATCTATCCGGAGAAATCCAAAACTCCAATTCAAAAATCTTTATGCACTCCTATGTTTATTGCAGCACTATATACAATAGCCAAGACCTGGAAACAACCGAAATGCCCATCAGTAGATGACTGGATTAAGAAACTGTGGTACATTTATACAATGGAGTATTACGCAGCCATAAAGAAGAAAGAAATCTTACCATTTGCAACAACATGGATGGACCTAGAGAACATTATGTTAAGTGAAATAAGTCAGAAAGAGAAAGACAAATACCATATGATCTCACTTATATGTGGAATCTAAAGAAAAGAATAAGTGAATGAACTAATCAGAAACAGTTTTGGAAAAATGGAGGAAAAACTGAGGGTTGCTAGATGGGCAGGGGGGTGGGGATAAGGGAAGGTGAGAGGTTTTGGGAACGTACAGAGGGATAGTGGATGGGGGGAGGGGGGTTCACACAGTGTGAGGGATATAAATGATAAATGTCTAAGTTTTGCTTTGTCTTGTGCACCTGAAACTAATTAATAAAAAAAAAAAAAAAAAAAAAAAAAAAAAAAAAAAAAAAGATGTAAAAGTAAAAAAAAAAAAAAAAAAAAAAAAAATATACTAAAAATAAAATTTCTTTGGTATTTTATAAAGCTTATATTGGATTTGGAATTTTCTTCCAAAATTAAATAAATTAGTATTTGACTACATGGTTTAAATAAAATACAATATCAATTAAAAATAAATATTGGAAGGGGATCTAGAGATAGAAAAGAAATTGTTGTGTTCAGGTGGAGGATTGTGAGTAGACCCATTAACTTGTAAAATATTTTTTAACACTGTGCTAATTATTTAAATTGAAAGAGAACTTACTCTGGATTGTGAACACACAGTGTGATATATATAGATGATGTACAACAGAATTGTACACCTGAAATCTATGTAATTTTACTAACATTGTCACCCCAATAAACTTTAATTTTAAAAAATTTAAAAAAAGAAAAAACCCACTAGGATAAGAGGAATAAAAGATAGTGGGCACAACGGTTGCCTGAGTGCTGAGTTAAATAGCTGTGTGGGGAAAACTACCTTTTGTGCCCCTTCTTTGAAAACTAGTTTCCTTCTGAATCCTTGGGAATGAACTTTGGTCACCCATAAGCATCAGCCTCAGAATTCTTCTCCTGGTAACCCATAAACTATTGTCTGTGTCTATGAGTTTTTGTTTCTTTATTTGTTTGTCTTGTTCCTTTGTTGCTTTCAGTTTTATATCCCACATATCAGTGAGGTCATATGGTTCTCGATTTTTTCTGTCTGACTTACGGTATTTCGCTTAGCATAATAATCTCAAGACTCATCCAGTTCTCGCAAATGGCAGTATTTAATCTTTTCTTATGGCAGAGTAGTATTGCACTGTGTATACAAGTTCAGACAATTAAGTTCGCGAACTCATCCCAGACAAAGTGTTACATACCTCATTGCTGAATATCACTATAGTCACCTTCGAAGTACTCCACTTGGGAAGCTATGCATCGACTCCAGCGCCTAGTCCACCCTTCGAAGCAATTTTGGAACTTTTTTTCTGGAATGGCCATCAGAGATGTCATCATATTACCCTTGATGTCCTGAATGTCATCAAAATGTCTTCCTTTCAATATTTCCTTTACCTTTGGGTAAAGAAAGAAGTCATTGGGGGTCAGATTGGGTGAACAGGGAGGGTGTTCAATATAGTTATTTGTTTACTGGCTAAAACCTGCCTCACAGAAAGTGCTGTGTGAGCTGGTACATTGTTGTGATACAAGAGCCATGACTTATTGGTGAAAAGTTCAGGTCGTCTAACTTTTTTATTCAGCCCTTCCAGTGCTTCCAAATAGTAAACTTGGTTAACTGTTTGTCCAGTTGGTACAAATTCATAATGAATAATCCCTCTGCTATCAGAAAAAGTTAGCAATACCATTGCAACAAGTGCGTGAACTTAACTGTCAGACTTTCATAAATACATCTTCTTTATACAATCATCTATCGAAGTACACTTTGGTTGTTTCCATGTCTTGCCCACCAAAAATAAAGCTGCAACGAACATCAAAGCACATATATCTTTATGGATAAGTGTTTTCAGATTTTTTTGTGAATACCCAGGAGAGGGATTGCTGGGTTATATGGTAATTCTATTCTTAAATTTTTGAGGAACCTCTACACTGCCTTCCATAGCAGCTGCACCAGTATGCATTCCCACCAACAGTGTATGAGGGTTCCTTTTTCTCCACAGCCTCTCCAACGCTTGTTATTATTTGTCTTGTTAATGATAACCATTCTAACTGGTGTGAGATGATATCTCATTGTGGTTTTTATTTCCATTTCTCTGATGATTAGTGGTGTTGAACATCTTTTCATATGTCTACTGGCCATTTGTATGTCCTCTTTGGAGAAATGTCTCTTCAGGTCCTCTGCCCATTTTTTAATTGGGTTGTTTGGGTTTTTTGTTCTTGTTGTTGTTGAGTTGTATGAGTTCCTTATATATTTTGGATATCAGCCTGTTATCAGAGGCATTGTTTGCAAAAATCTTCTCCCATTTGGTTGGTTGCCTCTTTATTTTGTCAATAGTTTCTTGTGCTGTGCAGAAACTTAAGTTTGATAAGGGGAATGCAGAAAGGAAGCATGCTGAAGAAAAAGGAATAGTGTAAATATGAAACTTTCTTTCACATAGACTTAATGGTAACCACTCAAAAAAAAAAATCCAGAACTGAAATATGTAATATAAAAAAGAAGAAACAGAGGGGAAAATCATAGAATATCACCACACTGAAATAACAGACAGCAAAAAAAAGGCAAAGAAACAATGGAGTCACCGAGCCACCAAAAAACAAAATATAGAATGATAGGAAATCCTCGTATATCGATAATCATCCGAAATGTAAATGGACTGAACTCACCAATAAAAAGGCACAGAATAGCAGATTGGATGGAAAAACTAAACCCAACTATATGCTGCCTCCAAGAGACACATCTCAGCTACAAGGACAAATATACACTCAAAGTGAAAGGGTGGAAATTGACATTCCAAGCAAATTGTATTCAGAAAAAAACAGTTGTACCCATACTCATATAAGATGAAACAGACTTTAGGATAAAAAAGGTAATGAGAGACAAAGATGGACATTTCATAATGACAAAGGGGACTGAAACACCCAAAAGACAGACTAGGAAGGCACCAGAACCCCATTAAACTGAACCCTGCACTGTAGGGTCAGCCCTTGCACCACAGTTCCGCCACTGTATTCACAGCCAGTCCTCACAGGCAATCAGCCTGAGGGTCAATCCCTCCCACTGATGTGCAAAAAGCAACCAAGGCTCAACCACAATAGGAGGGCACACACAACCCCCACACTTGGAGCAGCCCTCCATAATACATAGAAACAAACACAGGGAGGCAAAGAAAATGGAGAGGGGGAAATAAAAAACATGTCCCAAATAAAATAACAGGACAAAGCTCCAGAAAAAGAACTAAACAAAATGGAGACAAGCAATCTACCAGACATAAAGTTCTAAACGCTGGTTATAAGGATGCTCAATGAACTCCGGGAGAACTTCAACAAAGAGATAGGAAACATAAAAATGAGATAGAAAGTATAAAAAATAAACCAGTCAGAAATAAAGAATACAATAACTGAAATGAAAAATAAGTTTGAGGGAATCAACAGTACATTAAATGACGCAGAGGATCGAATCAGCAATTTAGAAGATTAAGTAGCAGAAAACATCTGATAAGAATGCAAAAAGAAAAAAAAAGAATCCAGAAAAATGAGGAGAGTTCAAGGGGACTCTGGGACAACATAAAGCATACCAATATTTGCATGACAGGAGTACTAGAAGGAGAAGAGAGACAGCAAGGAATTGAAAACCTATTTGAAGAAATACTGTTGAAAAACTTCCCTAACCTGGCAAAGGAAAATATATTAGGTGTGATCAAAAGATATGGTGAATGTTTAAATTAAAAAAATTATTACACCCAAAGACACATTACCACTAACCCCCCTCAAAATACTCTCCCTCACTTCAAACACACTTATCCAATCATTCTTAACACTTTCTGAAGCAGTTCTGGAAGTCACCTTTCTTCTCTTTAGTTGCGCTGTCATGGCTGCCTCCATGTCCTGAATCAATTTAAAATGTTTACCTTTCATGGTGATTTTGACTTAGAGGAAGAGCCAGAAGTAGCACTGTTCCAGATCTGGTGAATACAGTAGATGAGGACACATTGTAATGTTTTTATTTGAGAGAAACTGCCATATCAAAAACAATGTGTGCGGGAGTGACGACATCAAAATGGCGGCGTGAGGTAAGCCAATAGAAATCTCCCCTGGAATTTACAACAAATTGA
The DNA here is from genome assembly GCF_036562045.2 of Rhinolophus sinicus. NCBI lineage: Eukaryota > Metazoa > Chordata > Mammalia > Chiroptera > Rhinolophidae > Rhinolophus > Rhinolophus sinicus. The sequence continues at coordinate 41,133,949 of NC_133768.1, forward strand.
ACAACTATAACTCCAGAAAGGACTCCCTGCACAACAGACAGGCAAGACGAAGAGGCTCACTACTGAATTCCCCTAAAGGTGGGCAAATTGTGCCAGCAGGGGAGGAGGGAAGAGAGAAGTGTGGAGACAGAGACGCACGGGCGCAGGACGCAGACCTAGCTCAGTGCTCCGAGCTCACTGCTTCCCGGAACTACCGCAGTGGCGGGAGAGGGAAGAACTTGGACTACTAGGGCTCAGTTTATGGCCCACAGGACTGAGGGGACAGCATATAACACAGCTGAACCCAACACTCACAGCACAGACCTCGGAGCAAAGACTGAGAGAAGAAGGCTGAAAACGGTGGTTTAAGCCCTCACTGACGAGCAGAGAATGGAAACCTTAGGTACTGAGAATAGCCACCCCCTCCCTACCCTCACAGAGCTTGCCCTGCCCCCACCTGCCCAGTGCTAGAAGGAGAACAGTAGCAGTGTCAGATCACAAGTACAGAATATTTGCTGTTCTGAGAACTGTGGACTGTAGACACAGATTCTCAGCCCAACTAATTCCGGCAAAGGGGAGTGAGCTGTGGAAGCAGGACCGGCTGTGGTGGTGGTCACTACCATTGCTCTGGGCCACCTTTCACAACCCACACCACCCCTATCCCCACCTATCTGGGAGGATCCCTACAGGAGTAAACAGAACTGCTGAAACATACGGGCTCTGAATCTGGTGCAGAAGAGCTTTAGAACTTCAAAAGCTCTCCACATCCCCACAAGGATGCAGCGACCAATGACCCAGGTGAACTGTTAACAGAAGAGAAGCCCGCCTTCCAGGGAATCCCCCCATTGTGTGAGAAGCTGCAATAGTGCAGAGAAAACATAACACTACAGTGTGAGAGAGAAGAAAAGGCTGCAGTCGGGAAGAAAATAAAACATTCTACAAACACGTACAGGAAAACAAAAGAAAGACTTCTTCCCATCAACCTGTTGCAGAACCCACTCCTGTAGATGTCTAGGAAGAGAAATAATAAATCATTAATTGTGTTGCAAGTCCTCGCCAGAGCAATCAGGCAAGAGAAAGAAATAAAAGGCATCCAAATTGGAAATGAAGAAGTTAAATTGTCCCTCTTTGCAGATGACATGATGCTGTATATAGAAAACCCTAAAGACTCCACCAAAAAGCTGTTAGAAACAATCAACGAATACAGTAAAATTGCCAGCTACAAAATCAACGTACAAAAGTCCATTGCATTCTCATATACTAACAATGAAATCTCAGAAAGAGAAATTTTAAAAAAAATCATTTTGCAATTACAGCAAAAAAAATAAAATACCTAGGAATAAACTTAACCAAGGATGTGAAAGAACTATATGCTGAAAACTACAAGACATTTTTAAAAGAAATTGAAGAAGACACAAAGAAATGGAAAGACATTCCGTGCTCATGGATTGGAAGAATCAACATAGTTAAAATGGCCATGTTACCCAAAGCAATATACAGATTTAATGCAATCCCCATCAAAATCCCAATGGCGTTTTTTAAACAATTACAACAAAAAATCATCAGATTTGTTTGGAACCACAAAAGACCTCGAATAGCCAAAGCAATCTTAACAAAATAGAACAATGCTGGAGGTATCACACTCCCTGACTTTAGTTTGTACTACAGGGCTACAATAATCAAAACAGCATGGTATTGGCAGGAAAACAGACACGTAGAGCAATGGAATAGAATTGAGAACTCAGAAATAAAACCACATACATATACACAGAATATTTTTGACAAAGAAGCTAAAAACATACAATGGAGGAAAGACAGCCTCTTCAATAAATGGTGCTGGGAGAATTGGAAAGCCAAGTGCAAAAGAATAAAACTGGACTGCTATCTGTCACCATGTACCAAAATTAATTCAAAATGGATCAAAGACTTCAGCATAAGGCCCGAAACAATAAAGTGCATAAAAGAAAGCCTAGGTACTAAACTTATGGACTTTGGGTTCAAAGAGCATTTTATGAATTTGACTCCAAAGGCAAGGGAAGTAAAAGGTAAAATAAACGAATGGGACTATATGAAACTTAAAAGCTTCTGCACAGCAAAAGAAACCATCGACAAAATAAAGAGGCCACCAACTGAATGGGAGAAGATTTTTGCAAACAGTGCCTTCGATAAGGGGCTAATATCCAAAATATACAAGGAACTCATGCAACTCAACAATAAAAAAACAAACAACCCAATTGAAAAATGGGCAGAGGACCTCTAGAGACATTTCTCCAAAGAGGACATACAAATGGCAAATAGACATATGAAAAAATGCTCAACATCACTAATCATCATAGACATGCAAACAAAAACCACAATGAGGTATCACCTCACCCCAGTTAGAATAGCTATCATCAACAAGACAAATAGTAACAAACGTTGGAAGGGCTGTGGTGAAAAAGGAGCCCTCATACACTGTTGGTGGGAATGCAGACTGGTGCGGGCAGCCCCTATGGAAGGCAGTGTGGAGGTTCCTCAAAAAATTACGAATAGAATTACCATATGACCCAGCAATCCCTCTCCTGGGTATCTACCCAAAAATCTGAAAACATTTATCCATAAAGACACGTGTGCTCCAATGTTCATTGCAGCTTTATTTACTGTGGCCAAGACATGGAAGCAACCAAAATGTCCTTCGATGGATGAGTGGATAAAGAAGTTGTGGTATATATACACAACGGAATACTATTCGGCGGTAAGATAAGATGAAATAGGACCATTTGTGACAACATGGATGGATCTTGAGATTATAATGCTAAGGGAAATAAGTCAGACAGGAAAAGCAGAGAACCATGTGATTTCACTGATATGTGGTATATGAACCAAAATCAACGAAAGAACAAGACAAACAAATGAGAAACAAAAACTCATAGACACAGACAATAGTTTAGCGGTTACCAGAGGGTAAGGGGGGAGGAGGGGTGGTAGATCAGTGTAAAGGGGATCAAATATATGGTGATGGAAGGGGAACTGACTCTGGGTGGTGAACACAAAATGTGATATTTAGATGATGTAATACAGAATTGTACATCTGAAATCTATGTAACTTTACTAACAATTGTCACCCCAATAAACTTTAATTTAAAAAATTCTAAAAAATAAAAATAAAAAGATTATGTTTATAATTCCATTCACATGAAATGTCTACAATAGGCCTGTCTATAGAGACACAAAGTAGCTTAGTAGTTCCTGCCAGCAATGGAGGGCGGGGGAAATGGGGAGTGACTGCCAATGGATGTGGGATTTTTTTATGGGGTGATGAAAATGGTCTAAAATTGATTGTGTTAATTGTTATACAACTCTGAGCATAAACTGGAAAACATTATATTGTACAATTTAAATGGGTGAATTGTATGATATGTGAATTATATCTCAAAATTGTTACAGAAATTTCTAATAAAAATTTAAAATAATGTAACAAGAAATCACTCTGTATAGAAGTCTGGAGACGTAGAGAGTTAAGCAGGTAAATGTAATTCTCAAAAGTCTAAATTCTGGAAACCAGAACTGTGTCTTCTATACTGCTGCAGGGCGATTGTTTAATAAAGTTCTGTATGTAGGCAATGTTAAAGAAAATCACAATAAAAATGATGGAAATCTGTTCGAGCCAAATCATTAATCAATTTGCAACTATGCAGAAGAGATGTTATAAAACCATTGAAATCTCCAAGGCTGTAAACGTTTGAAAGGCCTGTCAAATTGTTTTTTGTAGGGTCCTTCAGACTTAGTCATAAACTTACTTATTCTAGAAATGCCCTGGAGTTCATACAGCTGACAGCTAGGCCTAGAGAAGTTAGGACTGTTTTGAATAACCCCAAAATTTCAGCATGCTAGAAACCATCTCAGGGCTCAGGACCTAACGATAGGATCACAGAACCGTCTTCGTTTCCATAAAGACCTTAGGACTACTGAGAAGGGCATCAGATTTAGGGTCAGTTTTTGAGACTAAAAGTCCTGATTTCTGTCTCTTATGGAACACCAAGTGGCATTTTTCAATGATTTTTCTAACAATAAAATCCCAAAATCTAATTTTGATCCAAATCTGTGGGGTTCATCTAGATGCAAGTAGCTACTGGGATCATTGACTCTGTTTGACTACATAACAAGTCAATATTAGACTAAATCTGCACTTTAGCCAGGTTTTGATTTGGTCTTGCAAGAAACTGGAAGTAAAATAAAATTTTTAAAAAACATGGTTTAAACTTCACAAATATCTGCCGAGGAGATAGGCTAACTCAAATAATTTTCACCATCGGATTAAAGATTGACCTGTAGCAATTTGATTTTTCTGCTGGTAGGAGTAGGGTGATTGATCAAGAATCAGTATTATTTATATTTCCTCCCCCAAACCTTGATGGTATAAATTGCTTTGCTTTGTGGGATATATTAATTCCCATGAATTCCCACATGTAAGAATAAGACTAAAAGCATTTAAAGTGAACCAATGACCCCCACTATGAAATCAGAGATGGGTTTCCATGGGGAAGAGTTCTCCTAGGAGATCACTGAAAATTTTTGCAAGAAAGATGGTAACATGGTGGTCATCTCTATGACCTATTGAGTTGCGTAAAGAATACTGCTAGACTTTTGGTGCTACCAACTGTAAGCTGCAATTTAGTAGCTATCTTCCCATCTTAAGAACTCTATTAGGACTGAGCCAGTCCAGTTCAGGTCTCCTCAAGGATTCTTAAACATACTGATAGTAAAAGACTTGATTGCTTAATTTGGAAGGTCCTAGGTTGTGTTCCTGAGGTTAAAGTTTAGCAGGAAGGACTTCAACACCACTTTTCTATTTTTAATTTTTTATTTTATTTTTTTTATTAGTTTCAGGTGCACAAGACAAAGTAATACTTAGATGTTTATCATTTATATCCCTCACACTGTGTCAACCCCCTCCCCCATCCACTATCCCTCTGACATCGCACACAGAGCCATTACATTTCTACTGTCTCTATTCCTAATGCTGTACTCTACTCTGCTTCTTGTAAATATATATATATATATATATATATATATATATATATATATATATATATATATATATATATATATAAAACTTGTAGTTGACATTCATTATTGCTCAGCTTCAGCTTCAGGTGTACAGCACAGTGATCAGGCATCTACATCATGCCTGAGGTGTTCCCCCTAATGAGACAAGTGTCCATCGGATACCCTACAAAATCTTTACAACATTATTGATTAGATTCCCCAAATTAACTTTCGTATCCCCGTGGCCATCTTGTGGTTACTGACTGTGCTTCCTAATCCCCTCACCTTTCCCCTTAATCCCCACCCAGCCCTCCCATCTAGGAACCCTCAGTTTTTCCTCTATGTCTCTGAAACTGTTTCTGATTAGTTCATTCACTTATTCTCTTCTTTAGATTCCACATGTAAGTAAGATCATATGGTATTTGTCTTTCTCTGTCTGACTTATTTCACTTAACATAATGTTCTCTAGGTCCATCCATGTTGTTGCAAATGGTAAGATTTCTTTCTTCTTTATGGCTGCGTAATACTCCATTGTATAAATGTACCAGTTTCTTAATCCAGTCGTCTACCGATGGGCATTTTGTTTGTTTCCATGTCTTGGCTATTGTGTATAGTACCGCAATAAACATACGAGTGCATACATTTTTTTGAATTAGAGTTTTGGATTTCTCCAGATAGATACCTAAGAGTGGAATTGCTGGATCATAAGGTAGTTCCATTTTCAGATTTTTGAGATACCTCCATACTGTTTTCCACAGTGGCTACACCAATCTGCAATCCTACCAACAGTGCAAAAGGGTTCACTTTTCTCCACATCCTTGCCAGCACTTGTTCAACACCACTTTTATCAGAAGGACCCTATATTGGGCTATCAGAATTACAAACCAGTGGTTCTCAAATTTCAGAAGGCATGTTGAAAAAGGGGGGTGGGGGTGGGGGGTGGGAAATGAGGGTAAGGGGGATCGAATATATGGTGATGGAAGGAGAACTGACTCTGGGTGATGAACACACTATGGGATTTATAGATGATGTAATACAGAATTGTACACCTGAAATCTATGTAATTTTACTAACAATTGTCACCCCAATGAATTTAATAAAATAAAATTTTTAAAAAAATGCAGATTCTAGGGCCCCACACTCAGATATTCTGATTCCATAGGTCTAGAGGTGGGTGTGCAGAAATGTTCGTTTTTAAGTAATCCTCAATAGGGATTCTGATGCAGGAGTTCCAGGGACAACACGTTGATAACCATTATTACATCTGAAAGGAAGAGGTTCTAAATGTCAGGGCTTGGGGAATACTTAAAATGATAGACTCAGTCAATGCTGAAACTCCTGCAAGTTCCCTAACAATAGCTAACATTTATTGAGCCTTTCACGACATTCCAAGCCCTGTCCAAAGCATATTTTATGTATTACCATGCATTCCTTACAACCCTATGAGGTAGATACTATTATCTTCATTTTACTGATGAAGAAACAGAAAGGTTACATCACTTGCCCTTAGGCTTACAGCTAGTAAGTAGCAGACAGTTTTGCTCTTGAACCTACACACATAACCACTATGCCATACTGCTGTAGCAAGCATCCACATGTATTGCTTAGTACTTTTCAGATTCTGTGAGTGTTGGGATGGGGGAAAATACTTCCCGGAGCAGACAGTGTTGAGACCAAAAGGGACCTAGTCTAACTACCTCCTCTTACTGATGTGGAAAAAGGCCCTCTGAATACTTAAGTATATGACCTGAAGAGGTTTCATCTCTTCATTTTTCAAGCATTCCTTTTAACAGTGGAGTTTCATTTTCTCCCCTTTAGTCCTTCGTGACTTAATCTCTAGGACAAAATGGTTACATAGTACAGACAACATTGCCCCCTCCACTCCTTGCAAAAAACCTCCCTAATCATTCAAATTTGGAAGGATAACATGCAATTCTTTTCTTATTTTTGTTTGTCATCTTCTATTCAAGGTCACTCAACAGCTAATGAAGGGGAAAAAAGAACAAATTTACAATGTCAAAGCTGAAAGCTTCCCCCCCCAACTCCATTTGAACAGAGATTTGGCCATGATTTGTCCTCAATTATTATCCGTTTGCTTTAGACCAAAATTTCTCTGTGATTTACTTTTATTAAATCCATTTTGTTGCTCTTGCTTAGCTTACTATTTCTAGATCATCTGTCTGGAAGTCACTAAGTAATTATGATATTGCCCCAGAGAGCAATACTGAGTGCCTCATTTAATTACCGATGGAAAAATTGAGCACAAGAAGATCAATCTTACTTATCTGGCATACCAAGAGACTCTCCCTCTTGTATTGCAAATTGGGAGTATGCTTCAGGCTGGGAAGAGACAAGTCACCTCATAGTAGGAGGAAGAGCTACTATCCCCAACTGATTGCTTGGAGGGATTTGAATGTTTATTTCCTAATTAAAATTCCTAATGATTCAGCCACGTGGATTATCTCTAAAGTCCTTGTTAGTTTAAGCTGTCAATGAATCTTACATTTAAATAACAATAATTCTTACAATATTGAGTGCTTACTATGTGCCAGGCACCATTCTAAGAGTTTTATATGTTTTAATTCATTTGATCCTCAGAAATTCTGCCATGAGGGTAGATATTCTTATTTTCTCCATTTTATAGATAAGTAAACTGAGGAACAAAAAGATTAAGAGGCATACTCAGAATCACAGAACTGGTAAATGACAGAACCAGGTAACTCTGGTTTCCCTGATCTCATTGTCCTTGAAGGATGATAGTAACAATAACAAGTATAAATTATCATATGCTTGAAGATATTATACTTCTTAATTGTCACAACAGCCTTAGGAGGCATTTGACAGATGAGGAAATTAAGGTGCAATGAGGTAGGTAACTTTCCCATGGTCACACAGCTAGTCAGGAGCAAAGCAGTGATTCAAACCAGACAGTGTAATGTCAAAGCCCCTCCAAACGACCAACATTTTACTGCCCTATAAAGAGCTTAAGCAACCATCACAATGGACTGTCACTCTTCAACCAATAAAGATAATGGGACTGCTTTGATATAATGCAAAATACATGGGTGTTGAAATCAGACCTTGCTTCATATTCTAGTTGTGTCTTACTAGCTGTGTAACCAAGAGCAAGTAACAACCTTTCTGAGCCTCAGATTCCTCACCTGTACAAAAGAGATGAAAATAATACCCACCTCACCAGGTAGATGATAACATATAAGAAGCCTAGCAGAGTTTCTGGCAAACAGTAGGAGCTCATAGATTGTTACTCCTTCCTTTGTATTTGTATGTTGAGTATGATTTTCTGCTGGGAAATGGAGAGGTTGTCTCATGCCCCAGTATACTTATTATGCCTCTAACATTCTTCTCTCCTTTTGGAAACAAGAGGTTTCAGCTTTGGAAATTCAGTGTTTGAAGTAGAGGTTCCAGGTCTAGCCATACGAAACATACTCCACCCCAATCTTAATAGCAAAATATAGCTCCTTAGAAACCTTAAGAAAAATTTAAATATGTTAAATAGTCTAACAAACAACTTGCCTTTCTCTTTCCTTTCCAACATGTTATCAAGCACTAGGTATCAGCTGCAGGGCTCAAGACGGTCTGTAACTGGGCTTTCCTCTCTTGCTACAATACCCTATTTCAACTTTGGCCCCCTGAAGGGGAACCAAGCTTATTGGCCTTACATAAGATATTTGCACTTTGCATCCAGGTAGAAAAATGTCAGCTGCCTGGGGCACGGAACCCTTGGTGTAGGTGGTGGTCATTGGGGGTGTCTCTGTTTAGGCATGAAAATTCCCCTGGAGACCCTCTGGGTGAGCCCAAGAGCATCTAGTGGTTAGTTATCTGCAGGTTCTTCAACTGTAGATAAAGTGCACAGACAGGAACAGAGATGGGGACCGGAGAGGGGGAAATTAAGCTTTGGATTTTGTAAGCAATGTTTTTTTATTAGTGACCTGTTTTTACTTTACACTATTATGTAAATTTATCTATTCATATTTGCCTAATTATCTTTGCAGCATGCCCCTCAGCTAAGGTTTGCTTTACCTTTCTTTTTCTCTTCTTTAACTTAGCTTCTTAAATCACATTTATTAACTTTTATTTCACTATTTATCATATTTACTTTAAACCATCTTTATCTTTGTAAAACAAATTCTTTGCTAATATTTGTGTATTTATAAGACCCCATTTATGCATATACGGATGTCCAGAAGGAAGCACCTGTCATGTCCTTAACAATGGGAGCAGTGGTTAGTTACCTTTTTCCTTTGATTGCCAGACCCCTGCAGTAAGAAGTCCTCCTCCCTTCAAAACCAACCCCCCTGGCCCTGAACCACTTAAACTGAACAATCCCATAATACCGACAAGCCATAATTCCTATCCCAAGACAACAGGAGAAGAAACTGGATGGGTATTTCTATCTAAGGAGAAACTCTCAATGGAATACCCCATTTTTCTTAATTATCAGATAATCATGGTACAAAATTTGGCAAGTACATAAAATAGATTTCATCTTAACTAGCAGGCAAGTAACCTTGAATTATCCCAATAAGATTCCATGGAAGTACACCTTGAGAGGACACATAATTACACTATCAGTTCATTTTCTTGATCCTGATATCCCCTTACATCGAGAAGTGCTTGAGGGGGGAATTCAGTTTGTGTGGAATTTCCACAGCTTTCACCCTTATCCCCTTGCCCTAAGAGCTAAGAAGAAGTTGACTGGGGCCAAGTTTGGAAATCTTTCTAGTGGTGTTCATATAATGGAGGTAACTGTAAGTAGAAACACCCGATACCTTTCAGGGCCACAATAAAAAACACAGCTTAGCGGTGACTTGAGTGTGGCTGAAATAAGGTATCTGCTTCATTTTCCAACCAGAAACCTCAGTTTCTAATAAATTACACAACTATACAAACAGTAGCCACAGAGCCAGATAACCCTAAAGCAAAGGGCATCCAGGACTCCACAGGAATATGTGATCCAGTATCTAGATTCTCTTTAAGAAATGTAGTAAGATAGGATTATAAACCTTATAAAATGCTTACTATATGCTAGGTACTGTTCTAAGCATGTTATATTTATTAACTCATTTAATCCTCACAGCAAAGCTATCAAGGAGATATTTTCACCCCTATTTTATAGATGAGGAAATTGAGGTAAAGAAAGATTCAGTAACCTGCCCAGGGTCACACTGCCACTAAAGTAGCAGTACTGAGATTTTAACTAAAGCATCTCTGATCACAGAAACAACATTCTTAATGTATCCAGTATGTATCATAACAGTTCATTTTTCCTAGGCCATTCTCTTTCCTAGCTGTACAAGAAGAAAAAAAAATGGCAGTGTTAAGACTGGGCCACCAAGGTCAGTCTCAGCTAGTGTCACAGGAATGTTCTCTGTACTGACTAGGATATACAAGTCTGACAATTAAGTTCACAAACTCATCCTAGAAAAAGTGCTACATACCTCATTGCTGAATTATCACTACGGTCACCTTCAAAGTACTCCCCTTGGGAAGCTATGCACTGACACGAGCGCCTAGTCCACCCTTCAAAGCAATTTTGGAACTCTTTTCCTGGAATGGCTATCAGAGCTGTCGTCGTATTACCCTTGATGTCCTGAATGTCATCAAAATGTCTCCCTTTCAATATTTCCTTTACCTTTGGGTCAAGAAAAAAGTCATTGGGGGCCAGGTAGGGTGAGTAGGGAGGGTGCTCCAATACAGTTATTTGTTTGCTGGATAAAAACTCCCTCATAGACAGTGCCATGTGAGCTGGTGCATTGTCGTGATGCAAGAGCCCTGAATTGTTGGTGAAAAGTTCAGGTCGTCTAACTTTTTCACACAGCCTTTCCAGCACTTCCGAATAGTAAACTCAGTTAACTGTTTGTCCAGTTGGTACAAATTCATAATGAATAATCCCTCTGATATCAGAAAAAGGTTAGCAACGTCATTGCAACAAGTTCATGAACTTAATTGTCAGGCCTTATAATTAGAACTAATTTTTCTTGGGTTTGATTTGGGGCCTCAACAATACAGACATGTTCTGTCTTAATATTTGCTTTCTGCCAGCTAGAGTGCATGAAGATGGTTTGGGTGTCTATTCTGTTTGACAGTCTTATGAAGTCAATATAGTCTATGTACCCAAAGACTGACATAGGGTTGGTCATGCTGCTTTAAAGCTTCCTGCCATTCTCAGTGGGGATTGAGAGGAATGTTTCCTTTGAGCACAACTGTGGGACTTCAAGAAGAAAACAACTGTCCAGGAACATTGAGAAGTATAACCTTGTCTCAATAGCTTCCTAGTGGAGGAGTCTAAACTGCTTATATGTGCAATGTAAGGAACAGTGTTCATTCATTCAATTACTGAACACATATCTATTGGGTACCTACTATGAGGCAGCACAAAGGATACAGAAGGGAGGAAGACAGACAAAGCCCTGCTCTTGGGAACTTGCTCATTTAATGTTCAGCATGTCTCTGAGTACTATGCTCCTTAGATTTGAGGTCTTTGGTCATTGACAGTGATCACTTCTCCCTTAAAATATGACCCTCAGAATTTCCTCAGTTTCTCCACAAGTAAAATAAAGGTGGGATTATGTTCCCCAGAGAAGTTGACTGAGCCAGAGCTTAGTGTGCAGGAGGTTATTTGGGGATGCTCTCAGAATAGACACCTGTGTGTTGGGGGGGAGGGGTAGAAAAGAAGCAGGATTAGGCAGAGGGAGGCGCTGAACTGTGACACAGCTTTAACAAAGGCTCCAGGTGACCCCATAGAGAACTCTGGAATCGATGGCCTTCCTGAGTTGGAGCCAAGGGTCAGGTTTTTTGCTCCTATATAAAGCAGTCGTTGAATACACACAACCTTGGGAATGCCGCCTTGGGCAAGGCCGCTGCCTTTAGTCAATGGCAGTTCCTAAAGAGGTGTCTTTAGGCTGCAATTCATGCAACTAGAGGAATAAATTCTTTCATTCTGAATGGTGGTTTGAACTGCACATTACACTACGGAAGAACTGAACTCTGATATATAAGGCCCTGTCCAGATGTCACATCCTGTGATTCTATGACCTTAGGGGACTGGTAAAGTCACTTCTGCTTGCTCTGTCAACCAGACATCTTTAGTGAGTCCCCCTGCAGTAATGCTGCCCTATAAGGCTACCTGCTACTCCCACTACTTGAAAGACCCTGACTGACAAGTCCAATGAACCCCTCATCCTGCTTCAAGTTTCCACGTATACCAAGTAGTCTCTGTGGGGTCTCCCAGCCCAGTAACCTTCAAATAGATGTCAGTGCCTTAAGTCCCATTAAAGACCTCTGCACAACTAATCTGGGTGCAGCTACATCTTCCCTAATTTTGGAGTAGAAATTTTTTAATATTCTATAGAGCCGAGCCTGGCCCCTGTATTACCTTAAGACAGGAGTGTCCAAACTTTTTTCAACGTTTTTTAACAAGGGCCATATGCGGTAAAATACACAAACAGCCGGGCCACTCACTCAAGAAGTACGTATTGCCTCATCTGGTTTATTTAAGTAAACTAAATATACTTTTGGAATTTGCTGCGGGCCAATTAACAATGGATTGTGGATCGCAGTTGGCCCGTGGGCCGCAGTTTGGACACCCCTGCCTTAAGAGCATCCTGACTTATGAAAGAGCTATAGACAAAGGGATGCACACAATTTTATAAGGTTGTGCTGCCACCTCCTGGCCATCCTGCTAATGTGCAAAATAGAACCCAAGGGTTTGATTAATAGAATATGTATGTAACACATGAAAAGACTTAATGTGGGCTTCCCCCGACACACCTTGGAAATGAAAGAAAAATGTCAAAGTTTCAGCTTAGGTTATCTTTAAATGAATGACTCCCCACACACACCGGAAAGTCTTCTATCAGTCTTTCAAGCCCCAATTCAGATATCCCCTCTCTAAAAAGCCTTCCCAACCAACCCAGCAGTCAGCCCCTTCCTCCTATGGGCTGCCCTGGAACGGCATATGTGTCCCTCCAGCCATAGCCTACATTGCACTAAGGTGAACTTATTGCTTTGTGGTGTGTTTGACTAGGCTGAATTCCTATGATGCAAGTCTTTATGCTTAGGTTTCATTTTTCTTGATTTGTATTTCACATTTCCCCAAGAAGTATTGTGAGTCTATTCTAACTATTCATATCACCCTACTTCCTAATTTTTAAGTGTTTGTGGGTGTCCCACACAAATGTATGCTAAAAGTGAGGAAAAAGCTGTCACACTAGTTGGCATTTTGGACCATTCCATTCCAATCTCTCTTTCTCACTTCTATCTCACACTCGGTTTTCACAGTGCTTCTACCTCTCAGATGAAGGCTTCCAGTATCCATGAGGCCCCTTGATTCATTTCCCAATTTGTTTACCCCTCTTATGCCTTCATTGTTCCTGCCACTGTTTGAAGAATGGACTGGGGCTGTCTCCAGACACCTCTTGTTTTACATGCAATCATTTTGAGGAATATCTGGACCTTATTTTGCGGAGAAAAATAGTACCCAGTATTCAACATAACCAATGCTTCTGGTCCACTTAGCCTGACCCATGGAGTTCATTTATTAACTCATAGCCATGATCTGTTCACAACCCCCTCTTTCTTGCAATTAAGGCTTTTGGCCCACTACTTCCTCTCATCATCTAGCACCACTGCCACTCTAGCTGTTAGTCAGTACTTGGAGAATCTCTGGGCCAACCAAGAGATCCTTCAGCATACCTTGAACTGTAGGGGAGAGCATCAAAATGTGACCTGCTATCTGGCTCTTTCCTCTGATGCATGATGACCTTTCACTGTGACCCCTCATTGTTTAATCTGGCACAAATCAGACACTTAATAAATATTTATTAAACCAGTGAATTAATCCATCTGGATGAGAAACTTAAGAATCAATACTTGACATGCTCAGAGATCACCCAGGCCTTTTGGCTTTGGCTGTCCCCTTGCATACATGTTTATTTCATCTTTTACTTCTTTCTGGACAAGGGGGCAGACATATCATAATCATTTTGTCCTCATCTCATAGCCTACATTTCTGGAGCAATACTATGTTTTAGACATTAACTGTTTTTGCATGATTACTTAATTTAAGTCTTATAAAAATCCTGAGAACTAGGTATTATTATCATTCCTCTTTTAGAGTCGAGGAAACTGAGATACGGAAGGGTGAGGAAACTGCTTGTCGGTGAGGGGACAGTATTCAAACCTAGTTAGAGGGGCTGCACGGGTCATGCTCTCACTCACTAGGCTTTCCTACCAACAGCTCATCATGACCATTGCTATTGCTATCCAGCTCCTTGCCCTGGTAATTTTCTTTTTCAGTTACCCTTGTAAATTCTACATTTTATAGATGATTAGTTAAGTTCCCCCAAATTCTACTACACCTTAAGGCATGGAACAGATTATTTTGACCTGGCAGTTTTTCAAGTAGGTTTTAGCAGTCAGTTTTAGAGCTCTAGAAAAGACCCCATCATGCTTTCTTCGAAAAACTTTGAACTATGTTACTTCCATATGATACCACCTGTCACACAGGGTGTCATGCGGGGTCTCTGGTCCCGTTCCCCACATAAGAATGCAGGATATGGCGAGGCCAAAAAGGAATACCCACGGAGCCATGAATGGCGGGTTCACACCACTATAATCTCGGTGGCAGCTGGGTTGGAGACACATGAAGCAAGAGCCACACAATCCGCAATCTGCCATCTGCTTCTCTGCCAACCAACCACATTTGATAACCACAGTCCACTGTGCTAACTGCAATCCACCCTTGCTAGCTCAGCCATGGCAGTTATATCACTGGCTAATGGCTAACTGGTAACAGCTGATGGCCAACTAGTCACAGCTGATGGCCATCTACTACCCGAGCCAGCACCTTTCCACATGAGGCCTAGAGACTGGAAACTGCTCTCTGGAACTCTGTCCCCACACCATCAGATGAAACAGTTGCAAAATATACCCAGGAAAAAAAATTTTTTAAATGTACTACAGCTAACCCCCACATAACATGCTGCTTAGGTTCCTTAAGAAAGCGTGTTATGTGTATCTGTTATACAAAAAAAAAAAAAAAAAGAACTAATACAAAAAAAGGGGGTTAGGTTCCAAAAATTAAAAAAGAACATACCATTATATTTTTATAATTAAGAGAAATATCTTTATTAAAGCAATTTTCACCAAAAGCATAACATATTAATATGTGCTAAATAATGTTTTCTTCACCATCACTACTAAGCTTTTATTACATTCTGTGTTGTTTGGGGATTTCCCTAATTGTGAATGAGATAATTTTTGCTCTTAAAAGCTCTAGATGACATCATAAATTGGCAGCGTGAGGCAAGCCTCTGGAAATCTGCCCTGGAATTTACAACTAATCGAACAACAATAACTCCACAAAGGACTCCCTGCACAACAGACAGGCAGGACAAAAGAGGCCCACTACTGAATTCACCTAAAGGTGGGCAAATAGCGTGAGCAGGGGAGGTGGGAAGGGAGAAGTGCGGAGACGAGGACACCTAGGAGCAGGATGCAGACCTAGCTTGGTGCTCCGAGCTCGCTGAATTCCGGAACTACCGCAGCTGAGGGAGAGGGAAAAATTTGGACTGCTAGGGCTCTGCTTATGGCCACAGGGCTGCCAGGCAGCATATAACACGGCTGAAACCAACGCTCACGGCAGAGACCTCAGAGCAAAGACAGGGAAGAAGGCTTAAAATGGTGGTTTAAGCTCTCACAGCTGAGCAGAGAACAGAATCCTCAGGAACTGAGCCTAGCAGCTCCTTCCCTACAGTCCCAGAGCTCTCCCGGCCCCTAACTGCCCAGTGCTAGCAGCGGAACAGTAGCTGTGTCAGATCAAAAGAACAGAATATTTGCTGTTCTGAGAACTGTGGTCCACAGACATGGACTCACAGCCCAACCAGTTCTGGCAAAGTGGAGGGAGCTGTGAAAGCAGGACCCGCTGAGGTGGTGGTCACTGCTATTGCTCTGGGTCACTTCTCACAATCCACCCTGCCCCTATCCCCACCTATCTGGTCAGACCCCTATAGTAGTAAACAGAGCTGGTAAAATACACAGGCTCTGAATCTGGTGCAGGATGAGCTTTTGAACTTCAGAAGCTCTCCACATCCCCCCACGGAGCAACACCCTATGACCCAGGTGAACTGTTAACAGAGGAGAAGCCTGCCTTCCAGGGAATCCCCTCATTATGTGAGGAGCTGGAATAGTGCAGATAAACATAACACTACAGTGTGAGAGAGAAAAAAAGGCTGCAGTTGGAGAGAAAATAAAACATTCTACCAACACCTCCTGGAAAACAAAAGAAAGACCTCTTCCTATCAACCTGTTACACAACCCACTCCTGTAGATGTCTAGGAAGAGAAATAATAAATCAGTAATTGTCATGAATAACCAAGGCAACAAGACAGCTGAGAAAGAAAGTGAAAAGTCTCCAGCAAGTGAACTTAAAGATATGGAACTATGTGACTTAAATGACAGAGAATTCAAGATTGCAGTTCAAAAACTCAACGAGATGCAAGAAAACACAGAAAGGCAGTTTAATGAACTCAGAAACACAATCAAAGAACAAAATGAACATTTTACCAGAGATTGAAATTTTAAAATAGAACCAAATAGAATTTCTGGAGATTAAGAACTCAATAGAAGAAATTAAGAATGAAATAACCAGCTTAGGTAGTAGAGTTGACCAGATGGAGGAAAGAATCAGTGACATCGAAGATAGAAACCTGGAAACTACACAGCTGGAACAACAAAGAGACGTGAGATTTAAAAGAAATGAAAGAACTCTACAAGAACTTTCTGATTCCAGCAGAAACAAAATATAAGAATAATGGGCATACCAGAAGGAGAAGAAAGAGAGAATGGAACAGAAGATACATTCAAACAAATTGTCGATGAGAACTTCCAAACTTGTGGAAAGAACTGGATCCTCGAATCCAAGAAGCAAATAGAACATCTAATTACCTCAATCCCAACAGGATTTCTCTAAGGCACATTGTATTGAAGCTGTCTAAAATCAACGATAAAGAAAGAATCCTCAAGGCAGCCAGGGAAAAGAAGACGGTAACCTACAAAGGAGAGCCCATTAGAATATCATCAGATTTTTTGGCAAACACTCTAAAGCCAGGTGGGAGTGGAACGAAATATTCCAACAATTGAAAGAGAGAAATTATGAGCCAAGAATAATATACCCAGCAAATATATCCTTTAGATATGAAGGAGGAATAAAGACCTTTCCAGACATACAGAAGCTGAGGGAATTTTCTAACACATGACCTGCACTACAAGAAATACTAAAGGAGGCTATTCAACCACCATCAACAGGGACAATTTGTGACAACCAAAACATAAAAAGAGGGAGAGTAAAGGCCTGAACAGGAATATGGGAATGGAGAAAGTAGACATGCTGAAGAAAATGGAATACTCTAAATATCAAACTTTCTTTTACATAAACTTAAGGGTAACCACTCAAAAAAATCCAGAACTGAAATATATACTGAAATAAAAGAAGAAACAGAGGAAACATCATAGAATACCACCACACAGAAATAATAGACAACAACAAAAAGGCAAAGAAACAATGGAGACACAATCTTACCAGAAAACTAAACATAGAATGATAGGAAATCCTCACATATCAATAATCACCCTAAATGTAAATGGACTGAACTCACCAAGAAAAAGGCACAGAGTAACAGATTGGATCAAAAACTAAACCCAACCACATGCTGTCTCCAAGAGAAACATCTCAGATACAAGGACAAGCATAGACTCAAAGTGAAAGGGTGGAAATTGACACTCCAAGCAAATGGTATCCAGAGAAAATCAGGTGTAGCCATAATGATATCAGATGAAACAGACTTCAGGGTGAAAAAGATAACAAGAGACAAAGATGGACATTTCATAATGGTAAAGGGACTATACAACAAGAAGACATAACAGTCATCAATATTTATGACCCCAATCAAGGAGCACCAAAATATACCAAGCAACTACTAACAGAACTAAAGGGAGAAATTGACCAAAACACAATTATACTAGGGAACTTAAATACATCATTGACATGTATTAGATCATCTAAACAGAAAATAAATAACTAAATAGCAGCCCTAAATGACACATTAGATAAAATGGACATAATTGACATATATAGAGCCCTTCATCCTAAAACATCAGACTATACATTTTTTCTAGTGTACATGGAACATTCTCAAGGATGGAACATATATTGGGACATAAAATCAGCCTCAGCAAATTTAAGAAGATTGAAATCATACCAAGCATATTCTCTGATCACAAGGCTTTGAAATTGGATATCAACTGCAAAAAGAAAGCAGGAAAAAACACAAATCCATGGAGATTAAACAACATGCTTTTAAGAACGACTGGGTCAAAGAAGAAATTAGGGGAGAGGTCAAAAAATACATAGAAACAAATGACGATGAAAATACATCCTACCAAAATTTTTGGGATGCAGCAAAAGCAGTTTTAAGAGTGAAATGTATATCATTACAGGCCTATCTCAAGAAACAAGAAAAATCCCCAAAATAACCTCACGTTACACCTTAAAGAACTAGAAAAAGAACAAATGAAACCCAAGGTCAGCAGAGGAAAGGAAATAACAAAAATCAGAGCAGAACTAAATGAAATAGAGAACAAAAAGGCAATAGAAAAAATTAATGTGACAAGAGCTGGTTCTTTGAAAAGATTAACAAAATTGACAAACCCTTGGCTAGACTCACTAAGATAAAAAGAGAGAAGACACTAATAAACAAAATCAGAAATGAAAAAGGGGAAGTTATCACGGACACCACAGAAATACAAAGGATCATCCAAGAATACTATGAAGGACTATATGCCACCAAATTCAATAACCTAGAAGAAATGGACAAGTTCTTAGAAACATATAGCCTTCCTAGGCTGAACCATGAAGAACTGGAAAATCTAAACAGACCGATCACCAGTAACGAAATTGAATCAGTCATCCAAAACCTTCCCAAAAGCAAAAGTCCGGGACCAGATGGCTTCACTAGTGAATTCTACCAAACCTTCAAAGAGGATCTAATACCAATCCTGCTCAAACTCTTCCAAAAATTGAAGAAGAGACAGTACTCCCTAACTCATTTTATGAGGCCAACATTACCCTGATACCAAAACCTGGTAAGGACAACACAAAAAAAAACTACAGACCAATATCTCTGATGAATACAGATGCAAAAATCCTAAACAAAATTCTAGCAAATCGAATACAACAATGCATTAAAAGATTATTCATCACGACCAAGTGGGGTTCATCCCAGGGGCACAAGGATGGTTCAACATCCAAATCCATCAATGTGATACATCACATAAACAAAATAAAGGACAAAAATCATATGATTATATCAATTGATGCAGAAAAAGCATTTGACAAGATACAACATCCATTTATGATTAAAACACTTAATAAAATAGGTATAGAAGGAAAATACCTTAACATAATAAAGGCCATATATGACAAACCCTCAGCTAATCTCATAATTAATGGTGAAAAACTGAAGCCCTTTGCTCTACGTTCAGGAACACGACAGGGCTGTCCCTATCACCTCTGCTTTTCAACATAGTGTTGGAAGTCCTTGCCAGAGCAATCAGGCAAGAGAAAGAAATAAAAGGCATCAAATTGGGAATGAAGAAGTTAAATTATCACTCTTTGCAGATGACATGATGCTATATATAGAAAACCCTAAAGACTCCACCAAAAAGCTATTAGAAACAATCAACGAATACAGTAAAGTTGCCGGCTACAAAATCAACGTACAAAAGTCCATTGCATTCCTATATACTAACAATGAAATCTCAGAAAAGAAACACAAAAAATAATTCCTTTTGCAATTGCAGCAAAATGAATAAAATACCTAGGAATAAACTTAACCAAGGATGTGAAAGACCTATATGCTGAAAACTATAAGACATTTTTGAAAGAAATTGAAGAAGACACAAAGAAATGGAAAGACATTCCGTGCTCATGGATTGGAAGAATCAACATAGTTAAAATGGCCATATTACCCAAAGCAATATACAGATTTAATGCAATCCCCATCAAAATCCCAATGGCATTTTAAAAAGAAATAGAACAAAAAATCATCAGATTTGTTTGGAACCACAAAAGACCCCGAATAGCCAAAGCAATCTTAAGAAAAAAGAACAATACTGGAGGTATCACACTCCCTGACTTTAGCTTGTACTACAGGGCTACAATAATCAAAACAGCATGGTATTGGCAGAAAAACAGACACATAGACCAATGGAATAGAATTGAGAACCCAGAAATAAAACCACATAAATATGGACAGATAATTTTTGACAAAGAAGCAAAAAACATACAATGGAGAAAACACAGCCTCTTCAATAAATGGTGCTGGGAGAATTGGATAGCGACGTGCAAAAGAATGAAACTGGACTGCTATCTGTCACCGTGTACCAAAATTAATCCAAAATGGATCAAAGACTTAAGCCTAAGACCTGACACAATAAACTGCATAGAAGAAAACATAGGTACTAAACTTATGGACCTTGGGTTGAAAGATCACTTTATGAATTTGACTCCAAAGGCAATGGAAGTAAAAGCTAAAATGAATGGTACTATATGAAACTTAAAAGCTTCTGCACAGCAAAAGAAACCATCGACAAAATAAAGAGGCAACCAACTGAATGGGAGAAGATTTTTGCAAACAGTGCGGGGAGCTAATATCCAAAATACACAAGGAACTCATGCAACTCAACAACAAAAAAACAAACAACCCAATTGAAAAATGGGCAGAGGACCTGAAGAGACATTTCTCCAAAGAGGACATACAAATGGCAAATAGACATATGAAAAAATGCTCAACATCACTAATCATCAGAGAAATGCAAATCAAAACCACAATGAGATATCACCTCACCCCAGTCAGAATGGCTATCATCAACAAGACAAATAGTAACAAGTGTTGGAGAGGCTGTGGAGAAAAAGGAACCCTCATACACTGTTGGTGGGAATGCAGACTGGTGCAGCCGTTATGGAAGGCAGTGTGGAGGTTCCTCAAAAATTACGAATAGAATTGCCATATGACCCAGCAATCCCTCTCCTGGGTATCTACCCAAAAAATCTGAAAACATTTAGAGATAAAGACACGTGTGCTCCAATGTTCATTGCAGCTTTGTTTACGGTGGCCAAGACATGGAAACAACCAAAATGTCCTTCGATAGATGAATGGATAAAGAAGTTGTGGTATATATACACAATGGAATACTATTCGGCAGTAAGAAAAGATGATATAGGAACATTTGTGACAACATGGATGGATCTTGAGAGAGTAATGCTGAGCAAAACAAGTCAGACAGAAAAAGCAGAGAACCATGTGATTTCACTGATATGTGGTATATAAACCAAAAACAACAAAAGAACAAGACAAACAAATGAGAAACAGAAACTCATAGACACAGACAATAGTTTAGTGGTTGCCAGAGGGTAAGGGGGGGGTGGGGGTGGGAGATGAGGGTAAGGGGGATCGAATATATGGTGATGGAAGGAGAACTGACTCTGGGTGATGAACACACAATGGGATTTATAGATGATGTAATACAGAATTGTACACCTGAAATCTATGTAATTTTACTAACAATTGTCACCCCAATAAATTTAATTTGAAAAAAACAACAACAACAAAATAATCCTTATGCCCCCCCCCCAAAAAAAAAAAAAAAAAAAAAAAGGACAGACAACCTGAAGAGACATTTCTCCAAAGAGGACATACAAATGGCAAATAGACATGAAAAAATGTTCAACTTCACTATTTATCAGAGAAATGCAAATAAAAACCAGAATGAGATATCACCTCACCCCAGTCAGAATGGCTATCATCAACAAGACAAATAGTAACCAAGTGTTGGAGAGGCTGTGGAGAAAAAGGAACCCTCATACACCGTTGGTGGGAATGCAGATTGGTGCAGCCGCTATGGAAGGCAGTGTGGAGTTTCCTCAAAAAATTACAAATAGAATTACCATATGACCCAGCAATCCCTCTCCTGGGTATTTACCCAAAAAATCTGAAAACATTTATCCATAAAGACACGTGTGCTCCAATGTTCATTGCAGCTTTATTTACAGTGGTCAAGACATGGAAACACCCAAAATGTCCTTCGATAGATGAATGGATAAAGAAGTTGTGGTATATATACACAATGGAATACTATTCGGTGGTAAGAAAAGATGAAATAGTACCACTTGTGACAAAATGGATGGATCTTGAGATTATAATGCTAAGCGAAATAAGTCAGACAGAAAAAGTCGAGAACCATATTATTTCACTGATATGTGGTATATAAAACTGAAAACAACAAAAGAACAAGACAAACAAATGAAGGAACAAAAACTCATAGACATAGACAATAGTTAATGGTTACTAGAGGGTAAGGGGGTTGACAGGTTCTAGAAGACGGTAAACGGGGTCTAATATATGGTGATGGAAAGAGAACTGCCTCTGGGTGGTGAACACACAATGTGAGATACAGATAAGGTATTACAGAATTGTATCTGAAATCTATGTAACTTTACTAACAACTGTCACCCCAATAAACTGTAAATAATTTTTTTAAAAAAGTTATTATTACACTCTGTTTTTCCGGGATTTCTCTAATTCTCAAACCGTGTTAGAGTGAAACCATGTTATAGAAGTGCCATGTTATATGGGGGTTACCTATATATGGTATTATTGAATATAAACTAATTAGATTTTTCAGGATATCTGCTCCCAAATTATTATGGATTTTTTTTTTTTTTTTTTTAGAAGAAGAGTTCAACAATATCCTAGTGAATTAATTAATCCAGACACACTGTTGGATGCTGGGGATTCAGAGATGGAGAAGACACTGCTCTGGTCGTCAAGGATATCACATATATTGCCAATTTTAACAAGCTGAAATAATGAAGACACAAAGCACCCAGATTGGCTTGAGAAAGTAAAAGAAGAATTCCCAGAGGAGGTGATGGTTGAGCCAATTCTGGCAGCAAAGAGAGCATTTTTTCAGGTGTACAAGGTCAGGGGGAAAGAAATTATAGAAACAGGGAAGTGGGTGTGCACATAAGTATAAGAAACATGATATACTTCTTCTACCTGGTATAGTCAGGGGGCTATGAGTAGTTCAAGTTTTCCAGAGTGAGATATAAAGTGAAAGGGCAGGAGGAATGCTGAAAGAATAGAAAAGATAGAATTGTGATATTTTAAAAGCTAAAAAATGATTAAAAGGTACAAACTTCCAGTTATAAAATAAATGAGTCATGGGGGTGTGATATTTTAAAAAGCAAAAAAACATCATTACCTTGCTTAAAAACACCTAAGTACTTTCCACTAAACTTGGAATAGTCTAACTTCCTTATAAAGGCTTATAAGGCCCTGTGTGACCCAGAGCCTATCTCCTTTCTGATCTCATATCTCTCTGCCTGCTCCCCTTCTCATTGTTCCAACCACACAGACATCGTTGTCAGCCAGCTGAATTTCTGAATCCAGGGAACCTCCTCTATCTTCTTGCAGCCTCATCTTTTCCAGATCCCAAACCTGCATTGTAGTAATTTCATCCTGATTTTAATTTGCAAGTATCATTTTAAAGAGACTAGTTCTACAACAAACTGACTTGTGAAGTAGTGTGCTTCTCATCAGCAGATGTATTCAAGCAGACGTTATAGTTAACTTCAAGTTGAAATAAATGCCTACTCTCAGGGAGGTTGTAGAAGAGAATCATTCATTGGGTAGGAGTGCATAAATGACCTCTACGGTCCCTTCTACATCTTAAGATTTTATTCTAACTGCACACAAACACATACACACATATTTTCAATTTTACTGAAAGAATGCAATGCACCATTCCAGTCAAGATGGCAGAGTAGGTAAATGCTGAGCTTGCCTCCTCTCACAACCACATCAAAATTGCAACTAAACTTCAAAATGAGCATCATTGAGAATCACCTGAAGTCTTGCTAAACCAAAGCCCTACAACTAAGGACATATAGAAGAAGCCACCTCAAAACTGGTAGGAGGGTCAGAGACACTGAACCAGCTGGTCCCACACCCACAACTGACTGTTTAAAATCAGGAAGGATATCTTGGCTGTGGCTGTCCCCCTGGAAGGAGTAAGGGGTCTCAGTGCAGCACCAGGCTCTGGGTTCCAGTGCCAAGGAAAGAAGTCCCCATAATTTCTGGTTGTGAAAAACAATGGAGATTGGGCTGAGTAAGACAGAGAGTGGCTACACTCTGAGGCACTCCTCTTAGAGGGCCTGTACACAAACTTAGCCACTGATGGACTCACTCACTCTGAGCTCTAGCGCAGGGGCAGCAGCTCAAAACGTTCCAGGGACTTACGAGGAGGAACTGAATTGTTTGGTTCCAGGGTGAGGGCTTGAGGGGCAACTTTATCCTGGACGGAGGAGCTGGCGGAAGCCATTGATTCCTTGTTGAGTCCTCCCTCCTCCCTGTGTGTAGACACAGGTAGCCACCATATCTGAATCTACATCAGCCTGGCTAATGCCATTCATTCACCCAGGCCTGGTGATTCTGAGACCATGCCCCACCCAACTTTAGGCACACCCAAGCTGCTTCCAGTGGCTTTTTCGTACAATCCCCCTTCCTTGGCTCATGCTGCAGACTTTCCTAAAGTCTCTCAAAGGTTCATAAAATCCAAATAAGCAGCATCTAGCTTCAGCATGACCCGTATCTCTGGCTGACCAGCACTAAGTCCACCCTAGGGGCAGCTGGTCTTGGTTCACGCTTGGCCTCTCTGAGGCATCTCCAAATACATTGCAGGTGGTGGCCATCTGTGGATTGCTTTGTGGCTCATTACAGGTGGCCCTAGGCAGGGCACAGGCTGCAGCTGATCTTGGCCTGCAGTGGGTCCCCTGCCCAGTGGCCAACTTCAAACTGAACTAGAGCATCATCCAGCTGCCTCCAAGGATGACACGCAAAGGGCACACTGGGCAAGTACCAGAGCCCTGCTAAAGTGAATCCTGTTCCATAGGGTCAGCCTTTCCACAACAGCTCCTTCATGTAGTCATGGCCAGTCCTCACAACAAATCAGTCCAAGGGTCAGTCCCTTCCACTGATGTCCAAACAGCAACCAAGGCCCAACTACAACAGGAGACACACAAAACCCACACAAGAGACACACCCAGAGCACCCAGTTCTAGTGACTAGGGAGTTTGAGCCATTGGGCCCCACAGGAGACCTACTACATAAGGCCACTCTACTAAGACTGGGAGACATGACAGCCCTACCTAATACATAAAAACAAACACAGGGAGGCAGCCAAAATGGGCCGACATAAAAACGTGTCCCAAGTAAAAGAACAGAGCAAAGCTCCACAAAAAAATCTAAGCAAAATGGAGACAAGCAACCTACCCAGTGTAGAGTTCAAAACTCTGGTTATAAGGATGCTCAATGAACTCAGGGAAAACTTCAACAAAGAGATAAGAAACATAAAAATAAAGATAGAAAATATAAAAAAGAACCAGTAATGAATAAAGAATTCAATAATGGAAATGAAAAATACATTAGAGGGAATCAACAGAAGAGTAGATGAAGCAGAGGATCCAATCAGCAACTTAGAAGATAAAGTAGCAAAAAACACCCAATTGGAACAGCAGAAAGAAAAAAGAATCCCCCAAAATGAGGAGAGTTTAAGGGGCTTCTGGGACAACATTAAGTATAGCAATATTCACATTATAGGTGTACCAGAAGGAGAAGAGAGAAAGCAAGGAATTGAAAACCTATTTGAAGAAATAATGTTGGAAAACTTCCCTAACTGGGTGTAGGAAATAGAGATACAAGCCCAAGAAGTACTGAGAGTGCCAAACAAGATAAACCCAAAATGCCCACAGCAAGACACATCATAATTAAAATGCCAAAGGTTAAAGACAAAGAAAAAATCTTAAAAGCAGCCAGAGAAAAGCAGTTAGTTACCTACAAGGGAGCCCCCATATGACTGTCAGCTGATTTCTCAACAGAAACTTTGCAGGCAAGAAGGGATTTGAAGGAAATATTCAAAGTGATGAAAAGCAAGGACGTACAACCAAGATTACTCTATCCAGCAAAGCTATCATTTAAAATCAAAGGACAGATAAAGAGCTTTCCAGACAAGAGAAAGCTAAAGGAGTTCATCCCCACCAAACCAGTAACAAAAAGAATCCTACAGGGATTTCAAGACGGAAAAAAAGATTAAAAATATGAATAATAAAATGGTAATAACTACATATCTAACAACAGTAACTTTAAATGTAAACAGATTAAATGCTCCAATCAAAAGATAGGGTGGCTGAATGGATAAGAAAAGAAGACCATTACATAAGTGGCCTATAAGAGACTCACTTCAGATCAAAAGACACACACAGACTGAAAGTAAAGGGATAGAAAAAGTTATTTCATGAAAATGGAAACAAAAACAAAAAGTTGGGATAGCAATACCAGACAAAATAGACTTTAAAACAAAAGCTATAACAAAAGACAAAGAAGGATCCAGTAATCCCACTTCTGGGTATTTATCCAAAGATACCCAAAACACTTGTTTGAGGGCATGTGTGCATCCATACATTCATTGCAGCATTATTTACAAGATATGAAGGCAACCTCGGTGTCCCTGAATGGATGAATGGATAAAGAAGAGGTGGTACATATGACCCAGCAATCCCCCTGCTCGGTATCCACCCAAAAAATCTGAAAACATCTATAGATAAAGACACGTGTGCTCCAATGTTCATTGCAGCTTTGTTTATGGTGGCCAAGACATGGAAACAACCAAAATGTCCTTCGATCGATGAATGGATAAAGAAGTTGTGGTATATATACACAGTGGAATACTATTCGGCGGTAAGAAAAGATGATATAGAACAGTTCTGACAACATGGATGGATCTTGAGAGTGTAATGCTGAGCAAAATAAGTCAGACAGAAAAAGCAGAGAACCATGTGATTTCACTGATATGTGGTATATAAACCAAAAATAACAAAATAACAAGACAAACAAATGAGAAACAGAAACTCATAGACACAGACAATAGTTTAGTGGTTACCAGAGGGAAAGGGGGAAGGGGGTGGGAGATGAGGGTAAGGGGAATCAAACATATGGTGATGGAAGTAGAACTGACTCTGGGTGGTAAACACACAATGGGATTTATAGATGATGTAATACAGAATTGTACACCTGAAATATATGTAATTTTGCTAACAATTGTCACCGCAATAAATAAATAAATAAAAATTTATGGAAACAGGAATGGGACTGACCCCAGTAATGCCCCAGGTCTTGAGAAATTTTCAGCTGGCTCACTCTAGAAACCCAACCTCAAACTCCGCCACTTTCTACAAGCAGCTTTGATGAACAAAACTAAGGCCAACACTGCCTGACCCCATATGACGGACCATAAAATATGCATATAAAATCACCCCAATCCTTTATTTTTAATATAGTAGGGTATGTATAAATAATTATACTAATATATAATTCAATTTAAATCATTAAAGTATTAATTAAATTAAAGGAGCCCATACATACTCTGGTGTAAGTTGGGTATTTGGATATTTTCTAATTTGCATGATCAATAAGAGAACGAAACAGAAAATGCAATCCCCAAAGTGATGTTTATCCTGGAATTACCTAATTTAGGGTGAAAATGTAGTTCAAATTTAACTAGATAACTCTAGTTTCTACTCTGTAGGTGCAGTTATGACACTAAGATAATAACCTAGTTCCCATTCATCTTGAGTATTCTCCGGTAATTGAAAAGTATTTCAACCTGTAAAGCTCATGCATTCATTAAGTGCTACAAACTTGATCAATAAAAAAAGACCATCTACATTTGATTTCTGTTTACTATAAACAATTAAGAAGTAAGACCATTCTCTATCCAAACCCAACTATTTTTCAAAAGGATTAGAAGTAAAAGATCCAATGTGCCCTTAAAAATTAGAATGTATCATTTCTAGTGTCTTGGGTAGGTAGTTATATATGGCTCACTGAAATCTGAGACATTTGCTATTTTGATGTCTGTTGTCCATATACATGCAGCTAAATATAAATTTCATGAAGACTTCAACATGAACCTTATGTTTTCCTCAGTGCCCTGCCAAGGATTCTGAGGGCCATAGCAGGTTCACTGTAGAACCAAATTCCCTCTCCTCCACAGCCTGTTGATTCAATAATAGTAATAATGCACATCTAACCAGATTTTTCTTCTTTCCTTCCAGTCCTGGGTTGCCAGATTTAGAAAATATAAATAAATGACACCCAGTGAAATTTGAATTTCAGGTAATCAACAAATAACTTTTAAGTAAAAATATGTCCCATTAAATGATGAATGATTTTTTTAATATATGTATGTGCCAAATATTGCATGGCACATATTTATAATAAAAATTATTCATTGTTTATCTGGAATTCAAATTTAACTAAGCATCCTATATTTTATTTCGCAACCCTATCAGTCATTCCCCTACAAAGTTGCCAAGTATATTGGGAAGTCTCTAGTTTGTCAGATATGTCTACTTAGCAGTAGACACTATTATAGCTTTAGCCACGATCTATCATTAATGTTGCTAAGTATCCTGAAGGAAGGTAAACTCTCATTAGGGTGAGTGTGACTGAACGCACAGGAGTAGCTTTGATGCTGGTAACCTCCACTGCAGTTCCAGGAATAAGGATAGCAGTGTTTCGTGAACAGGAAACAGGGGCTTCAGATGTTCACTGTACTTTTTAGCCTGAGAGGAAGCAGCCACATAGATGATATCCTTGCAATATCCCTTGGTTAGCTAAGCTAAAGAGAGATTTTAGCAATTTCCCAGAAATGCCTATATTTCCACAGATAAATATTGCATTTAGATGCCGAATAGTGTTGTAAAAATCACCAGACTTGAAAGAAGACCTGGGGATGCTGTTTTATTTTTATGAGACCCAAATCTATGTTTATAGAACATTTATGGATGAAAATTAAACACATAATGAAGTTAAGAAACATATGTGCTTCTAGTAAGCTTTTTTTTTTTTTTTTTCAAACCTGCTAGCTACATTTAAATTATGTGTGAATAAAGGGAATGATCACTGAGACTAAAGCAGTTGAGTATTTGTAACAGAATATTTTATGGGGGAACTCATAATATTTCTAATATTAATAAACCACTGTGTACTGTATCAGTTTAAATGATTTGATGATTTGATCATTCTTGTGGAATAAAGGTTCATCAAAAAACGGTATAGGAAGACCCAAGATGGCAGAGTAGATAAACACTGTGCCTGCTTTCTTCTCTGAACACATTAAAATTACAACTAAATTATAGAGCAATCAACCTGGAGAACCATCTGAAGTCTGGCTGAACACAAGTTTTATACCTAAGGATATAACAAAGACGTCACATCAAGACTGATGGGAGGAGCAGATATGCGAAACAGGCTGGTCCCAAACCTCCATGTGGCAGATGAATATTGGGAGGGATATCTTGGCCAAGGAGGTTCACCCCGGAGGAGAGAAGGATCCCAGCCCCATCCCAGGCACCCCAGCCCAGAATACTGGTACCAGGAAGAGGAGCACACACAACATCAGGCTGTGAAAAACAGTGGGGGATTCCAACCATCCAGGTGGGACAGAAAGCTGCAGAAAACTCAGACATCCTCTTAAAAGGCCCAAGCACAGACTCACTCACTTGCAGGTACTCACGTTGGGCTCCTGTGGAGGGACAGTGACTCGGGTGGTGCATCAGAGGCATATAGGGAGTAGACTGAGTAGACTGAGGTGTGTGGCTTTGAGGCCAGGGCTGGAGGACAGTCTCATTTTCCCTGTCAGGTTTTCTCTGCCAGTACAACCGGCAGGCAGCTACCATTTTTAATAAGTTGAGCCCTCCCCCTACACTTATAGCCAAATCTGAATCTGATTGGACTAGTGAGCTCTGGGGCTCCACCCTGCTGACTCATTGGGATCCGGCCCCACTGAAGTCTCCCAACACCGGAGGCACTTTTGCTGTGAGCAGTCAGCTCCACCTGTATTGCACTCTTTCTTGGAATACTATCAGAGTCCATGGCCCCAGGTGAGCAACACCTGGCCTTGGTGTGCTCTGAGACTTTTGCTGAGTTGCTCCAGGCTCAGCAGTGGCACCCAACCGGCGTCTACATTACCCTAGTGACCACAACAACACTTCCCACTGTAGTGACTCTCTGAGACCATGCCTCATACAACTTTCATACCGCATGAGGCTCTACCAGAAACTGAACTTTAAGGGATCCAGCAGGTGGCAGCAGGCCTCAGTATGTCCTGGCTTTTTGCAGAGCTACCCCAGGCCTGGTACTGATGGCAGATGTCCTCGGTTCGCAGAATGGCCTCTCCCACACACCTCCAGGTTTAGCACAGGCAGCAAAATCCTGCAGATTGCTTTCTGGCTCCTACCAGGTAGTCCTGCCCAGTCACAGGTAGTGGCTGATCTGGGGCTGCATCAGAGCCCCTCTCAAGAGGCCCCAGAAACAACATACTTGGAGATTGGCTTCAGAAACAGTAGAACACACAAATGGCGGTTTCAACAGGCACTAGAGCCCGCTGGGACAAATCTCACTCAGTGGGGTAAGCCCCCTGAACAGCAGTCTGTAAGCTGCAGATGTGGCCAAACCCCACAGCCAGTCAGCCTAGGGGTCAGTCTCACCCACTGACATGCCAATAGCAATCAAGGCTCAACTGTAACAGGAGGGCATACACAACCCACACAACGGACACTCCTGGAGCATCCAGAGCAGGTGACCAGGGTGACTGTGCCAGGGCCCCACAGGAAACGTTCTACATAAGGCCACCTGGCCAAGACTGTGAGACACAGCAGCTCTAACTAACACATAGAAATAAAATCAGAGAGGCAGCCAAAATTAGGAAACAAAGCAATATGTCGCAAATAAAAGAACAGGAGAAAACTCCAGAAAAAGAACTAAACAAAATGGAGGCAAGCAACCTACCGGTGAGAGAGTTCAAAACAATAGTTAAAAGAATGCTCAAGAAACTTAGTGAAAACTTCAACAGAGAGATAGCAAGTATAAAAAGGGACATTAAAAAAAAAAACATAAAAAAGAACCGTCAGAAGTGAAGAATAACTGAAATGAAGAATGCACTAGAAGGAATCACCAGCAGACTAGATGAAGCAGAGGATCAAATCAGTGATTAGAAAGACAAGGTAGCAGAAAACACCCAATTGGAACAGCAAAAAGAAAAAAAGAAACCAAAAAAAAAAAAAAAAAAAAAAAAAAGAGGATACTTTAAGAGACCTCTGGGACAACATCAAGCATAACAACATTCGCATCATAGGGATACCAGAAGGACAAAAGAGAAAGCAAGGGATTGAGAGCCTATTTGAAGAATTAATGACTGAAAACTTTCCTAACCTGGCGAAGAAAATAGACATACAACCCCAGGAAGTACAGACAGTCCCAAACAAGATGAACCCAAACAGGTCCACACCAAGACACATTAAAATTAAAATGGTAAAGCTTAAAGACAAAGAGAGAATCCTAAAAGCAGCAAGAGACAGGCCACTACCGTGTTTCCCTGAAAATAAGACCTAACCGGAAAATAAGCCCTAGCATGATTTTTCAGGATGACATCCCCTGCACATAAGCCATAATGCCTTTTTTGGAGCAAAAATTAATATAAGACCCGGTCTTGTTTTTGGGGAAACACAGTAGTAACTTATAAGGGAGCTCATATAAGACTGTCAGCTAATCATCTGATTTCTCAACAGAAACTTTGCAGTCTGAAGGGATTGCACGAAATATTCAATGTGATGAAAAGCAAGGACCTACAACCAAGACTACTCTACCCAGCAAGGCTATCACTTAGAATTGAAGGGCAAATAAAGAGCTTCCCCAACAAGAAAATACTAAAGGAGTTCATCACCACCAAACCTACAAAGAATGTTAGAGTGACTTCCTCAAGATGGGGGGGGGGGAGGAAATCAAAATAATGAATAATAAAATGGCAATAGCTACATATCTATCAATTACTTTCAATATAAATGGATGAAATGCTTCAATCAAAAGTCATAGGAGGGCTGAATGGATAAGAAAACAAAACCTTTACACATGCTGCCTACAAGAGAATCACTTCAGATTGACAGACACACACACAAATGGAAAGTAAAGAGATGGGAAAAGATATTTCATGAAAATTGAAATGAAAAAACAAAGTTGAAGTATCAAAACTTATACCGGACAAAACAGACTTTAAAACAAAGGCTATAACAAGATACAATGAAGGACCCAGTAATCCCACTTCAGGGTATTTATTTGAAGAAACACAAAATGGTACTTTGAGGGGATAAATGCATCCATATGTTCATTGCAGCACTGTTTACAATCACGAAGATGTGGAGGCAGCCTGGGTGTCCATCGATGGAAGAATGGATAAAGAAGAGCTGGTACATATATACAATGGAATATTGCTTGGCCATGGAAGGGAATAGGTTCTTTCCATCTGCAGTGGCATGGATGGACCTGGAGAGTATTATGCTGAGTGAAGTATCTCAGAAAGAGAAAGACAGATGCAATGTGATTTTGCTTATATGTGGAATCTAAAGAACAAAAAGAAAAAAAAGAACAAATCAGAAACAAACTCATAGATACAGAGAACATTTTGATGGTTGCCAAATGGGAGAGGGGTTGGGATTGTGTGTGAAAAAAAGGGAAGGGATTAAGAAGTACAAATTTGTTGCTATAAAGTAGTCACAGAGATGTAGGCTATAGCATCAGGAATATAGTCAATAATATTCTAATAACTATGCATAGTGTCAGATGGGTACTAGATTTGTTAGGGTGATCGATGGAGGGCTTTGGGGATGGGGTGAAAAAGGTTAAGGGATTAAGAAGTAGAAATTGGTAGTTACAAAATAGTCACAGGGATGTAAACTAAAGCATAGGGCATATAGTCAATGATATGGTAAAAACTATGTGTAGTGCCAGGTAGGTACTAGACTAGTTAGAGGGATTGCTTCTTCAATTATACAAATGTCTAACCACTATGCTGTACCCTTGAAATTAATATAAAATAATATTGAATGTCAGCTGTAGTTAAAAAATTAAAAAGGGGGAAGGTGAAGGGCAATAAGTAGTCTAAATTTCCAGATATAAAACAAGTAAGTCATGGGGTTGTAACATAGAGCATGGGGAATATAGTCAATAATATTGTGATAGCATAGTATGGTATCAGATGGTTGCTGGACTCATCATGGTGATCACTGCTTTAGGGATATAAATGTTGAACAACTATGGTGTACCCCTGAAACTCATATAGTATTGTATGTTAGCTATACTTTCAATGAAAATCTTAAAATATATATAAAAAACGGTATAGAAATCATATAAACATTTGTAAAGTTGCTATTGTCATTGTATCAGTATTAAAATGTGTTCTACTTTACATCATTTACTAATTTTTGTGACAGGTTTTATATTATGCCCATTTGAGAATCGTGTAAATGCTATGGTTTCATAAACTGTTGCTGATCTGATGCTTCCAATGTTTATTTTGAGACTGAATGACTACCAGAAAATATAAACAAACAAGTTGCATCTGCTTATGTTTTTAAATAAAGAGTAATAAAAAAGTCCAATTTAAAAAAAGCAAACGATATAAACAAACACCTCCCCGAAGAAGATATACAGATAGCAAACAAGCATGTGAAAAGATGTTCAACATCAATATCTGTTAGAATGGCCACACCTATTAGAATGGCCAAATTCAAAACACTGACAATGCCAAATGCTGGTGAAGCTGTGGAGCAAAGAACTGTCATTCATTATTGGTAGGAATGCAAAATGGTTCAGCCAGTTTGGCAGATAGTTTGGCAGTTTCTTACAAAATTAAACATACTATTACCATATTAACCGGCAGTCATGCTCCTCGGTATTTACCCAAATGAATTCAAAACTTACATCCACTCAACAATATGCACATGGATGTTTATAGCAGCTTAAATTGCAATTTCCAAAACTTGGAATCAGTCAAGTTATCCTTCAGTAGGTAATTGAATAAATAAAATGTGGTACATCCAGACAATGGAATATTATTCAATACTAAGATGAAATGAACTATCAAGCCATGGAAAGACATGGAGGAACCTTAAGTGCATATTACTTCATGAAATAAGCCAAACTGAAAAGGCTACATACTGCATGATTTCAACTACATGACATTCTAAAAAGGCAAAACTATGAAGACAGTGAAAGTATCAGTAGTTGCCATGGGTTGAGGGGGAGGGAGGGGTAATTAGGCAAAGCACAGAGCATTTTTAGGGCCGTGAAATTATTTTATATTATACTACAATGATGGATAAATGTCATTACACATTTGTCAAAACCCATAGAACATACAACACCAAGACTGAATGCTAATATAAATTATGGACTTTGGGTGACACTGGTGTATCAATGTGGACTCATTGATTGTAAAAAAAAAAAAAAAAGTAAATTTTGTGTTATGTGCATTTTGCCAAAATTTTTTAAATTCCTGGGGAAATTTTTTTTATATCACATTAGATTTTTATTCAGCTATAATAGGCTAAATTTGCATTAAAAACAACTAAAGAAGTTGAATATTTCTAGACGGCAACCTTTTTCAGAATGAGGACACTGTCTTTTTTATTTCTGAAATCAAATATATGATACATGCTTTTAATGTATAAGTAATGCATGAATTCATTCATCCAAAAAACCTTTATTGAATACACACAATGTTCCAGCCACTGTGGTAAAAACAGTTAGCTCTTATAAATTTGATCATATTTATCTTAATTAGAAATAAGATAAATAAAAAATAAGTATCTCCTGCCCATGATAAGGAATTCAGAACATAACAAAATATATTAGAAAGAACAGAAAAGTGCCACTAGTCAGAGATGACCACTGTCAATGTTTTGTAGTGTAGTCTTCCATACTTTTCTCTGTATATCACACACACACAAACACACACACACACACACACAATCACAAATATCTTTACAAAAATGTGTAGAAATACCATATACTTTGTAAACTATTTTTGTTTGACATTAGGCGGTACATATAATTTCATTTCAAATAATATACCCACATCTTCATTAAAACATTTCATTGAAACATAGCGTCCATGTGAAAAAGTCTACAAGTCATAAGAATACTCATACAGTTCAATAAATTCTCACAAATTGAACACATGTATAATTATTGTTCAAATCAAGAAAGAGTATTTTGCCACTACCCCAAACCACCTCATGATGCCCATTTGCAGTCCCTATTCCCTCAATGGTAGCCAGTATTTTGAGTTCCAAAACCACACAGTAGATTTCCCTGTTTCTAAAAGTTGTATAAATTGAATCTGGCCAAGACAGAGTAGCCCTTTTATTCCTAGGTCCTCCCTCTTATCATGTTTCCCCCAAAATAAGACCAGGTCTTATATTAATGTTTGCTCCAAAAGATGCATTAGGGCTTATGTTCAGGGGATGTCATCCTGAAAAATCATGGTAGGGCTTGTTTTCCGGTTAGCTCTTATTTTCAGGGAAACACGATACAACTAAAAACCCTGGACATAACGCAACAAGCAGACACTGAAAGACTCAGAAAAGTGGGAGAAAAGTAGACAGCATAGGGACTTTAGAAGCTGAAGAACAACACAGAAATGAATTCCCTGAGTTTCCTTATTGCCTTACATATATCCAGGACAGAGTGCTATAGAAGTTTCCAATGCAGAACTGCAAACAGCCACAAAGCTCCGAGGAAGGCCTGTTTCCCTTAGTCAAAGGGCCAGGAAAAGGATGGCCTAAAAATATAAACTTTTTGGCAATTCCCACCCTACTACAGACAAATACCAAAAGAGAAATTTACCCCACCAACTCACCACCTCCCTTGTGGTTTCAGGCTGAGTAAGGAACTAATCTTCTATTCCATCACACCTTCAGCCCACAGAAGCAGGTGGCAGTGTGCCAGTTCTCCACTCAGTTGTATTGGCAGAGCCAAGAATGGAGCTAATCTTCCAACCCCTGGACATTTTCATAATACTAATTCTTCCAATCCAAGGACATGAGATATCTTTATACTTATTTGGGACTTCTTCAATTTCTTTCATCAATATGTTATAGTTTTCAGTGTATGGGTCTTTTTCCGCCTTGGTTAACATTATTCCTAGGTATTTTATTGTTTTTGATGCTATTGCAAATGGAATTGTCTTCATTTCTCTTTCAGTTATTTTGTTGTTAGTGTATAGAAATACAACTAATTTTATATGTTGATTTTTTATCCTGCAACTTTACTGAATTTGTCTATTAGTTCTAACAGTTTTTTGGAAGTGATCTATAGATTCAATGCAATCGCATCAAAATTCCAATGGCATTTTTCACAGAAATAGAAAAGACAGTCCTAAAAGTCATAGAAACCACAAAACACCCTGAATAGCCAAATCAATATTGAGAAACAGCAAAGCTGGAGGCATCACACTTCCTTATTTTAAACAGTATCACAAAGCTATAGTAATCAAAACAGTACTGGCATAAAACACAGACATATAGATAAATAGAACAGAATAGAGATCCCAGAAATAAACAAACACATATATGGTCAACTACTCTTGATAAAGGTATCAAGAACAAACAATGAGGAAAGAATAGTCTCTTCAATAAATGCTTATGTAGAAACTGTACAGTCACATGCAAAAGAATGAAACTAGACCCATATCATATACCACTCACAAAAATTAACTCAAAATGGGTTAAAGATTTAAATGTAAGACATGAAACCATAAAACTCCTGGAAGAAACAAAGGGAAAAAAACCTCATTGACATTGGTGTTAGCAACAATTTTTAGACTTTAAAACAAAGACTAAAACAAGAGACAAAGAAGGACCTACTAATCCCACTTCTGGGTATTTATCCGAGGAAACCCAAAATGCTATTTTAAGGGGATGTGTGCATCCATATGTTCACTGTAGCATTATTTACAACAGCCAAGATATGAAGGCAACCTGGGTGTACAAGAATAGATGTATGAATAAAGAAGAGGTAGTACACATATACAATGGAATATTACTCAGGCATTAAAGAGAATGAAATCTTGCCATCTGCAACAACATGGATGGACCTAGAGGATATTGTGCTGAATGTAATAACACAGACAGAGAAAGACAAATGTCATATGCTTTCACTTATAAATGGAATCTAAAGAACAAAATAAATGAACAAGTGAAACAGAAACAAATTCATAGATACAGAGAAGATTTTGATGGTTACCAGATGGAAGGGGAGTGGGTGAAAAGGGGGAAGGGATTAAGAAGGACAAATTGGCTGTTACACAGTAATCATTAGATGTAGGGTATAGCATAAGGAATATAGTCAATAATATTGTAATAACTGTATAGTGTCAGACGTGTACTAGATATATGGGGATGATAAATGAGGGGGGGTTGGCAGCAGGCTGAAAAAGATGAAGGGATTAGGAAATTTGTATTGATAGTTATAAAATAGTCATGGGGATGTAAAGTAAAGCACAGGGAATATAATCAATAATATGGTAATAACTATGTATAGTGCCAGGTGGGTACTAAACTAGTCAGGGGGATCACTTCTTAAATTACATAAATGTCTAAGGACTATGCTATACACCTGAAATTAACATAATATTGAATATCAACTGTAATTGAAAAATTTTAAAAGGGGAGGAAGATAAAGTGGAAAAGAGGTTCAAAGTTGCAGGTATAAAACAAATAACTCATGGGGATGTAATGTACAACACAGGGAATATAGTCAATAACAATGTGATAGAGTGGTATGGTGTCAAACGGTTGCTGGACTTATCATGGTGATCACTTCTTTAGGTATATAAATATTGAATAACTAGGTGTATACCTGAAACTAATATAATATTCTACGTTAGCTATATTTTAATAAAAATCTGTTTTTTAAAAAGAAACCAATTTACCATAGGCTAATCGATATAAACAAGAGTTAAGTTC
This sequence comes from Rhinolophus sinicus, assembly GCF_036562045.2. Classification (NCBI taxonomy): domain Eukaryota; kingdom Metazoa; phylum Chordata; class Mammalia; order Chiroptera; family Rhinolophidae; genus Rhinolophus; species Rhinolophus sinicus. Next base: position 41,171,957 of record NC_133768.1, read on the forward strand.
CTATGGCATTTCATTATCGTTATAACAAAATAACATTGAACAAAACAATGTTATTCAAGGACCTGCTCTATAAATATTCCCACTACTCTTCATTATAGAGGATTAAATAAGCATGCAAAGCAACTATCACAGTGCCTAAAGAACAGCAACACTCAAAAATACCAACTGTTATCACTGCCATTATGATTCAATAACTAAACTCAATAACATTGACATTTTTAGACAACATTTTCCATGCATTTTCTCAGATGTTTGAATCCCTCTTTTATTGGCAAGAACATTTAGTCTCAGGGAAGTTAAGTGATTCATTTTCTTGTGGATTCTACTTCCTAATTCCCTCCCCTTAATCCCCAGCCTATATCCCATTCTACTTCCAGCCATTATGAACTATACCAAGTTCCCTGAACCCAACAAGCTCTCTCTCACCTCCATATCCACTCTCTCTTCTGTGCACATACATGCTGGATGATTCAATACTTGTTAATCAAGCATTCATTTCTCCGCAATCTTAAATTTTATGCATCCCCTGGTGCATTGTCTGTCCTTTCACATTAGAGTTAAATACTGATGAGAGTAGATCTAACTATTGCACTCACAGCCTATAGCAAGTAACCCGCAAATATCTGTTAGATTAATTACCTGATCCTTGAACCAATCTTGGATATGCAGTCAAGATATGCATATGGGGCTTCAACGCCAACTTGAACTCTGGGTAACATGGAAACTGGACAAGTTAATCTTTCCGGGAAGGCCTATCATCCAAAGAGGCCAATACAACCAAGACTCAGGCTTCTAGAGTCAAACCAGGATGTAATCCCACCCCATCTCTTAGTAGTTGTATGACTTTGGGGATGCTGCTCTACTTTTTAGAGCCTTGGTTCCTTCCTCTCATTACTTATCTTAATGAGATACTTGGAATTGCTTAACACTTTCATTCATTCATTCATTCGGCATACATTTATTGAATGTCTCCTATCCAACAGACAGTTTTAGGTGTTGAGCCTTATTCCTAAACAAGTTATATCTATCAGATCACAGTCTGATGAATGAAGCAGACAAATAACTGTTTGCAGCACAGTGGCGTCAGAGCCATTATCAGGGAAGAACAGGGGACTAGCAGCAGGGGTTGTAGGAGTAGCTGATGCTCTTCACTTCATGTTGTTTGTTTCTAATATTAAAGTCCTGTCAGTCGCCAAGGCCTGAGGCCTGCTTCTGGAATCATTCTTCATGTTTCCATTTTGCAAGTTCTGGGATGCTGTTGAGCTGGCCTTGACTTGAAAAGGCTAATGTAATCCTGAGGTTTCCCAGAGGTGGGTCTTATTGAAAATCAGAGGTATTTGATAGTAACAATAATTATGATAAAATTGCTACCACTTGATTTCAAATGGATTTATAGATTCTCATTTTATTCATTGGGTTATAATCCATTGTTATACTCATTCAGAAATTGTCCCGTTTAAAAAAAATACTTCTCTGCCAAGCACTTTCCTAAATGACTTCATTACTGCATTTAAATCTTACAAGATACCTATGACAAAAACACTACTTTTATGCCAACTCCACGTATTGTGTAACTGAAGTTAAGGCAAATACAGGAGATTGCAAAGTCATACTACCAGTAGAGAATGGTGGTTAAAAGCACAGACTCAATTCTAAATACCATTCTACACTAAGAGAAACAAGGCATCCTTGAGAAAATGGTTGATTCCAGGGTTAGAGCAGGGAAAGTACAAAAGGAGCCAGAAACATCTTCCTGCACCAAAAACGTGTTCAGAGAAAATGGGGACATATCAAAAGGATACAGAATCAATATTCAAAGGGATTCCACTGACCAAATCTGGGCAAGTTTTAACATCAAAATAAATCATGATGGTAATGGGTTAACATATGTGTGTGTGTGTGTGTGTGTGTGTGTGTGTGTGTATCCATGAGCCTATACTGATATAAATGAAGACACTGCTAATTAATACATGAGTGTGAGAGAAGAGGTCTTTACTATAGACTAACTGCAACTAGCAAACAGGGGAAACTGATGGTGCTAGAAACACATAAATTTTCAACAATCATATATTAATGATTTAATGCAAAATTCATCAATGGATGATAGAGCAACATATACCCATAGTCTATCTCCCCACAAAGCATTTAAGTGAACTACAGGAAAATATTAACTTTACATTGGAGTAGCCTGGTGAATACAACCTCAACCGAGTGGTGAAGTAAACATAACCAATTCCAGAATAAATAAATGTCTTATGCCAACGGATATAATGCACTGAGAAGGATATATATCACTTTTGTGGTATTCCTCGCAAAAAAAAAAAAAAAAAGAAAAAGAACAGCTATAACCTGAATCTAACATGAAGATAAAAAATCAGGCAAACCCAAACTGAGAGACAGTCTAGTGAATGACCCATGCTTTTCAAAGCTGTTATGATCATGCAAGATAATCAGCTGGAGGATTGTTCCAGATTAGAGAAGACTAGAGTGAAATAGTAACTAAATACAATGCATGATATTGGAATAGATAGGACAGAAAATTATAAAATTTCTCATGAATGACATTGTTAATTGATCACACTTGAATGAGGTTTGTAAATGAGATACACAATAGTACTGTATTCATGTTAATTTCCTGATTTTGATAATTGTACTATGCTCATGCAAGCGGATGTCCTTGTTCTAAGGAAGGTACACTACATTATTTAGGGGGAAAAGGACATGTCTGCAGCTTACTCTCAAATGGCTTAGAAAAGATTTATATGTATTTGCATCTGCGTGTGGTGTATGTATTAAGAGGAAAAAGAAAGAGGGAAGGAGGAAGGAAGGAGACAGAGAGAGACAGAGGAAGAGAGAGAACAAATATGTAAAATGTTAACAATAGAGGTATTTGGGTGAAGGATAACAGGTATTCCTTATGCTATTCTTGCAACTTTTATGTAAATTTGAAATTATTGCTAAAGTATCACCCCAACAAAAAGTAATGTGGGTCCTGGGTACTGACAGGGATACATTCCTGGCTCCTTCATTTATTGGCTGTGTCATCACAGAAAAATTAATCTCTGAATTCAAGGTTTTTGAGCTGTAAATAGGGATAATCATTGAACCTACCTAACTCCTAGAGCCATGGTAAGGATTACATGAGATTATCTCAGAAATTAAGGCTCTCTGATATTTCGATTTTTTTTTTAATTAACAACTTTTTTTTTTTTGAACAGGACTTTATTGGGGAACAGTGTGTACTTCCAGGTCTTTTTTTTTCCAAGTCAAGTTGTTGTCCTTTCAATCTCAGCTGTGGAGGGTGCCGTTCAGCTTCAAGTTTTTGTCCTTTCAGTCTTAGTTGTGGAGGGCGCAGCTCAGCTCCAGGTCCAGTTGCCATTTTCTAGTTGCAGGGGGCACAGCCCACCATCCCTTTCGGGAGTCGAACCAGCAACCTTGTGGTTGAGAGGACACACTCCAACCAACTGAGCCATCTGGGAGCTCAGTGTCAGCTCAGCTCAAGGTGCCATGTTCAATCTTTACTTGCAGGGGACACTGCCCACCATCCCTTGCGGGAGTCAAAGAATCGAACTGCCAACCTTGTGGTTGAGAGCCCGCGCTCCAACCAACTGAGCCATTCTGGAGGCAGCTCAGCTCAAGGTGCCATGTTCAACCCTAGTTGCAGGGGGCAGAGCCCACCATCCCCTGCAGGACTCGAGGAATTGAACTGGCAACCTTGTGGTTGAGAGCCCACTGGCCCATGTGGGAATCGAATCAGCAGCCTTCGGAGTTAGGAGCATGGAGCTAAAACCGCCTGAGCTACAGGGCCGGCCCAGTTGTTGTTTACTTTTAAAGTCTGTAAAGTACATCATTAACCTAGACATTTGTGGTCCCCAGTACTCATATTTAACCGTGTCACTGAGGTGCCCGCCAGGGGTCAGACTACACGTGCTTGTGGGGGCATACAGTGCTCAGTAAAAGGTAGCTTCCATCCTGATGATAACTATTAATCCCAACATTTCTGATCATAGTATCTAGCCTCTTACCGCTCCATTTAGCCGCTTAAGTGTGTTCCTGAGGCCAAACCAATCCTCACATTAACATCTAGAATGTACTAAAGTCACTAGACTTGTGCATCATGCCGTCTACGTTGTTCAGGGAGAAGTGAGTTATCGTTCACCCTTCTGACTAGCACAGTCAGTGTATCACAGCAGCGGTATCTATCACTTATTGAGAGGCTACAAAGTTCCAAATACAACAACGCTGGGGAGTAGGTTTTTAATTTACCTCTATTTTTGAAGTACATACACAAGCTCAGAGACATAGAGAGACTTGCCTCAAATCACAAAGCCAGTAAGTTGGCACGTGGATTATGGCACTGCAAAACCCATGCCTTGCTAACCTGAGCTGTCTTCAGTTCTACCAGTGTACACGATCATTAAGCATCATCTTCCCAACTAGGCTCTCTTATCACTGAAGGTGGAGAACACCATTTAGCTCTCATGCATACCCCGGTATCTAAGCACTCAGTAGGTACCCAAGTACCTACTCAGGAAGAGAGTTGGTCCTTTAATCTGGAAGGAGGGAGTGCCTTTAAACATTTCAGGGAGCCTCTAGAAACCAGATGAATAAGGTGGTTTTCTAAGAGTACACTGAAAACTCAAAGCAAAGATGTAATGCCACGAAGTGAAACAGAAAACTGAACTAGATAGTTTAGTGTTGTTTACATACCCCGTTTCCCCGAAAATAAGACCTAGCTGGACAATCAGCTCTAATGAGTCTTTTGGAGCAAAAATTAATATAAGACCCGGAATTATATTACATTATACTATATTATACTATATTATATTATATTATATTATATTACATTATATTATACTATACCCGGTCTTATAGTAAAGTAAGACCGGGTCTTATAATAATTTTTGCTCCAAAAGACACATTAGAGCTGACTGTCTGGCTAGGTCTTATTTTCGGGGAAACATGGTAGCTGGTAAAGCCATAATGTGCAGCAAGGAAGACATTCTAAACAGTGATCAGGATGGTCGCTATCTCTACTGAGGAGGTACAGTTATGGTTAGAGAAGGGGGCATCATGGGCTCTAAGGTTTTAATATTTGATTGCATTGTTTTGGGTGGTGGTGAATAGGTTTTCACTTTATAAGTGTTCGTTGTTAATCTCTCTACATGTATGTTACGCATGCATGTATTATTACAAAACTGAAACCAACAAAGAGAATAGGAAGGTCCCAGTTCAGAGAAACACCAAGATTTGAATAAAGGTATTAAAATGGCGACATGAAGAAGGTATCAGTCAGAACAAGTTGGTTGGTCAGTAACGAAAGAAAATACTTCTCATGCCCATCCAAGTCCTGTGTGGCGAAGAGAAGTCTCTTCCAAGTGGCAGTATGTCTGGTCCCATTGTCAAAGCATTACCTACTGTAAGATGGACGTATTGGGTGATATGAACTTCCTGGCATTCATTAACAGCGTTTCTATGAAAGATGTCCAGTCTTCCCCCACTCTCTTTCATCCTGGTCTGGATGATAAATGATATGAACTGGTTTCGATGATAAATTATATGGTCACACTGCTTAGTTAGGAACACTGATTCTAAAGCCATAGATTCCAGTCCTGGGCTTCTCATTTAAAGCTGTTGTCTTGGACAAATTACTTAATTTCTGTACTTGTTTCTTCATATGAAAATGGAGGTAATCACGGCACGTATCTCAAGGCATTCTGCTAACCAAATGAGGTAAAGCATTTAAACAGACTACAGGAGGACTTGCTAAATGTGGTAAGTATTTCATAAGTATTAGGTGCTATTAAATCTGCACACCACATGGTGCAAAATTCCCCTTTGCAGCAAAGAATATAAACTGCTTGCTGATCTGTTTTACCTTTTCACACATATAACCTTAAAGGTCATTAGTTACATGCAAGTACAAAAGTGAAATGATTCAGAGCTCCATATTATAGGTAAGAAAACAGGGAAATAGAGCATTTAGCAAAGATACAATAGGAATTTTAAAATAAATGTTAATTTATGGACTGTGTCAATATGCTTGGTGTAATTTGTAATTTTATGTATTGACTTGACTGGGCCCCAGGGTGCCCAGATATTCGGTCAAATATTATTCCTATTTTTCATCTGTGAGGATGTTGTTGATGAGATCAACATTGGAATCGGTGGACTAAGTAAAACAGATTCCCTCTCGAATATGGGTGTCCCATATTCAATCCCCTGAAGACCTGAATAGAACACAAAAGCTGACCTTCCCTTAAGCAGGAGGGAACCTCTCCTGCCTGAATGCATGAGGCGGGACATTGGCCTTTTCTCGCCTTTGGACTTGAACTGAAAAATTGGATCGTCTTCAGACTCGATCCCAGCAGCTTTTGAACTGGAAGTACACCACCGGCATTCCTCGTTCTCCAGCTCGCTGATGGCAGAGCTTGGGACTTTTCAGCGTGCATAATCATGTGAGCCAGTCCCTTATACAACAGTCTCTTTCTGTCTTTCGCTCTCTCTAGATACCCTAGTCGTTCTGTTCCTCTGCAGAACCCTGACTATAATACATTCGGGAGGGCACAGGCCCTTTGTTGAAGCAAAACTACATGATGACGCGATGTAACTCAATAAAAAGTGGGCAGTATGCTCACAGAAATACACACGATCAGCATCACAAAATAGGGTTTTCATAAATAATTAACTGATGGTTATTAAAAGTTACGGTAGGCACAATTCTAAAAGTGGCCTCCTGACATTTTTCCACCAGTCTCAGGACTCAGAATGAGTTGTCACATGCATGTGTGTTAGGTTACATGGCTAAAGGGATTTTGCAATTGTAATTAAGGTTACGAAACTGTTGGCCTTAAAATAGGGAGATTATCCTGGATTATCCAAAAGAGCCTAATCTAATCACAGGAGCCACTGAAAAGCACAGTTTTCTCTGGCTAGCAGTAGAAGAGAGATTTGAAGCAGAAGAAGGACTTGACACAACATTGCTTGAGATGGAGGGAACCACATGACAAGAGATACAGGCAGCCACTAGAATCTGACATCGGTCCCTGATGACATCCACAAGGATGTGGGGTCAGTCCTGCCACCACAGGAGCTGATTCTGCCAATCGCCTGAATGAGCTGGGAAGTAGTCCCCCACCACCACCCCAGAGCCTCCAGGTAAGACCCCAGCCCAGGTGACGCCTTGATTACAGCCTTGTGAGACCCTAAGCAGAGAACTCATTTGATCCATGGCACACATCTGACCCATGGAAACTGTGAAAGAATAAATATGTGTTGGTTTAAGTGGTCAAATTTGTGGCAATTTCCGACAATTTCCTATGCAACAATAGAAAACTAACATTTACGTTATTAGTGTGTGAATCTGTTCTGGGTAAGGTAATTCTCTGTACTATCCAACAACCTACTGAAGAGGATGAGGAACGATTTCTGGCCCAGCCATAACCACGTATAGCTCTGAGGTGCAAAGTAAATAAGCACGACCAAAAGCACAGTGCTTATTTCTAACTTTTGTGGAGTGGAGATGAGTTGCACTATGGAGGCATGAACAGACAGCTTCAAGTGTGACAGCAACAATGAGGATACTTTCTTATGCTGGGTGCCATAGTCACTGTGAAGGGCTTGGATGCTGGAGCTGCCCATTGTGTCCATGCCCTTAAGATAAGGCAGAACATTCAGTTCCAGGGTTCTCCTGTGGGACAACAGCAGACAGGCACAGTCAGGGGAATTGTAGGTAGTAGCTCTGAATTAAACTGAAGTAAATTATTACGCAAAAGGGTCTGATGTCACAGACATTCTCGGAGGCTTTAGAGTCAGACAGACTGGCGGCAACACTCTGTGATCCTAGCTGCATTCTAGAAGTCTAATTTATTAATTATGCATGCGGGTGCGGGTGCATGTGTGTAAAACACCCCCTTGAGAGACAATTTTGACAAATCTTTACAGACCACTGGGGTTAGGATCTGCCTGCTTGGTTTTCTTTACTAAGCAGCCAGATCACCTTGCATGATCCCAGTAACCAGAGAGCCTCCCACAGTGCGAGGAACATACAGAGTTTCTGACTTTCATCACAGCTCCCTATATTCAGTAGCTTCTAGTACCCGTGCATTGTTGGCCTTTATAATAATCTCTCTGTGCCTGAAATGTCCTCACAGTGGGAGAACTTTTGAAATTCCCCTAGGCTTTGCAAAGACAAAATGACTGATGCACAAAAGTCATTTTAAAAATTAGCTGGAGGAATTAAAGCACATAAGACTGGTAGTTCGACGAATTGTTTTGGTGAAAATCATAAATATTCAGAAATATGGAGTCAAGTGTGAGAGCCCCTAAGCAATGGAATTTTCAGGTACAGCCATGCATGTTAAAACTCTCAAGGACTCAGTTCCCCTGATCTGACTCCTGCGCCCAGTGCTTCTATTCTTTCTCCGTCCCATTCTTTGTCTCCGCTTCCACTTTTTCCCTCTGGAACCACAAATGCACCCTGTGGAGACGTCTAATTCAGAAATTACATTTCTTTCCTTCTGTTTGTTTTCTTATGAAATACTGAAGGACTGAGCCTTGTTTTATATGCTGTTTGCGTATCCTGTATGACGCACACTACAGGAACCATGGTAGGTATTGCAGGAGGTTTGCTGAATTCATTTACTTCACACTGAAACATTGACAGCAAAAACACCCACTTCCAACCTGGAGGTAGTACAGTAGATGTTTTCTATATAGCCACTATACACGTGGTTTCTGAGTATCAGGTGCCATGCAAACCCTTCTAGAAGCTAGGAGGTGTTGGAGGACTAGAAATCCGGTTCATTTGTCCATGTGCCTCTACATGGCACATAGTTTTCAACACACAATACGGCTTAAAACAATTCCCAGAACTCAGTCATGTACAGGTTTTGCACTGCAAATTCACCCTTTTGCAAATCAAATTCACCCTTTTGCAAATCAATTTCACCCTTTTGCAAATCAAATTCACCCTTTTGCAAATCAAATTCATCCTTCTGCAGATCAAATTTTTCCACAAAAATGTTTACTTAATCTTTGTAATAAAAATAAATCCAATGTTAAGTTATTGTTAAAATTAAACATTTATTGCCATGTATTTAATAATAAATATAAAATACTTATTTAACATCAGAAAAACTTATTTACTTATATGTAGCTTCATTTATAACGGTTCTCCTGCTGCTGCTCATGATAATTTTATATACATAGTCAAAAAATAATTATGACAATCTGTAGGAGTAATAGTTGTAACGGAATGATTAATAACATCTAGTAAATCTTCATGGTTTGATAGATCAGCCAAAATATTTCTTGCACAGAACTTAATTTTTGAAAAACGAAGGTGCGATCGAAAGTTAATACACCAGCTCCTGTGACCGTGCCAACATTTAGAGGACGAAATGTTCCTCTAATTGCAGCAATAAACATTCAGGGAACGGTGTGGCATGAAGTAATTGCACATTCTACAGTTACTTCAAATATTTTTCGCGAATTTCTTCAGAGATCATTGCAGAAATTGGATGAAGATAATCTGGAGGAAGTGTGGTTTGTTTTGGACAATGTAAGCCTCCCCAAAACCCAGGAAGTGCATGACCTTGTTGGGCAGACAAGACACACTTTATGATTTCTACCAGCATACTCTGCAATGATGAGCCCCACTGAGGAAGTTTTTTCAAAAATTGAGTTCTGCGCAAGAAATATTTTGTCTGATCCATCAAATCATGGACATTTAGTTACATGTTATTAATCATTCCGTTGGAACTATTACTCCTACAGATTGTCATAATTATTTTATGAATATGTATGTGAAATTACCACGAGCAGCAGCAAGAGGACCACTATAAATGAAGCTACACGTAACTAAATAATATTTCTGATGTTAAATAAGTATTTCGTTTATTATTAAATACATGCAATAAAATGCTTAATTTTAACAATAACTTAACATTGGAATTATTTTTATTACAAAGATTAATAAAACATTTTTGTGGGAAAATCTGATCTGCAAAAGGACGAATTTGATTTGCAAAGGGGTGAATTTTGACTGCAAAACTTGTATATGCCTTTCCATACTTGACACCCCCAACCATGTTATTATAAACTTAATATTTTATGTAAAGGAAAAGGATTATTTGCCATAGTAAAACTCTAAAAATAGAATGATGACATGGCAATGGAGTGGAATTTAAAATTTTACATTGGTGTTCTTCAAAAAACACAAATTTTTTTTTTCAAAAAATTTTTAGGTGGGTATGTTGACCAATGCAGGCAATGAGCCATGACAGCAGTTCTTCTAAATCCCAGCTCTGCCACTTCCTGGTGGTGTGATCAGGGGAAAGTTACTTTTCCTCCTCAGTTTTAGTTTCCTCACTTGTGAAATTGTAATACTAGTAGTTATTCACAGGGATTTTATGAAAGTTACCAATGAGACACATAAAATATCTCTTACATAGTAAGCCCTCACAGATTTTTTTATTCTCTTCTAATATTGTAGTTAAGAAAAAAACACGATTCCTTCACAAAAAATTTGAGAATTGCATGCATCAGAAAGTTCACTCAAAGCAGTAAGTCAACGATGCTTCCTCTGAGATGTAGGCTGGTAGTAAAAGTGTTAGTTCAAAGCTGAAGTGAAGTTTAGAAACTGAGAGTCTAATTGACGTCCTATCCTAGGAGATATAAGAATGTATTTTGAGAAGACTGCTAGCAAAACCACTGACTTTCAAACTTTCCTTGAAATAAATAACCCAGAAGAAGATGGAAAAAAAGAAAAGGAAAAGCTGTTTTCCTATCAATCACGAATTCCAGAGAATGAGGCCAGCTCAAAAGCCATGCTCACGGTCGCTCTACCATGGTGCTCACTAATGGTGATTTTATTGGGGGTACCTGAAATCTTACTGTGAAAGGGGGAAATGCAGCCATTTTCCTGACCCCCTTTTCTGATACCAAACATACCTTTTATGTGCCTTGTTGACTTCATCTAAGGAGCCTGTGAAATCTGTGCAACAGTGTGGTGACCCTGAGAAACCTGTTTTGCCCCTGAGGGACTGGGACTCGTGGTGCCTGGGCCTGTGGGTGCACAGTGTCTTGATAAGCAAAGTATCTTTCCTCCTAGGCTGCTTTGATATCTTCTTGGAAAGGAAGGGCATCCTGCCAAGAACAGTATTCTCACACAAGGAAACTAGCTCTGCAACAAAGGACTCTCGTCAGGATCCACAATCATCAAAAGTCACAAAAGAGTTGTAAATAACAATTATTTCTGTCCTTCACAAGGACTCTAAATAGTCATCTTTCATCTGCCACAGCAGAAATGTTGAATGTACCAACCTTTGTCCAAAGGAGCTGGGAGAGATCTCTGGGACAAAGAGCTTCTAAACTGTTAGGAGATGGGATGAAAATGTTGCAGAGCTGTATCAAGGACAAAAGAGCTGGGAGTCAGCCAGGACTCCTGAGGGCAAGTTATATGGGGGTCTGTCTACACTGCAGTCCTTAAGGGGCGCTATCGTCAAGGTGCCCTAAGTTTCCACCTCATGTGGCTACCTACTACCTGTCAGTTCCTGGGCAGTTTACATAACGGTTTTGATCTCAATATACTCCCTTAGGAAAATGGAAATATTTCCTCTGAAGGGTTTTTATTAGGATTAAATGAAAGAAGATCAATGAAGTGCCCATCATTATGTACTATTAGTTAAAATTAATCTCAACTTTTATATCCACACAAAGTGAGTCAGACTTCTGGCCCTCAAATGTCTCCCAGCTCACTAGCACAGTTTTCACGGCAGCTGATACATGCATGGTGCTCACACAGATGACACCTACTAAAATAACTGCAATTGGAAACAGAATGTTTTCCTTATTAGTGTCACTTTCAAAAGATTCATTCATTCATTCATTCACTCATTCAACGAATATTCGGCAGTGACTTTCCAGCTGTATCAGAAAGTGTCCTGGATGTGGGTTGACATACCAGGAAACAAGGCCCCTGTCCTCAAGGGTGTCCCAGTGTAGTGGGAGAGACAGACACGTCCATCACATCAACAGATATTGCCTGGACGACTACAGTGTTTGCTCAGCAAAGTCCTGGGCTGCTTGAGATATACCAGTGAGCAACAGACAAAGATCCCTAAGGTCAGGTAGCTAGTATTCAAGCAGGAGCTATGGAGGAGCAAGAGATAAGCAACACACATAACAAACAAGTAAATAACATAGTTAGGTGACAGTGGTGTAAAAAAGAGATAATTTAGGCCAAAGTAAAGAGGATCAGGAAAGCGAGTGGGGGTGGAAAAGATGAGTGCATTTAGCAATATGAAGTATGGTGGCCTGAGTAGGGCTCTTTGAGGAGGTGAAAACTGAACAAGGCCTTCATGGGAGGGAGGAAGTCAGCCAGGCCGGGGTGGGTGAAGAACATTCCAGGCAAAGGGTGCGTTAGAGCAAAGGTCCTAAAGAGGGAGTCTGGCTGACATGATCCAGAAACTGCAGTCCAGGGAAACTGGAGACGAGTGGTTGCAGGGGAAGGTGGTAGGGGTAAAGTCAAAGAGGAAACAGGACCCAGGTCTTGTAGGACCTTGAAGAGCTGTGTGAGGGTTTAACATTTGACTCTGGTGCACAAACAGAGGAGCACTAGAAAGGGTTTAGGTGCAGAATTAGAAGTCTGTACAGGGGACGGCATCAGTGAAACGGAAGACACCGCAGTCAGGGAACTAGCGGTAGTGACCAAAACAGCAAGAGGCATCAGGAAGTGCTGCCTTTTTGAGAGAGTGGAAACATTCACCTGGACTTGACATCCGTCCAACTTTGTGTTCAAACCCTTGACTGCACATCCGTGCCATTCCTCAAAAAAATCACAAAATTAGAAGTCCTGTGTTCATCCCAAGAGTCATCGACTAACCAAAGAGACAAAATAGGGAGATATTTTTAATTCAATCACTTTGTCTTTGAGTAGTGTTTTTTTTACTGAATTACCTAATACAGACCCACTATGAAGCCACTTCTGTGGCTGAGGGAGAAACAGTGTCCAGTGTACACGAAGACAAAGAATTTAGGAACATGTAGAGTGACCTAAAAGGCACAACCCACCAAACCTCCCCAAGTGAAAACATATGTATGGAGCTGCCTGTCTGCACTCATATTTCATTTTAATGTCTAATAAACGATTAACAGGTACAATAATAACTATCTTCTGTGATCCACATAATTTCCATCATACTCTTTCATTCAGCCAACTTCCCACGACAAAGCTTCTAAGGTTGCTGTCCCTTTCCAATCAGCCTGCTCCTTCCTAACTCAGAAAAAAACGCAGAAACATTATCCCAGTCTCGTTGGTCTCAGAGCAGATCGTCTCAGCTGTAGAATATTACATAGAAGCTATGTTCTCCTGGGTGCCTGGATCTTCCAGGCAGGAAAACACGAGAAAGGAGGAAGTGTGTACCAAAGCAATGGCATGTGCTGTGCATCTCAGCAACTCTCAACATACGTGAAATTTGTCATAGTGACTGGGAGAGGATGACCTTTGGAGTCAGGCAGACCAAAGTGTGAATCTCAGCTCCATCGATTACTGCCTTACTTACTTAAACACATCTCAGCCTGTTTCTTAATCTGCTTAAGAGGGATTTTGATATTCATTTTCCAAGTTCGCTGGTAAATAAATAGTAAGTATGTAAAATAAAACATACCACCAAAACCAAAATCCATGCTGACAATGATGACAAAATAGACTATCTTCTTTTCTCTATCATGTAATTCCATTTGATGCTTGTCGGGGGAAACTGGACTTCAAGTTGTTGAGTAACATGTCAAGGTGACACACTTCACTGATGGGAATGATACAGGCACTCAGGTGCTCTTTTCACTATTGTGCAAGTGAACATCGAGATGGAAAATACATTTCTCTGAACTGAGTGACTCTTAGCAAATCAACACGTTACCTAAAAAGTCAACTCTGACCATTATCAACAAATGCCACAAAAAACCATAGCTCTTGATGAAAATAATCCTTTTGACAAGACATGGTGACATTGTGAGGGCACAGGCTATCGAGACAAGAAGACTTTCATTCAAACACAAACTCCACTCTGAGCCTTCTCGTCTATGAAATTGAAATAAAAACTGCCTCCTTAAGATTTAATAGGCTGTCAGTTAAATAGGATACAGGGCTCAACACACGGCCTGGCACATACACTGTACGCAGCAAATATTACATTTCGTAACCTCGTCCCTCTCCTACTGACTCCAGGCAAAGTTCAATGTCAACCTCTTCGAGCAGAGGTGAAATTTCTACTGTGAAAAATATTTCCTCTCTCTTTATTTTTGGTTGGATTTTCATGGATGGCAATTAATTGCTGTGTCACATAGCTTTTGATGCGTAACAAACCATCCCAAAATTTAGTGACAATCGGTTCACTGTCAGCTGGGGTGAAGGGGATACATGGGCCATGGGCTTCTCATCATCCACCAAGCCCGGGCTTCTTCACATTGTTGTCATCTTGTTTGAAGAGCAGCAAGAGAGGGAAACCCCAGTGTGCAAGCACTTTTTAATTCTCTGCTTGCTTCACACTTGCCATTGTCCCACTGGACAAAGTTCCATCTCCAAGGCCAAGGACAATGTGGGAGGAGATACAGGCAAGCGTGAACAAATTGCAGTTGTTACTGTGACAGGCAACTGTTACAATGGTTCACCAAATCACCTTCTTCATCACTGGAGAAATACTTAACTACAGACAAACCAGGCAGAGGAATGCTAGTCTCTCTAAAACGATTCTGACTCTTCTTTAGAAAAAGTCATAACTGTCTTGTGCTACTATTAGAATAGGTGAATGATAAAATTACTTTATGAAATACTGGGGGGGGGAAACCAATTTCAAGTTTTCCTGGGCATTGGACTAAACATGTAAATTGTGGATCTCTTTATTTAGAAACACACTGTGCATGTCTTTGCCAGTAGGAATCTAGCCCATACCATATTCCATATTATAATGTTGCTATTCCTCTCCCTTCCAATAAACATGCCCCCAGCAGAGGCATATTGCACAGGCATAATCTGATGTGGAAGTGATGGGATAGGCTAGAAAATGGCCCTAGTGGTGAGACAAGGAGATAGTACCTGGTAATTGTGAAATAGACTTGGGACATAGCTGGGGCCTGGTTGGGTCACCCCTGCCCCCAAACATCAGCCTCATCTCCCAGCTTTGCTAGACTTCCTTTTGATGTATTGAAATCATCGTACAAAACTGATACAAGGTTATCATTTTCTACTACAATGTCCTAACCATATTTTGGGGGATCCCTTGGTATAATTTATTTTGGGGTAGTTGATATTTCTATTGTGAATGTCACGATTTCCCCATTCCATTTTCTGTATGAGTACTGCTGGAATACATGAAAGCTCTTGGAATTTTAAATACTAATATGTCACTCTGCCGTTTAAAGGAAATTATTTTTTATAGCGTTTCTGAGGTGCTTCCCAAGAATATATCCATACCTGCAAATAATCACAATTTTGTCTTTTTTTACCAAAATGGTTTTTTTTCTCCTTACAATCCCATTACACTGGAGAGAACATCTAAAACAATATTTAATGATATTGGTGATATAGGTATATCTGTCTAGATTCTGATTGTAATGGATTTTATCCTAGTGGTTTATCATTGCTTGTGTGTTTGTGAGTATGGACACACTGAGGAATAACAGCCTGCTAAAATCTATGTGTTTTTAATCATGAGGTATTGCATTCCTTCACATGTTCTTGATCATCCACAGATTGCTAAAATACGGTCAGTAGCAGTGGTGCCTTTATTGGCTGAAGTCATCCCCTTTATGTCTCCATCTTATCATGTCCTTCATATACGACCCATACATTTTTATCACATTATGCTCTAGACATTGCAGGTGTCTGTAGCCCCTGGGAACGGGATCATTTTTTATGAGCTATTTTGGGTATACATGGAGTGGAGAAGACCCTGGGAAGCTGAACTAACTTGTTCTTTAAAAACTGGACTGTATGTTTCATAACTACTTTCCACTTACATTTCAGTCGATTTCTGCTTGATGAAGGAATATTTCATTGGAAGAGTGAGTTTTTGTGATCCTGTTTGCCTGATGCCAGCAGTCTGTTGGTTAGAGAGAGACAAAGATGCCTCAGTTGCAATATGGCAGTTAGGGGACATCAGAGGTCTTCTCCATAAGGCTACTGTTAGAGCAAGGAAACGATAAAAAAACAAACACTTAAAAGGAGAGGGAAGGCTTTAGGTTGTTGAATTTTTGCCTGTCGGGGGCCACTTCGTGGCCTAGGGGACAGGATGACCAAACAGAGAGGACAGAGAACACCAAATGGCCTTGTTGCCTTCCCACACCGGGAGACTTCTGAAAATCAAACTGTAGAATATGAAGGGATTTCCATAGCCCTGTTTTCCAAAACCCCAAGCAGCACTCTTCCAAGAGAGACAAGAGTGGAGATTCTGGGGATTTAATAACGCACTACTTGGGGTGTTTCTCCAGATGGTGGGTGAATGTGACTCAAATGCATTTAGGTGAGGAGCTTACCGATGAGGAAACTGAGGAAGGCGGCGGGTAAGATGTCAACAGGGGTTGAAGAAAAGTGCATGGGCTGTGCCAAGATGCCTGGCTAGATGAAGAACCTGTTGAAGAAATAAAACTGCATGATATGACTCAGCAAAGATTAGGTAAGACTGATCCAAGAATACCGAGGATACTTTGGACAGATCGGGACCGTGTTATGAATAAGCCAGTACCATTCATTATGGGTGATGATGAAGATGCACTTGACCCTACTGTGCGGAGAACGACTGCGTGTGTCTCCTGAACCTGGTGGGCGGTGAGGAAACGTCCCCGGCGCCACAGCCACGTTTAGTTCCAAGGTACACGTGGGAAAGTCCCGGCCCAAGTCACAATGCGGTGAATTTAACTCCACGTGAAGGAGATTCCTAGCCCGAGAGCTGCCGGGCGCCTGCGCGGTGGGCCCCAGGCGCCCGCGCAGCAGGAGCCGCGAGACCCCGACCCCCGCCCCCGCCCCTCGCCCTCCAACGGGAACGCGCACGTGGAAAGGGAACGCGAACGCGCACGCGATGGCGCCTCACCTCCCTCTACCCTGCCCGGGCTGCTAAGAAGGCGACGCGCGCGGGAGCCGCGGGTGGGCTGCGTGTAGACCAGCAGTCCCGGGCGGCGGCGGCGGCGGCGGCGGCGGCCCAGCGGCGGCGGAGGCAGTGCCTCCACCTCCTCCACTCACGCGTCTGCACTCGCGACCCCCGCCGCGGAGGGGCGGACTGACTGACGTCCTCGCCGGCCGCCCCCGCCCCCGCCCCGCCCCCGCCCCATCGTCTCTTAGGCGCCAGGCTCGCGGGCTGAGGCGCTCGCTTCTCTTTCGCTGCCGCTCGCCGTAGCCCTTTCTCTCCGCAGCACCTCGGCCGGCGGCTGCGGCGGCGACCCGAGCAGAAGCGAGCGCGGGAGCAGGCGGCCTGAAGGATGAAGTGCAAGCCCAACCAGACGCGGACCTACGACCCCGAGGGCTTCAAGAAGCGGGCGGCGTGCCTGTGCTTCCGGAGCGAGCGGGAGGACGAGGTGCTGTTAGTGAGTAGCAGCCGGTACCCAGACCGCTGGATCGTGCCGGGCGGGGGCTTGGAGCCCGAGGAGGAGCCGGGCAGCGCGGCGGTCCGAGAGGTGTTCGAGGAGGCGGGAGTCAAGGGGAAGTTAGGCCGGCTCCTGGGCGTCTTCGAGCAGAACCAAGATCGCAAGCACAGAACGTACGTGTATGTCCTGACTGTCACTGAGATTCTAGAGGATTGGGAAGATTCGGTGAGCATTGGGAGGAAGCGAGAGTGGTTCAAAGTCGAAGATGCGATCAAGGTCCTCCAGTGCCACAAGCCCGTGCATGCCGAATACCTGGAGAAACTAAAGCTGGACGGTTCCGCCACCAGTGGAAACTCCGTGGCCCTGTCCGTGCCGGGGAGCGACCCCTAGTATGTACCGCTCCTGCACAGACCTCTCTGCTTTCCGCCTGCCCTACAACACCTAGTGCCCGCGCACCTCTGGTGACATGTGCGGGCTCCCCGGGGGAGGGAGGCTCCTTTTGTTTCCTTGGCAGACCCCTGAATCACGCTTGCAAACTGCCTCAGTTGCGAGGCAGTGTTTTCGGACAATTTGCACGGTTTTTCAGATGCTTTGAAAACCGCTTCTTGGTAGCGCTGTTTAACACAGTTGGGAAAGCCTGTGTGTGTGTCTGTGTGTGTGTCTGTCTGTGTGTGTGTGTGTATGTACGCGCGCGCGCAGGCGCTCGCGGGCGCGCGTTCTGTGGTTGGCTGGTGGGTTTTTTTTACATTTCACACGTGTGTGTGGGGTGTGTGTGTGTGTGTGTGTGTGTGAGCGCGCGCTTGTGTGCGCATTTTTGGTACCAGTTTTCTGGTTTGTTTTGTAGTGAAGGCCTTTAAAATCTGATCACCTTGGTTGTGTGGCATCTTTCATTAATTTTGTTTCTTGAGTTGTTTTCTTATTCACGGCGTTAGCCCTTGTCAGCAAGCTCTTCAGTGATGGGAATTGGTTTAAACGATCAGTTTTGAATTTTAAAAAATGGTCGAAGAAATTTGACATCTTGTGCTCTGGCTGCACTGGACCATAATTTTATCTTCAGAAATGTGATCTAATTTACCCTTTCCAGAAATTTCTTCATTCATATGTAAATAATTTGATACGCAAAAATTGTTCACAACTGGTAATTTTTCACTCCCCACTTGAAATGGCCATTCCCCATATAACCCAAATGTAGTTTAACAAAATATTACTTTCAGAGTACGTATTTCTCAGGAAGGTATTGTTAGTCATATATATCTTATCATGAAAACTATTCAGAGTATGATGTAGCATGCTGAACTTGCAGCTCTCATTGCCCCTTTCTCAGGCCCCTAGAACTACCATGGTTCTCTCAATATAAACTAGTTTTTGAAAGGAAGTTATTCCGCATATTTGAATTTAGTGACATTCCATTTAAACTTCCTGACTGCCAGTTGCCACAGAAATGGGATCTATATGGTGATTACATCCCAACTGAGTGAGGTTCCTTTCTTGATATTCAACTGTTAAAGACTTTCAACGTGTTAGAACACCGAAACAATCTCTCTTAAAGATTGAGGCTGTATGTTTTGTCCCACAGGACAATCTTTTTGGGAGTGCCAAATTTAAAAACCATACATTTACCTTGATACTTGCTTGAAATCAGGAATCCCATCTCAATTGCTTAGGACTCTTTCTGGAGCTACCTGTATTCCCCCAGCCATATCAGCGGTTTGGTAGAGGGAAAACCTACTTTGTGAAGAGGATAAAATAAAGGTCATTCCATGTATAATACTTAAACACTTTTCAAATATTCTAGTAAATAATGAATAGAAAATAACGGTCATTTAAAATGTTTTGTTCCTCCTCAAAGTGACCTGTTTTTAAACACAGTTCCTCCTAAAATTTTAAGAGTTACCCCGTGTTAAAAAATTAATATTTTACTGTTGTGCAACATACGTACAGAACAATGCATACATCTTAACTGTATAGCTTAATGAATTTTGACAGTTAACACATACATGTAACCAGAATCCAGATCAAGAAATTAATGTTGCCTGTAACTCAAAAGCCCATTGCATTCCTCCTCATAATCTGTACTCTGCCCTCCTATCTTTTAAGACCATAGAATAGTTATGTTTTTGAACTTTACATATTGAATTTTAGAATATATACTCATGTGCTGCTCCCTTGTGTGCTTTGTGTTTTATACTTCAAAATACTCAATTTTTCTCCATTTGATTTGCATTGTAATTCTATGAACTATTAACATTTTTCTATAATTACTGCTAAAAAGTCGGCTTCATTTCACTTTCTAAAGAAATTTGGTGCCACTATTTTGAAAACAAATCTTATTACATATTTAAGTACAGATAAAGTATAAGTTTTAGTTCATAAGACATTTTCCATATTAATGCTATGAAAGTAAACTAAAAATAAACTGGGTTTTCAAAACCAATGACAGTTTCATTATCTGAATTATATAGTTTGATCAAATATGGTTATTGAGGGTTTTTCTGTTTTTCTCTTAAGTATACTGTATCAAATACATATTTGGACACATATATTTTCAATTTCACCTAAATTGACTTTTACTATTCATACAATCTCAAATAAACCCAAAGATATTTTTCCCCTGCTAACCTAGTTATTCAAGAAGATTCTTATATTCTACATGAACATTAACATAGCAGATGTACTGGATTCTTATTGATAATTTTTTAAATAAAACTCTTTCCACCTGAAATGCTGTTCACAAATACTTTGGAGGCTTAACCTGTATTTGTTATTTATAGAGGTAATAATGAGTCATCTTAATTTGGTTCTTATATATCTGACAAAGGCAAAAATGTACAGTATTCATACTGATCCATTATTAAGAATTATTAGCCTATAAATACATTATGTTTTTTCTTTTGTCGTTTTTTTTCTTTTCTTTTTTTTTTGCCAGAAACATTTAGAATAAGTTGCGCTATTTTTCAGGACTGACCGTCAGGTTCATTTAAGCAGTTTTTGTGGAATATTCTCTGGAACCCAGCCTAGTCAGAATATTTTAAAACTCCAAGGAGGTTTTTTTTTTCTCTTCAAGACCAAGAGTCTCAGGCTAAGCCCTGTGAGCAGAGGTAGTATATAGAAAATTTCTACCACCTCAGCACTCCAAAGGTTGATGTACATTTAGGATTTTTTTCCTTCTAAGAATGTGAAAAAGTCACTTGTACATTGTTTGGTTTTTCAGCCCTCCCCTGGATAAAAAAATAAAAAGAGAACTCTCCACAAATAATTGAGGTTTGCAGACATGAATCAGCAATTTATTTTCTGCATGTTTTATAAACATTTTCAGCTGGTCAAATATTTTAATGTTTTAGAAAACATTAGAGGTTAATGTAGATACATAGATATACTGGAAATAATTGGTGCTGTGTCTATAATGTATAAATTTTTTCAAGAAATTGTGTGTGTATGTGCATACCTGCACACACAAATAAATAATGTATATTTGTACAGAGCTTTTACTTCTAGGCGTCCCATGTGTGGGAGCTACCAAACATGAACAGAGTTTTATCAATATATTTTCATGGTACTTGTCTCCTGATAAACTGTTAATACCATATTTAGCAGATTTTAAATGTTTATGGGCAAACAGCACTATGAAAAGTAGAAAGACAACCATGGTGACTGAAGTAAAACATGACATTTTTATGAGAGAGTTTGATGTGACAGAAACTAAACTGGGTCTTTGAAGTCAGACCTAGGCGTGAAAACTGGTTCCAGTTCTTGCTCACTGTGTAACTTTAGCCAAGTTATCTATCGGATGCTCCATTTTTTTAAATATAAAATTGGAGATAATAAAAATAGGTACTTCATAAACTTCTATGAGAAGCCTTTCCTGACCACCTGGGTTAAAATACTCTCTTCTTTGTGTGTCATGGTTCTTACAATTTACTGAACTTGCCTATTTGCATGGCTGTTTGGCCACTAAATGCAAAATCTTTGATAGGTGTGAACCAACCTGAATTATTTCCATAAGCATCCAGATCATGGAATTTAGGAGTTTTTGTCTTAGATGGCCACCCCCCTTTTGCAAAACTAGTATCACTGGTTTCCTCACTTTTTTGTTTCATAATTCATACGTATTGACCTGTAACTCCCTCAGCTGCTTATCCAGACTCACGTTGCATCTGCATTAGGTAACTCTTTGAAGGCTTTCCAAATGTGAAGTGAGAGATGCAGATAATAGGCCCTTTGTACATTTGTTGATTGGAGGAATTGTTAAATTAGTATAAGCCTGCTAATCATATGTTGGGTTGTTTTTCCAGATGAACAGCAAAGATGTTCAGGATTGCTTTGAAAGAATCATTAATGTGAACCATCGATCAATGGAATTGTCAAGTACAGGAGAACGCTCCCAGGTTTCCTCGGAGATAGCTCATCTGGGTTTCCGCCTACGTCTTGGGACAGCCCATCCCTGTCTGTTTCACTGACTCCTCTTGCCCTGGTTGTTGTACTGTTGTACGTGAACAGACTCTTAGTTCAGCACCTATAGCCTTTTGTTGTGCTTTTTTGATGTGTCTGCCTTCTCCATTAGACTATGATATCCTTGAGAGCAAGGACCATGTTTCCTTAATCTTTGCATATTCGCATCTGAGACACTACTTGAAATATGGTTGGCATCACTGAAGGTTGTTTGATTTAATTCATGTTTTGTCATCACGATGTGGCAAAACGTTCCCTTTCCACTCTGGCTACTAGAGTATATGCTGTCTAGGCACAATTTATGTGGCTTTTCTGTATCAGGTGTTTCAGTAACTTTTCAAAGCACTTGTAAGATGTTCAAGGACAAGAATTATTACTCATTTCTGTCATACCACACAGTGGATAACACAGTTTTAAGATTACTCCATCACTTAGGGCAACATTTTATAGAATCAGTCCTTTGTGTACCAACTTCAGTGTTTTTGTACTATTGTTAATTTGCTGAAAATTTTATTCAAGAAAATCACTTGCTATATAAAACTAACTATAAAAGTAAATACAATGAATACAAGATAATGTGAGTTTTTATAAAAATTTTAAAATGATATACAAATAATAAATTTGATGTTTTTGCAATGCCCTAACCACTTCTTTCATGTAATGTTAACATCTCTTTGAAGAAAAAATTGTTTTCTCATTTTACTGATTCAGTATACTGTATTATTTGATGCCAGAGCCAATAAAGACTGCAGTGTAGGCAGTTTCCAAAGTTAATATGTCTCTTAGTTTGCCTAGTTTTCTTTTGTATCTCGTACTGATTCAGTCAGCCATAGTTTTCATCCCCTTTTCCAATACACTCAGCTAACTCCTCATCCCACCTGGTTTCTGCATGTGAGAGTGCAGAGAACTGAGAGATAGCTAAATGTTGTCACTTGGAAAAGGCATGGGGAGGGGGAACTTCTGTGAAGGGAGAACAGCAAATGAAGGATTTAGAAAGGACTTGGGTCAGCTGCCTCGGGGAGAACAACTTTAAGAAAAAGACAAAGATGTTTAGAGGAAATTTTGTGGAGTTTTGCCTGGGGGTTTATGATGTCAGCACTCTTCCTCAGCTCCCTACAAAGGCTCCAAAGTGGCTTTTATAAAGGAATGACATGGAGGGGGGGAAGTGCCCCATTTTAGTGTTACATCCTTCCTTATGGTACCAGTGAAATGTATTGATTGTTCCCCCAATCCTTGCAGAATTTTAAATAAAAACATCTCCCCAATTTATTGGGTATTTTTTAGGTGTGAATGGTACTGTGGTTATGTTTTTTTAAAAAAATCCCTATCTTTCAGTGAAATGTATGTAAATTTTACAGATAAATGATATGCTACTGGTATTTGATTCAAAATCTGAGGGTGGGATAGGTGAGCGTATAGATGAAACAAGATTGGCAGTAAATTGATAATTGTTGAAGCTGAATGGTGGGTATTTGGGAATTCGTTATACTATTCTCTATACTTTTGTATATGTTTGAGAATTTCCATAATAAAAATTGCAAAAAAAACTTCTTCAGCGTTTACTTTGCAGTCCCCCCTGTATCCTTAAGACCTAAGTAAGAAAGGATAAATCCACAGCCTAAACAGACTCCTCCCCTTCAAAATCTAGGTTTTGTTCCTGAGCTAAACATATTTGCAGACTTAGTGTGAAAATATGTTTAGCTTAGTGTGAATTCTTTCCTTGGAGTTCTCCCAGTTCCACATGCAAAAAGTCTTTTAGCCCTATCCACATGCCACACATGACCAGAACACTTTGAATCCCAATGGTGGACATAAGCTTAGGTTCCAGATGAGATACACAACACTCCCCATTCTACAATTTATAATTAAAAAACATCAAAACATTGATTTATTTTTCCTGATTACAAAATTAATTCATCTCAATTTCAGAAAACTTGGAAAATTACCCCAAAAGTAACTGAATCAAAAATAACAGGTAATCTGCCTACCCAGAATAACCAAGTTTGAAAAAGATACACGTGTGTATAGATTTTCAGCCTAAATATGTGTAACCCAAAAATGAATGCCATAGTTGCCCTTCCACCAGAATATTTCCAAAAACCCATACCTCCCTTTATTGTTAGGCACACACCACACAGGCACTTTGCTGTTCCTCAGAATTTTTTAGTAATGCTCAAAGCCATTACAGAATTTGGGCTACTTCTGTCCTGCACAAGTGAAGCAGGCATGGCACAAAACCTGGGTCTGAAATCCAGACCAAGCTCTACTCACCAAGTCCTGATGCGGGATGGAATTCGCCTGGTTTTGTTTTGTTTTTGCTTGTTTCCTACTTCCCATACAAACTTTCTACTCACCAAACACTGAGGCTGGTGGCAGGGGTGGTAGTGGCATCAGTTCAGAGGGGGTGCCCCTTTAATAATCACACGATTGTGATATATTGGCTAAAAGTAGGCCTGCTACTACATTGTTTTCTAGAAAGTTCACTATCTTCTCTGGAGCCTCAGCAAACTACCATATCACTACCTCTCTGCAGCCTCTGGCCCTCATGAGGTTGCTGTTCTTTTAGGCACAGTGGTTTTCAACTGGCAAACCCCTGTGGAGGCTACAACTCTGGATTTGGGGAATGGAATTCTGTTTTCCCATTTCTACCTTTTTATCCCAAAATATGCTTTCATTTTCCCTAATTTCCTACAACACACCAGAGACCAGGCCATAACTTTTAATGGAGTTTTACTGAATTTTACCAGATCATGTGAAGCACATGCATACAAAGAACATAATTTATAACTACCATGTTTCCCCAAAAATAAGACCTAGCCAGACAATCAGCTCTAATGCATCTTTTTGAGCAAAAAATAATATAAGACCCGGTCTTATTTTACTATAATAGAAGACCAGGTCTTAATATAATATATAATGTAATATGTAATATAATACCAGGTCTTATATTAAATTTCGCTCCAAAAGATGCATTAGAGCTGATTGTCCAGCTAGGTCTTATTTTCAGGGAAACATGGTACCACACAAATCAGATATTTCCTAGGTTTCATTGTTAGACTATTTCCTTAACTTGGCCTGACTCCAAGTGGCCTAGGAAAGTCCCTCCGCTCCCCAATTCCCCATCACTACCAAAATTTCAGTTTGTAGATTCAGTTAAGGACAAAGTGGAGAAGGGAAAGCTGCTCCTGCAACTCAATCGCCAAACAGTACTCTAAGTGTCTCAAATTTAATATCCCAGGATTCAAGATGTGAACCTGAAATGAATGGAATGGATCAACAGGCTAGAATGTGATGGATTGGGGATAGAAATTCAGTTTTATATTACTTGAAAGCTCATGCTCTGTTAAGACGATGAAGAACAGGACTGGCAATATCTTATAGTGAAGTGCTCCACCTTTTTTCGACATAGTGAACATGGGAACCCTCCATGTTCCAAGAAGCCTATGCAGCATAGTGAAGAAGCAGGCTAGGACCTCTGGAAGTTTAGACTTCTTTGAGGTCAGTGCTGAGCATGTAGAGGACTCAACAGGATTGTTATCGAATCTCTTTTCCTTTTGTCTATCAAGTCATATTTAGACCTCATTCTTGGGTGTTACAAAGACATAGACTACAAAGTCAACTCTTAGTAGATAGACCCAATGATGGCATCACACTCCCTAGTAGTCATTTTAGAAATTAGCCCAGTCCTGGATTATTTGATTTAGAGTGAGGAAACCTTTCCCAGGAATACTCTGCTACCCAAGAACACCCTGCTGTCCAAGTCTATTTACAAATTACCTTTTTCTAATCATGAATTAAATTTAATATGTTTTATATATGAAGAAAGATCCTCTATTATGTTCTAATCAATAAAATTTTGAGTTCTTTAAACTGTTTTTTTCATCTAGCTTTAACCTGGTAGATAAATAAGAAAGTGTTTGCATTTATCTAGTATCTCCATCCTCATAATTGAGCTTTAGCCGTGATAAAGCTATTCAGAACTTTTAGGCCAAGAATTCTGTTACATCTAGGGATATGTGGATTAAGGAAATGAGACATGGCAGCTGTCTTCATGGAGCTCTCAGTGTATTGGGGAGACATAATAAAATAAGAAATCTCAACAAAATGTACTAAGTGTTTTTTTATGATAGTGGAGATTGGGCTCTGCCAGCACATAATAGGGGGAACTAACCTAGTTTATTGAGGAAGGGAGGAGATTCTCAGAGGATATGACACATAACTTGGCACCTGATGTATGACTAGGAGTCAGCCAAGAGGAGTAGTGGGAGGGTGTTCCAGAAAGAGGGAAGAGCAGGTGTGAGGTAATGGAAGCCAGATAGGAGCTTGCTCATTATGTCTAGGACATAGTCTGAGGGTGTAGAGAGGAAAGGAATCTTCTAGAGATGAAGCCAACAGGGTAAGAAAAAGCCAGGTTATAGAGGGTCTGATGTGACTCATTCGGGAATTTGAGGAGAGGAGACATAACATCACTTGGTCTAAAGAGTGGAAAATTGTTTGAAAAGGGAGAGAAGATTGTAATAGATATGGTAATAATCTAGGTGAGAAATGCTAGTGACCTGAACTAGGGTGTTAACCATAATAGAAGTGGACATATTTCAGAAATACATGGGGTTTAAAGGGGCACGAGTTGATTAATCGGATGTGGGAGATGAGAGAGAGGTGAATATCATGGATATATTTAAAGATATTTGGCTGAAGCAACTGAGTCAATGATACCATTCCCTTAGATGGAATCTAATAGAAAGCATTAGTTGTGCAGGGCTGAGAAGAAAATGAGATTAGTTTTATAACTTAGTTTGTAATACTCCAAGATTAACTTGGAGATATACAGAAGGGCAGAGATACACAGACATGCAGCTTAGGAAAAAAGAATGAGCTGGAGGTGTAGATTTTGGCGTCATTAGTAGATGGGTAGTAAATGAAGAGGTGGGTATACACAAGGCCATCCAGTATAGGGTGTAGAGAGAGGGCACTGAAGACCTCCCTAAGGAGTACCCACATTTAAGGGTAGGTGCAGGACTTCCAGAATGATTGTGTGAAAATCTTGATGGACCCACTGCCCAGTGAAACACCATTTAATTGGTGACAATTACATGTACTTACACACACACACACACACACACACACACATGCACACCACACACACGCATTTAAAGTACCTAGAAATTGTCATAAGGGTATACAGCAAATGAATAAACCTTTGTTCGAGAAAATCTACTAAATCTCTGTAAAAATAGTGAGAATTTTTGGCATTTGAGCTATACCAATTTCATCTCCCCCAGCTCCATGTGACAAACTCTACTCCAGATATGGATGTGCCCAAGAAGATGGGAGCTCCCTATCCCCTCAGTTTCTAGGCTAGGTCTATGCTTTTGCCCTAGGAGGAGAAGGCCACCAGGGTCTTTTATTCTGTCACAGTCCCGTGTTGCAGAAGTGCTATTCCAGGCAAGCCTGGGCTGGAGAACTAACTCCCAACTATAGGGTGAGAGCTCAGACTTAGGCATGACAGGCCAAGAATAGTGGGATCCAATCTCTTCTGCCCCAGTCCTTTTGTAGAATTTTCTACATGGAGACAAGCAAGCTGAACTAACCAGGGGCTATCTGCCCCCAGTGCCCAGTGTGGTGTTACTGCAAGAGCTGTGGCCTACTGTACTCATCCCCCAGTTCAGGTACAGCTGTCTGGAGTTTCTGCCTGGGTGGAGAGGCAGGCTGTAAGAGAACTATACATAGCAGCTTTGCCTGAAGGGAATGAATTTATTTGGAAAAGAACCTGGAAATTTCATGCCTAATGGCGTTGTTGAAAGCAATGGGCACCTTAACAGTTAAGAATGGTCTGGTTGCTCCAGGATACTAGTAGCAACAAAAGAACAACACTATAAAACAACTAGACTAACATAGACCTAAAGACCACTCTCCACCAAACATCAACATATACATTCATTTCAAGTACATGGAACCTTTTCAAAAATAGGCCATATTCTGGACCCTAAAGACGTCTCAATAAACAACATCTCCATGTTGCTGAAGAACAATTCCAGCAGATTTAGCATCTGAGCACCAGCAGCTGAATAGAAGTAGCACCCATCTCCTCTAGCATCGGGTTGCGGAAAAGCTCTTCCACTTGATTCAGCAGTCCAGTGGCAGTTCCCATTTTTCTCCAGGCGCTACTGTTGGAAAGCCTTAGTTACAAACAAAATCTCCTGCCAACCCAGAAAACCTCTCCACAAGAGTAGAAGAGAAAGGAAATAGTTTTATTATTAAATAAATATTATACCAGAATGTGATGTGTATCACAGGGAATCTGCTAAAGAGATTGCAAAGGCAGGAAAAAAAATCTCACCGTTTTACGTAGCCCAGGCAGATACAACCCATTACGTGCATGTTCTCAAGATAAACAATGACTTGTCCTCATGTAAGAGGACTTAATGAAACCATATATTACACATAATTCATCTTAAATTCACCTGGTAATTGAAGTGGCCATTTGTCTTCACTAATTTCCTTTATCCAAAGTAATCATAAAACTTAAACGTAACTTTATACCTTAAGTGGTTATAATTTGGAACCACACTTGAGTCAAAATTCACAAGGAGATGGAGAGCTAGAGGTGCTAGCTTCCTTGATATTTACATTTCAAAGAGATGGGTCCCGGATCCTTGAGAAAGACATTCCTCGGTTGTAAAGCTGGTAAAAGGCTTACTTAGATTTTCAAAAGATTTACGTACATCACAAAGGAGCAGAGGAAGAATTCACAATTAAATGTTTTCAAAAGTATATGCTTTAAGAAAAGGGAGGGGGTATCTCTTCTCCTTTGTGTGCCATGGAAAACTTCATCCCCCCCCCCTCCTTTTTAGATTGATATTTACCCTTGCACCTGCTGTGAAAAATCTATACTTGGCAAGCAGTGGAAGCCAAGTGGCTGACAGCAGCTCATACATTCAACTCTAGCTCCCATTCCATAGTGAAAAAGGTTTTGCCCTGGGTGAGGAGGGCAAGCCAAAAAATATTGCAGCTCCCGGGCCCTGCCTGAGAGGGCTGACATTATTTGGATCAGAGCATGGAAGAATTTAAGGCCCAGGGCACTTTCTAAAACAATAAAACAGTCCGTTAATAATTACAGTGTAATACCAATAGAGGCACATCAGCTTGAAATCTAAAAGGGAGTTATTGAAAGAGATAATCAAAGAGGGACCTCCCAAAATCTTATTCATCTCTGGTGGTCCACACTGTCTAAAATGTCAATTTTTCAAGAAAAAAAATTACGAGATATGCAAAGAAACAGGAAAGAGTGACTTTTATGCAGGAACAAAACAAGCAACACAAGCTGTCTTTGAGGGGACCAGGCAAAGACTGTAAAATATCTATTATGAGTATGTTCAAATAACTATAGGAAACCATGTTTAAAGAATACAGGAAGGCATGATGACAATGTTTCATCAAACAGGAAATATCAATAAATAGAAATTGCTTTTTAAAAGGAACCAAATAAAAAATCTGGAGTTGAAAACTACAATAATTGAAATGCAAAAGTCACCGGAGGGTCCTTATAAAACGGAGGCCAGGGATCAAAGTCCAAATAAAGATTGGACACCAGAAACATAGGTTAGAATGATGGGTTTGAAGAAGAAAGAAGGGGACATGAGCCAAAGATTCAGGCAAACTTCTCGTTTTGTTCTTATATTGTTTTCCTGATTTTGTTAGATTGTTTATCTCTATTTTCTTGCAGCTCTCTAAGCATCTGTAGAAGAATTATTTTGAATTCTTTGTTGGGTAATTTCTGTATCTCCATTTCGTTGTGGCCAGTTACTGAAGGTGTACTATATTCCTTTGATGGTGTCCTATTTCCCTGATTCTTTGTGATCCAAGCAGTCTTGCATAGGTGCCTGTGCATTTGAAGAGGCAGTCACGTCTTCCAGACTTTATGGACTGATTTCAGTAAGGAAAGACCTTACTGGGTGGGAGAATGCTGTGACCCCCAGGTCTAGTGGTATCGGATGCCATGTGTAGAGATTGTGTGGAAAGAACGGCTTCAGGGGGCATGGTGACTTGTCAGCTCAGATCATTGTGGTCCACAGCATCTATACCTGCATGTTCCTTGGCAAGTCCTCTGTGTGTGTGTGTGTGTGTGTGTGTGTGTGTGTGTGTGTGTGTGTGTGTGTGGCGGGGGAGGCTATAGAGCCAATAAGGGCTGTTGGGGCACTCAGCAGTGCCTCCAGGTCCGGTGGCTACGGACAAGCAGCAATAGTGGCCAGAGCCAGTGGTGTGCACCTGCTCAGCTGTGGGGGATAGCTGAAGGTGCCTGTGGAGTAGGAGGGGCCAGTTGTAAACACACATGTAGTTATGGGGGCCAGAGCAGGCAGCAAGGGCCAGGACCAACTCTGGGCACACTGTCAGCTGCAGATGATGTAGGATCTGCTGGCAATTTCTGGGTGTAGGCCAGAATGGTGTCCCGTGAAGCCGAAGAATGGACACACGGACCAGGGAGAGGCAAGGAGTTGCAAAGGAAGGTAGTTTATTAAAAGCAGGAGAAGAGGTTGCAGCTCCCAAGCAGGAGGGGGTACCCCAAACTGGGAAGCCCACTAGCTAAGGCAAAAGCTCTTACTTTTATACTTTCCCCTGCCTGCTTGGAGAAGGGGGCTGGAGCCTTCTAGTTGAATTCATCTATTAGGTTTGTCCTGTTTGCCCATCCTGAAGGGATTAACGAAATAACCTATTCCTATCTACTAGATCTGCTCCTTTGTTCGGCCAAAAGGGATCTGAGATAATTTATTAACCTCAAGGCATATTCTCATATCTCTGTCCTGGAGTGAAGGAGACATTCCAGAAACTGGAGTTTCAAGATATGGCTGGGTTTTTTTGTTCATTCCACCAGGTACCTCCCCATCTACCTAGTAACATGCTAGCTAACCTGTCTCACAGGGACCCTGGCTGTTAGAGTAAACTACGTGGCTACTCAATCTTGAACTGAGCACATGGCAGGGGAGGCCAATGATGGTTCGGCGGTCATGCTGGTTCATAGAGGTGTACAGCTGCAGGGACTAGCAGCAGGTGACTGCAGTGTTGCAGGTCAGTGACAGAAAATAGGGCCTGATCCAGGCCCACAAGCAACTGCGGGGGCTCTGGCTCTTGACATGCTTTCCTATGGCTGCACAGTCACTCCCTGGGTGTGCGCAAGGTAATGAAGTCCAGTGACAGGGGTTAGGCTGGGGTGTTGGTTTCTGCCGTGGCAAAAGCTGCTGGGGTCATCTGCAGAGCAGGTCACTGGGAATTGCATTTGCTCATGTTGTGTGGCTGATATTGGTATACCCTGCTTTCTTCCTTGTTTATAGCCATGTCTGTATGTCTCAGATTTGACAGTCTCTGGGTGGGGTGTAACTGAAGTGGATCCTTCATGGGGTGCACCAAAAGGCAGTGGAAACTGGTCTCACCCCACTCTTCCTTTCCTGATGTATGTGTATATGTATATGTATGCATATGCGTATGTGTGTGCGTGTGTGTGTGTATAATAGGGATTCCCATGTAAATGACAAGCCTCATTTACTGCTTTCAAGATTCTTGCATTATCTTTGATTTTAGATGGGCTTATTATAACATGCCTTGGAGAAGATCTCTTTGGGTTAAATTTGTTGGAGACTTATGAGCTTCATGAACTTGGCTATCCAAGTGTCTACCCAAATTTGGGGAATTTGCAGACATTATTTCTTTAAATAAACTTTCTGACCCTTTTTCCCTCCATTTCCCTCTAGGACTCCAATGTTGCATAGATTGTTTCTCTTAATGGTTTCCATAAATCCCATAACTTTCTTCATTCCTTTTCATTCTCTTTTGTTTTTGTTCCTCTGATCGGATAATTTTTTTAAAAAAATCTGTCTTCAAGTTCACTGATTACAACAAATTGGATAACATAGAAGAAACGAATAAATTCCTAGAAACATACAACCTAGCAAGGCTGAATCATAAAGAAATTGAAAATATGAAGGAGCCATTAATGAGTAAGGGGACAGAATCAGCACTAAAAAAAAAACTCCAAAAAAAGAAATGCCCAAGACCAGACTGTTTCATGGGTGAATTCTACCAATTATTAAAGAAAAATTCTTCCAAAAAGTTGAAGCAGAACAAACATTCTCAAAACTCATTTTGTGAGGCTAGTATAACCCTGATATCAAAGCCAGACAGGGATCCTACAAGAAAAGGAAACTCATAGAAACAGAGAGCAGAATGGTGGCTGCCAAGGACAAGGGGGATCGTGGAAATGGGCAGATGTTGATCAAAGGGTACAAATTTTCAGTTATAACATTAATAAGTTCTGGGGATCTAATTTAAAGCATGACAACATGGATAGATCTTGAGAGTATAATGCTAAGCAAAATAAGACAGACAGAAAAAGCAGAGAACCATATGATTTCACGGATATGTGGTATATAAACCAAAAACAACAAAAGAACAAGACAAACAAATGACAAACAAAAACTCATAGACACAGACAATAGTTTAGTGGTTACCAGAGGGTAAGGGGGGAGGGGGCTGGGAGATGAGGGTAATGGGGGATCAAATATATGGTGGTGGAAGGAGAACTGACTCTGGGTGGTGAACACACAATGGGATTTATAGATGATGTAATACAGAATTGTACACCTGAAATCTATGTAACTTTACTAACAATTGTCACCCCAATAAACTTTAATTAAAAAGTAAATAAATAAATAAATAATGATAATAACAATAACAAAAGACATATATAAAGCATGGTGACATTATTTTTAAAACACTGTGTTATACACTTGAAAATTGCTAAGAGAGTAGATCTTCAATGTTTTTACCACTACAACAAAAAAAGTGGTAATTATGTGAGGTGAAAGATATGTTAAGAAACCTTATTGTGGTAATTATTTCATAATATATATGTGCATCAAATCATTATATTGTATACCGTAAATTTACACAATGTTTTCAGTTATTTATATCTCAATAGAGCTGGGGGAAAAAAGAATGACGATTGAGCAAATATCAATGAAATAGGATGCAGTAAAATAGCAGAGGCAATCTTTTTTATTATTAATACTGTTTTGTAATAAAACAATAAAATAATTATTTGACAAGGTCAGTTAAATTGATATATTTGTGGTCAGAATTATTAGAAAAAAGAAAGAAAATCAAATTACTAATATTTGTAAAAACAGAGGAAACATTACCACAGGTTCTACAGTTATTAAAACAATTATAAGTAAATAATAAGAACAACTTAATGTCAATAAATTAGACAAGTTACACAAATATACAAATTCTTTGAAAGCATTCAACTATCAAAACTCACTCAAGAAGGAATATATAATCTGAACATCCCTGTATGTACTTATAAAACTGATTTTGTAGTTAAAAACCTTCCCACAAGGAAAACTCCAGGACCAGATAACCTTAGTGTTGTGTTTTACCAAACATTAAAGGAAGAAATAATGCTAATTCTACATAAATTATTCCAGAAAATTCAACAGAAGATAATACTTTCCAACACACATTATGTGATGCCAGCATTGCTCTTATACAAAACCAATGATATTAAAAAAGAAAACTGCAGAGACATATCTATCATGACATACATCTAAAAATTCTTAGATATATAATAAATCAAATAAAATAATTAAAACAGGATTACACATAATGACCTAGCTGAGTTTATTCCAGGTTCTCAAATTAATTTTAACATTTGAAAAACAGTTGATATAATTTACCAAATTAACATGTTAAAATATAAAAAATATACATTCATCAAAATAATAGACAATAAACATTTGACAAAAATCCAACACCTTTTTTTGAGAAAAGCTTTCTGTAAACTAGGAATAGAGAGGAAATTCTTCAAACTCATAAATGACCTGTGCAAAAACAAACAAACAACGAATATCACAGGTTATAGTGAAAGTCTGAATATTTTGTCCCTAAACCCAGGAAGAGTACAAAGGACATCTGTTTTCACCACTCCCATTCAACATTGTACTAGAGATTCTAGCCAGTGTGTACAGGTAGGAAAAAGGAATAAAAGGTATCCACATTGTAAAGTAAGAATTAAATATTCTTTATTCATAGATGGCTCTATCATCTAAACAGAAAATCCTAATGAATGGACAAAACAAAATTACTAGAACAAATCAGTGAATTTATTACCAAGCTTGAGAGATGCAAGGTCAATACACACAATTCAATTATATTTCTATATTCTAGTAACAGAAAAAATAAAAATTCGATTTATAATAGGATTTATAAAAATATGGAATACCTAGAAAGAATTACAACAGAAGACATGTACCATGTTTCCCCGAAAATAAAACTGGGTCTTATATTAATTTTTGCTCCAAAAGACGCATTAGGGTTTACGTTCAGGGGATGTCATCTTGAAAAATCATGCTAGGGCTTATTTTCCGCTTAGGTCTTATTTTCGGGGAAACACGGTATGTCATATCTATAGAGTGAAAACTATAAAACATTGCTGAAAGAAATTAAAGACCTAAGTAAATGGAGAAATCCATATGGATTGAAAGACTTAATACTGCTAAGATGTCAATATTCCAAACTGATATATAGATTAATCATAATTCCAATAAAAAATTATTTACATTCATATGGAAATGTAAAGGTTTTAGATTTTGAAGCAATTTTGAAATGATGAACAAACTTGGGGGAATTATACTATTTGACTTCAATACTCACTATGTAGTTACAGTAATCAGAAAAACATAGTACTGGCTTCAAGCTAGAACAATAGAAAGTCCAGATATATACTGACACATATATGGTCAATTGATTTTCAACAAGGTGCAAAAGCAATTCAATGGAGAAAGAATAGACTTTAACTGATGGTACTGGAAAAATTGAATATCTATATGCAAAATAAATGAACTTCAATCCGTAACTTACAGCATATGCAAAATTGGATCTTACATCTATAACTAAGACCTATAACTATAAAACTTCTAGAAAAAATGTAAGAGATCTTTGAGGCAAAGATTCATTAGATACAATACCAAAAGCATGACCAATAAAATACAATTTTGATAAATAAGACTTCATCAAAATTAACAACTACTCTTTGAAAAACACTGTAAAGACAATGAAAAACCACACCACAAACTGGGAGAAGATATTTGAAAATCACATATTTGATAATGGGTTTCTATTCTGAACATAAAGAGAACTCTCATAACTCAACAGTTACAAAATAATCACCTGCAAAAATGAGCAGTGTTGCAGGTACTTCATAAATGAAAATATGTTAATGACAAATAAGCAATGAAAGAAATGATAAACATCATTAGTCATTAGGGAAATGCAGACTAGAATCACAATTAGACATTAGAATGTGAGAATTTTAAAAATGTCTGATCACACCAAGTGTTGACAAGAATAAAAGGGAACTGGAAACCTCATATACTGGTTGTGACAATGTAAAATGATTCCACCACTTTAGAAACCATTTTGGCAGTTTCTTACAAAATTAAACATATACCTACCATATGACCCAGTCATTCACCTCCTAGGTATTTACCCATGCAAAATAAAAGCATATGTCCATACAAAGACATACATATATTCATAGTAGTTTTACTTGTAATATCCAAAAATTGGAAAGAACCCAAATATCCTTCAACAGGTAAATAGATAAATCTTGGTATATACATTTAATACTACTCATCAATAAAAAGGTGTAAAATACAGATATATGTATATAACGACATGGATGAATCTCAAAATAATTATGCTGAGCTAAAGAAATGAGACCCCAAAAATGTAAATTCCATGTATATAAAATTCCATGTACATAAAATTTTAGAAAGTGCAAACGAATACGTAGTGACAGACTGCAGATGATTGATTGCCTAGGAACGGGGTAGGGGAAGGATGGGAAGGAAAGAGGGAAGAAAAATTTTGGTTGTGGTGATGGTTCATGGTGTATACTTATGTCAAAATGTATCAAATTATGTACTTCAAATATCGGGAGTGCCAAAAAAATGTATACAAGTGGACACTTTGGTCAATGTTGCTCAAGCAGTAGTTCGCTGTAATCAGAAGTGTCTGGACACTGATGGTAACCACTCTGAGCACCTCTTGTAATTGCCGGAATCAAATGTGACTTGTATTCATGTTTTGTTATTGGTATATATTGAATATTACAATTTTCCATACTAGTTTTTCCTTTCTTAAAATGTGTATACATTTTTTATCACCCTCTGTAGATGCAGTTTATTACATCTCAAATTATACTTCAATAAAACTGGGGTATTCTTTTGGTAGAAATTGATAAATTGGTTTTGAAATTTATGTAAAATTCTAAAAACACTAGGATAGCCAAGACAACTTCGGAGAAGCAGAAACTATCTTCAAGACTTATTCTAAAGTAATAGTAATCAAGATAGCATGGTATTAGCTCTTCGATATTCAACAGAGAGTTTATAATAGATTAACACAGACATGTTCAATTGATTTTCAACAAAACTATAAAGGCAACTCAGTGGGAAAAGATTAGCTTTTTCGACAAATGTTCCTGGAACTAGTAGCTATCCAATCCAAAAATAAAAATCAAATGTTGACATATACCTTGAACAATATTCAAATATTAACTCAAAAGAGATCATAAAACTAAATGTAAAAGATAAACGTATAAAATTTCTCAAAAAAGGAGAAAATCTTTGTGACCTTCAGTTAGGGAACGATTTCATAGATATGATACCAAAAACAAGTTCCATAGAAGAAGAAATTGATAAACTGGACTTAACTAAAATTAAGAATTTCTACTCTTCAAAAGACACTATGAAGAGAATAAAAAAACAAGCCACAGAGTGGGAAAAGATATTTGCAAATCGCATATCTGACAGAAGGCTTTTGTCCAGAATATATAAAGAACTCTCAACTCAAAGTAAGTAAACAAACAACCCAATAAATAATTGTGGAAAGTTTTGACAAATCAGCACATGAAAAGATCTTAAACAACATTAGTTATTATGGAAATACGTTTAAAATACATTGAAATACAACTATAAACCTGTTAGAACGTCTAAAATGTAAATCTCTTTCCTTTACCAAATATGGGTAAGGAGGTGGAGGAATTGAACTTCCACTTTCAGTGGAAATGTAAAATGGTATAAACAGTTTAGAAAGCAATTTTAGTTTCTTAAAAGTTAAATATATCATATGACCCAGCCATTTCACTATTAGGTATTTACCCAAAAGAAAAGAAAGCGTGTCTATACAACGAGTTGTACATAAATGTTCACAGAATGTTTATTTTTAACACCAAAAACATGAAAAAAATCAAATATCTATCAATGTGCATTTAAATAAACAAATTGTGGAATATCTGCACAATGGAATACCACTCAGTAATAAAAAGAATGAACTATTGATACACACAACATGGATGAATCTCAAAACAACTATGAAAGAGACCAGACCAAAAGGTGTATACATTATATATTTAAATATATATAAAACTCTCTAGAAAATGCAAAACAGTATATATGACAAAAGCATGTCGGTGATTGCCCTTGGATCGGGCCTGGTGGGGAAGGACATAAGGGAACTTTAGGGGTAATGTATTTGTTTATTAACTTGACTGTGGTGATGGTTTCATGGGAATTACATATGTCTAAACTTATCAAATCATACATTTAAATATGTTCATTTATTTTATCTCAATTATTCCTCATTTAAGCTGTAAAGAAACTAAAAAGGTAAAGGAAGAAAGAAGGAAAGAAGGAAGGGAGGGAGGGAGGAAGGGTGGGAGGGAAAGAGGAAGGAAGGAAGGAAGGGAAGTAAGTGAGAGAAAGTAAGAAAGAAAGAGAGAAAGAAGGAAATAAATAAAGGCGAAGATAAAAAGAGAGAAAGAAAAGAGAACAGAAAAGAAAGAAATCCTAAAGGTTTTTTATGAGGTCTGGGAAACACTACCCTTATTTAAGGTATTTACTGTGTGGGGACAGAGACCCAAAGAACAGTTTCCAGGCTCTCGGCCTCACGTAGAAAGGTGCTGGCTCAGGTAGTAAATGGCCATCAACTGTGATTGGATGGCCATCAGCTGTGGCTAGTTGGCCGTCAGCTGTAACCAGTGAGCCATTGGCCACTAATATAACTGCTGTGGCTATGCTAGCAGAAAATGGGGGCTGGCAAGAAGATGGTGGCTGAACCTGCAAGCGGCGCAATGAGGGTTGAGAATTGTGTGGCTCCTGTTTCCTTTTTCTCCAACCCAGGCGCCAGCGAGAATATAGTGGTATGACTCCCCTACCTACGGCTTCGTTGGTGTTCCTTTTTGGCCTCACCGTGTCCTGCATTCTTATGTGGGGAGCGGGACCAGAGACCCCGCAGGCCGCCCTGCACTATAAATGGCCCAGCAAGCAGGGTCTCCTGCACGACAAATGGCGCAGCAAGCAGGATATGGTGCCGGCCAAGGCTCTCCGAAGAGTGATGGAGCAGTTTGTGTGTATGAACACTCAGTCTCTGGAAGACCAGGAGGAGCAGCTGCTGGAGAGCTGGACCCCCGTGGAGGGGTGAGAGGACGTGGATGGTTCTCCCACCTGCACAGGAAAAGCCATGCAGCTGCTGGAGAACTGGATCTCCATGGAGGGGTGGGAAGATGTGGACGGTTCCCCAACCAGCATAGGCCGGAGAAAGCAAAGGTCGCTGCGGCCCTGTGGGCTGGGAAGTGCTTACTGAGGCTGCCCGGATGCGGGACTTGTTCCAGGAGGAAAGGCTTGCTGAGTCCTCCATGGGAGATGTGGGTGAGGTCAAGGTCGTCCCTCACCCCCAGGACAGCCCTGGTGAATGACTATGGACTATGGGGAATTGCCTTCCATCCCTAATTTAATGGACCGCTTGACTGGGAACATACCACCATGTAGTGGAACTGGCAGATGTTTGCTTTTGTGTTTTGACCAGCCGCCACCGAGAATATGTAAGCACCTTGACTGTGAGTCGCTGTTGTTCCAGCAGGGTACCCTGAGAGGCCCAAAGAGAGTGGCAGTGCCCTGAGAGCCCTGGCTGTGCCCAGAGAGAGTGGCAGTGCCCTGAGAGCCCTGGCTGTGCCCAGAGAGAATGGCAGTGCCCTGAGAGCCCTGGCTGTGTCCAGGAAGTCTGGCTGAGCCCAGAGAGAGTGGCAGTGCCCTAAGAGGCCATGGCTGTGCCCAGGGAAACTAGTGGTACCCTAAGAAGCCCAGGAAGTCTGGCTGTGCCCAGAAGCACTGGTGGTGCCCTGAAAAACCCTGGCTGTGCCCAGACACCCTGGCTGTGTCCAGGATATTGCATTCACCTCCAGGCTCCTCGCACAGGGCCCCTTGTGGACGACGCTAGTCACGTAGATTGTGAGGCGAGACCCTGTAGGGGTGGAGTGTGGGAACAGAGCCCCAAAGATCAGTTTCCAGGCTCTCGGCCTCATGTAGAAAGGTGCTGGCTCAGGTAGTAAATGGCCATCAACTGTGATTGCATGGCCATCAACTGTAGCTAGTTGGCCATCAGCTGTAACCAGTGAGCCATTGGCCACTAATATAACTGCTGTGGCTACGCTAGCAGAAAAATGGGGGCTAGCAAGAAGATGGTGGCTGAGCTAACAAGAGCGGATTGCAGAGAGGCGGATGCCGCCAGAGAGAATATAGTGATATGACTCCCCTACTTATGGCTCCGTGGGTGTTCCTTTTTGGCCTCACCATATCCTGCGTTCTCTTGTGGGGAGCGGGAGCAGAGACCCCGCCGGACTCCCCATATGACATACTGGAAACTGTATTACTTACTATACAAAATGCAATAGAAAAAGGAATTGGAATATTTTTCACTCAGCAACTCACAGCTGAATACCAGAATGCATCTGGCACCAGTTATACAAAAGATGCACATATGTTGTCTAAATAGATAGTATCTATAGAATTATTCCCAGATTGGAAGGTAGATATTTTGGTATAAATGTCACACAAAAAAGATTAATGAACTAATTAATTTGACAATTATTCAGTGCCCTCCACACACACCATATTTTAAGCATAGCCTGGATTCTAGCTCTGGCACTGACCTAGGAAGCATGGTCCTTATCCTCAAGAATCTCACATTCTATTGAGGAAGGCAGTCACATAATCTGAGAAGCTTGGTAAACATCTATATCTGTTAGATTAGATGGTCTGCAGATACAGTGTATTGACATGAAAGTAAGTGGAACAGGAGAGAAGAAAGTGAAATTGACTGGAGATGACAGGTCATGAAAGAAGAAGGAACACCAGGAGAGCAGGCTCTTTATGTGTGAAAGTGCTCACTTGAATTTCATGATTTCATGATTCTACTGACTTTTTGGTTCATATTTTCAATTTTGCAAATGTAAGACCAAATGATATCTAAGCCTTTTACCTATAAAACAAAATATAACAGTTTTAGCAGTAATTAGCTGGTTTCCTGTCATTCAACAAGACATCCATTCCACAAATATTTTTTTCGGGGGGAGCTATTTAGCATCAGCAACACTGTGTTTGGGAAGCCTTCAGTGCCATGCCCAATGCAGTCCCACTGTAAGGCCAGATCTGAGGCTGAGGGAGTAACAGAAGGTCCTATTTACATCATGAACCTAAGATTTCAGAAATACACCTTTTTTCAATTTTTAAAAATGTATTTTTCAATTACCATTGGCATACAATATTATATTAGTTTCAGGTGTACAAAACAACATGGTGATTAGACATTTATATACCTTATAAAGTGATAACCCCAGTAAGTCTATTACCCATCTGAAACTCTACATAGTTATTACAATATTATTGACTATGTTCCCGATGCTCTACTTTACATCCCTGTGACTATTTTTTTTCAATTATAGTTGACATTCAATATTATTTTGTATCAGTTTCATGTGTACAGCATAGTGGTTAGACATTTATAAAATTTATGAACTGATCTCCCCAATAAGTCTAGAACCCACCTGACACTGTACACAGTTTTTATATTATTGACGATATTCCCCATACTGTATTTCACATTGCCACGACTATTTTGTAACTAAAAATTTGTACTTCTAAATGCCTTTACCTTTCTACCCAGCCCCCCAAACCCCCTCCCATTGGTAACCATCAGTTTGTTCTCTGTATCTATGAGTCTGTTTCTGTTTTGTTTGCTTGCTTATTTTGTTCTTTATATTGCATATACATATGATATCATAAGGTATTTGTCTTTCTCAGTCTGACTTATTTCACTTCGCATAATAACTCCTAGGTCTATCCATGTTACTGCAAATGGTCAGATTTCATTCTTTTTATGGCAGAGTAATATTCCATTGTATATAGGTACCACCTGTTCTTTATCTAATCGTCTGTTGATGGGCATTTCGGTTGTTTCCATATCTTGCCTATTGTAAATAGCACTGCAGTTAACATAGGGGAGTGCATATTTTTTCAAATTAGTGTTTTGGATTTCTTCGGATAAGTACCCAGAAGTGGAATTGCTGGTTCTAGTAAGGTAGTTCTAGTTTTAATTTTTTGAGGAAACTCCATACTGTTTTCCATAGCTGCTGCCCCAATTTGCAATCCCACCAACAGTGTATGAGGATTCCCTTTTCTCCACATCCTCACCAGCACTTGTTGTTTGTTGATTTATTGATGATGGTCATTCTGACAGGTGTGAGATGATATCTCATTGTGGTTATAATTTGCATTTCCTTGATGATTGTTGATGTTGAGCATCTTTTCAAATGTCTATTGGCCATGGGTGTATTCTCTTTGGAGAAATATCTATTCAGGTCCCCTGCCCTTTGGTTATTGGATTGTTTGGGGGGACTGTTTTTGGTGCTGAGTTTTTAATAAATTTTGTATATTAACCCCTTATCAGATGCATCTTTCACAGATATCTTCTACCATTCAGTAGGATGTCTTTCCATTTTGTTGATGGTTTCCTTTGCTGTGAAAAAAAACTTTATACTTTGATTTAGTCCCATTTATTTATTTTTTCTTTTGTTTCCCTTGCCCGAGGAAATATATCAGTAAAAATATTCCTAAGAATAATGTCTACGAGTTTACTTCCTATATTTTATGCTAGGAGTTTTTTGGTTTGGGTCTTACTTTTAAGTCTTTAATCCATTTTGAGTTTATTCTTGTATATGATGTAAGAAAGTGGTCCAGTTTCAATTTTTTTTGCATGTATCTGTCCAGTTTTTCCAACGCCATTTATTGAATAGACTCTCTTTATCTAACTGTATGTTCTTGCCTCCTTTGTCATAGATTAAATGACCATATAGGTGTAGGTTTGTTTCTGGGCTCTCTATTCTGTTCCATTGATGTATGTGTCTGTTTTTTGCCACTTTCATGCTGTTTTGATTAATATAGCCTTATATTAGGTTGGTGCAAAAGTAATTGCATTTTAAAAGGTTAAAAACAACACCAAAAGACTCAATTACTTTTGCACCAACCTAATAGTATAGTTTGATATCAGGCGGTGATACCTCCAACGTTGTTCTTCTTTGTCAAGATTGCTGTGGTTATTCAGTCTTTTGTGGTCCCATATAAATTTTAAGATTATTCGTTCTACTTCTGTGAAAAAATGTTGTTGGTATTTTGATAAGGATTGCATTGAATCTATAGATTGCTTTGGGGATATGGACATTTTAATAATGTTAATTCTTCCTATCCATAAGCACAGTACATGCCTCCATTTATTTCTATCTTCTTCTGTTTCTTTTTTCAGTGTCTTATAGTATTCTGAGTACAAGTCTTTTACTTTCTTGGTTAACTTTATTCCTAGGTATTTCACTTTTTGATGCAATTGTAAATTGGATTGTTTTCTTAATTTCTCTGACAGTTCATTTTTGGTACATAAAAAGGCAACTGATTTTTAAAATTTAATTTTGTATCCTGCTACTGTACTGAATTCATTTATCATTTCTAATAGTTTTTTGGTGGTATCTTTGGAGTTCTTTATGTATAATATCTTGTCATCTGCAAATAATGACAGTTTTGCATCTTCCTTTCCCATTAGGGTGCCTTTTATTTCCTTTTCTGGTCTCATTGCTGTAGCTAGGATTAACAATACTATGTTGAATAACAGTGATGAAAGTGGACATCATTGTCTTGTTCCTGAACTTTAGGAGAATGCTTTTAGCTTTTCCCCATTGAGTATGGTATTGGCTGTGGGTTTGTCAGACATGGCCTTTATTACGTTGAGTATGTTCCTTCTATTCCCACTTTGCTGAGAGCTTTTATCATAAATCGATGATGGATTTTGTCAAACGCTTTTTCTGTATCTACTGATGTGATCACATGATTTTTATTTTTCATTGTTTATGTGGTATATCACATTGATTTGCAAATATTGAACAAACCTTGTATCCCAGGAATAAATCCCACTTGATCATGGTGTATGATTATT
This sequence comes from Rhinolophus sinicus, assembly GCF_036562045.2. Classification (NCBI taxonomy): domain Eukaryota; kingdom Metazoa; phylum Chordata; class Mammalia; order Chiroptera; family Rhinolophidae; genus Rhinolophus; species Rhinolophus sinicus. Next base: position 41,215,358 of record NC_133768.1, read on the forward strand.
TTAATGTATCACTAAATTCGACTGCTAATATTTTTTTGAAGATTTTTGCATCTATGTTCATTAGGATGTCGGCTTGTAGTTTTTTGTTTGTTTGTGGTTTTTTTTGTAATGTCTTTGCTTTCGGAATCAGGATATTTGTGGCCTCATGAAATAATCTTGGGAGCCTTCCCTCCTCTTAAATTTTTTGGAATAGTTTGAGAATAGGTGTTAATTCTTTTTTGAATGTTTGGTAAAATTGACCTGTTAAGCCATCTGGTCTAGGACTTTTGTTTGTTGGGAGTTTGATTACTGATTCTATTTCATTAGTAGTAATTAGTTGGTTCAGATGTTCTGTTTCTTCTTGATTCAGCCTTCGAAGATTGTATGCTTCTAGGAATTTATCCATTTCTTCCAGATTGTCCAATTTGTTGGTGTATACTTGCTCGTAGTATTTTATTTAACATTTTTTGTATTTCTGTCATGTCAGTTTTCACTTCTGTTTCATTTCTGATTTTATTTATTTGGGTCCTCTTTTTTCTTCATCAGTCTGGTTAAAGATTCATCAATTTTGTTTATTTTTTCAAAGAACCGTCTCTTGGATTCATTTATTTTTCTGTTGTTTTTTCTATTTCATTTATTTCTGCTCTGATCTTTATTATTTCCTCCCTTCTACTCTGGGCTTTGTTTGCTGTTCTTTTTCCAGTTCCCTTAAGTGTAAAGTTAGATTATTAATATGAGGGTTTTGGTTTTTTTTCATTTGTTTCTTGAGGTAGGCCTGGATTGCTATAAATTTCCCTCTTAGGACTGCTTTCTCTGTGTCTCATAGATTTTGGATCATTGCATTTTCATTTCCATTTGTCTCAATGTATTTTTGATCTCTTACGTGATCTCATTGTTAACCCATTCATTATTTAGTAGCATGTTGTTTAGCCTCCATGTGTTTGTGTGTTTAGTTTTTTGTTTTTGTTTGTTTGTTATTGATTTCTAGTTTCATATCATTTCGGTCAGAAAGAACACTTATAATATAATTTCAAACCTCTTGAATTTATTGAGACTAGTTTTGTGGCCTAATGTGTGGTATATCTTGGACAATGTTCCATGTGCTCTTGAAAGGAATGTATATTCTGCTACTTAATGTGGAATGCTCTAAAAATATCAGTTAAATTCATCTGGTCTAGTGTGTTGTTTAGGCCACTGTTTCCGTGTTGATTTTCTGTCTGGAAGATCTGTCCATTGGTGTCAATGGGGTGTTAAAGTTCCCTACTATGACTGTATTACTGTCGATCTCTTTTATGTTGGACAATTTTTGCACTATACATATGTGTGTGCATATATATATATATATATATATATATATATATATATATATATATACACACACACACACACATATATGGTGCCAAAAAATGCACATACACATATATATGGTGCCAAAAAATGCACACACATTTTAAGAAAGGAAAACTATTAAAATTGTAATACTCAATATATACCGATAACAAAAGATGAATACAAGTCACATTTGACTTCTGCAATTACAAGAGGTGTTCAAAGTAGTTACCATCAGTGTCCAGACAATTTTTTTAAATTAAAGTTTATTGGGGTGACAATGATTAGTAAAGTTACATAGGTTTCAGGTGTACAATTCTGTAATTTATCATGTATATATCATATTGTGCGTTTACCACCCAGAATCAGTTCTCCTTCCATCACCATATACGAAGGTCTGACAATTAAGTTTGCAAACATGTTGCAATGATGTTGCTAACCTTTTTTGATATCAGACAGATTATTCATTATGAATTTGTACCAACTAGACAAAGAGTTAACCAAGTTTATTATTTGGAATTGCTGAAAAGGCTGCTGAAAAAGTTAGACAACCTGAACTTTTCACCAACAATTCATCACAACAATGCACCAGCTCACACGGCACTATCTGTGAGGGAGTTTTTAGTCAGTAAACGAATAACTGTATTGGAACACCCTCCCTACTCACGTGATCTGGCCCCCAATGAGTTCTTTCTTTACCCAAAGATAAAGGAAATATTGGAAGGAAGACATTTTGATGACATTCATGACATCAAGGGTAATATGATGACAGCTCTGATGGCCATTCCAGAAAAAGAGTTCCAAAACTCCTTTGAAGGGTGGACTAGGCACTGGCGTCAGTGCATAGCTTCCCCAGGGGAGTATTTTGAAGGTGACGGTAGTGATATTCAGCAATGTAGCACTTTCCTAGGTTGTAGGATGTACCACGTTTTCTAGGATGAGTTCTTGAACTTAATTGTCCAACCTCGTATTTGATCCTCTTTTCCCTCTTCTACCACCTCGTATCCCCCTTACCCTCTGGTAACCACTAAGCTGTTGTTTGTGTCTATGAGTTTTTGTTTCTTTGTCTTGTTCTTTTGTTGTTTTCAGTTTTATATACCACATATGATTGAAGTCATATGGTTCTTGACTTTTTCTGTCTCACTTATTTTGTTAGAGGGGTCATAGGGTGGTAGTGTGTCCCTGTTCTCCTTCTTCAAATGAGTAAAATGGGCCCATTACATTGATGACATGATGTTAACATGTGAAGACTTGCCTCTGCTGCAGGGCACTTGGCAGGCTTTGCTGGAACATCTGTGAAGAAGAGGATTGGCCATAAATTTGTGGGAGTCATTTGGTCAGGTAAGGCACACTATGTCCCAGAAGCCATAATTGGTAAATTATAATTTTCATGTTCCAATCCTAAAATCATGACATAGGTGCAAGCTTTTGCAGGGATTTGGGGGTTATTCCCCACCTGGCACAGTGCCTCTGTCCCTTATACAGCCTGATTTTTTTAAAAAAAAGGAAGTGTGGGTGCGTAGGACTGGAGATGAGAGCAGCAGCCACTTTGAGAAAGCAAAAATACTATTGAAGCAGATTGAAGCTCTGGGTATCTCCCAAGCAAGGCTACTATTTAAATCAGATGTGTCTGTGACTCCAGGAGGTAGGAGTTGGGCACTGTGGCAGAGACGACAGGAGGAGAAAGTACCTGTAGAATGTTGGTCCCAGCTATAGAAGGGGGCAGAAATACGACATGTCCCTATAGAGCGCCAGCTCCTAGCAGTGTACACAGTGCTCCTCCAGGCACAGTCTCTCATGAAGTAACAGTATATCATGGTAAGAACTTCCCTTACTATCAAAGCGTGGGTTGAGACTATGTTCCATTGACTCATCTCTGCACTCTAAGTGGCATGCCTATTTGCAGCAGAGGAGTACCCTTTGTGCCAGCCTACTGTCTCTAAAAACGTATGTGCTACATGCCCTTTGAGGATGTAAATACTCCAAATGGCCCCACCCCTATTCCTGTGGCAGCCTGTGCAGCCAGTGGAGAGTAAGGGAAAAAATTCCTGCTGATGCCTGGTACACAGATGGGTCTAGTTAGGGCAACCTGACCACTTGGACCGCTGTCACTATTCTGCCCAACACTGACACCATCTGGATGGAAACAGTAATGAGCTGCAGCAGCCTCAGAGCCTTTTGACTGGTGATCACTCATAAGAGCCTGGCCATTAACACTTTGCAGGGAAATTGGGCTGTTCTAAAAAAATTAACCCTAGGACTTACACAGTGGGAAATAGAGGGGTGGGTGGTCATGAATAAGCCCTTGTGGAGTCAGGATATGTGGAAAGACATTTGGGTCTGCCTGCAAGAGCCTGAGGCAGTCCTCACTATTTTCCATATCCTAGCTCATATGGCACTGACACACCCTAGCAATCAGGAAGCTGGTGCCCTAGCTCAGGTACAATCCCTAGCAACTGACCTTTCAGAAGATACAGTAGATTGGATGCATAGGAAGAGTGGCCACTGTAGCACCATATATTGCCAAGGATGCTGGATTAGCCTTGAAATACAGTGAGCTGGTTAATGCAGTAATTGCTTGTCCTTTGTGTTCTAAACAACACCAAAGGCAACTGTCAAAGGAGTCTGGGACCATTCACTGAAGTTCCCAACTGATAAGGGATTGAAAAATTGATTATATGGGCCCCCTCCCTCTGAGTGCTCTAAATATGCCTTGGTTTGTGTCAACTGGCAAAAAATAACTCTCCAGAAAATCCACCAAAAGAATCATTTATTTGGGAAAGGAAAACAGAAACAAAGCCACCAAGGAGTGTGTATACACACACTCGCCGGCCAGTGTCCCAACTGGCCGCCCATGTGGAAAAAGCCCTGAGACCAACATGGCTTTCCCCTTTATTCGCATCCCTCACCCAGAAGTTACCACAAAGTTCAACAGGAAGTCAAGACGAGAGTTAAGAAGGGGCCCAGCTCCACCCATAGTCCTCCCAGCTCTATGGTTAAGAATCTTAAGATGCTAGTTCACTTTCATCATTTTGTAAACACCACTTCTGGCCTAACCCAAGCTTTCCCTTGTCACTGTTTAAACCAGGCTATCATCATTAGGGGATCAGAGAAGCTGAGTACCATTTATAGATACCCACATCAAATAGACAGTTATCTGGGATCACATTTCAAAGGTCATGATATACAAGTTTGGGCAAAGGAATATGACATTGAATGGAGGTTCCATCTCCCCTATAACATTCAAGCAGCAGAATTGGTGCAAAGGAACTAACAGGTATAACCACTTTGGCCAGGTGGACTGAAGTACTGTCCCAGGCTTTGCTACATTTGAATGGTCAACCAGTAGGGCCTATTGCTCCATATACCAGACTGGGGACCCCTTCCAAAATACCTAATACTATAAAGGTACTGTGTTTCCCCGAAAATAAGACCGGTTCTTATATTAAGTTTTGAACCAAAAGATGACTAGGGCTTATGTTCAGGGGATGTCACCCTGAAAAATCACGCTAGGGTTTATTTTCCAGTTAGGTCTTATTTTTTGGGGAAACACAGTATGTAAATCATGGGAAATAGCCATTGCCCCTACTTTGACCATGGATCAACATACTATGCTGATAAGAACACTAAGCCCCATCATGCCAGGAAAAGTGGTATCTACTGGAATTTGCAATGGGACATCCCACTGGGTGGATGAATTTCTTCACATCCGACGACAGGGAACTACTCAATCTTCACTGGGATCCTGTAGTCCTGCTGCAAGTCGGACCTATTGAAATGCATGATGCCTGGAATGAAACACGCACCATTGAAAGAGGGGCAAAGGTGGGGGTCCTGGTCTGGTATATCCTGCCCCCAGTCCATCTCCTCACACCTGACAGTGCTGCCTTCCCCAGCCAACATGTATGGTATGCACAACCAGGTTAAGTTCCTAAAGCTGCCAGTCTCCCTCCCCTCAAGGCCAGGTGGGCACATTCTATTTTCCACTGGTATGATCACCTAACCTGTCCTTGTTCCCTCCATTGTCCTGGAGGACATTATAGCAGAGAAGCCCTTACTAAATTCACCCAACAAGCCTTAAATGATAGAAGCCTACAATTATGAGAAACTGCTGGAGGTGGAATCACAATTCAATAGGAAATGAACAAGAGAGACTAAGGAAATGAGGTCTAAAACTGTGCTGTACACACGTCCACAATTGTAGCTACTGAGCACTTGAAATGTGTCTAGTCAGAATTGAAATATGTTGTAAGTGTAAATTACACACCAACTTTTAAAGATTTAGTAGGAAAAAATATAAAATATTCCATTAATAATTTTATAGTGATTACATTTGAAATAATATTTTGAATAGATAGAATTAAATAAGTTTAATGTCATGTGTTTCTTAATACATTTTTTAATTTGGCTACTAGAAAATGGTGAATTACATGTGTGGCTTGCATTATATTTCTGCTGCACAGATCTCCATATTACTGAAATTTAAGATGCCTTTTAGTCATCTCAAGTGGAGAAGTCAATTAAGTTGCTGGATATACATGACTGGAGTAAAGGGGATGGGTGGAAGTAGACACAATTTTTTGATTCATCAGTTTAAAACATACAGGTTTTCCCCACTATTCAAAAGTAGAGCATTCCTATGAAAACTTTTGTAAGCTGAAATGGCATAAAATGAAGAAGTAATTACCATTAATTTAAATAGAAAATCCTCTTCAGATTTCTTGTGGTTATAGAAAACAGGTACTAATGTAGGTTTTTTGTAAAAGCAAAATGGCATAACATGAACTTTTGAAAAGCAGAGGATACCTATGTTTAAAAACATGAGACTAGATGGGATCTCCTAGGAAATAAATGTGTGTAGGAAAAATAAAAACTGAAGCCTTGAGCAATCCAATACTTAGAGGTGTGAAAAATGAGAAAGGTCTAAGAGAATGTAGGGTGAACACAAAGAGAGCAGTCCTTAAAGACTAAGGAAGAACATGCATCAAGGAAAATGGAGTGATCACTGTGTCAAATGCTGCAAAAGGTCAAATAAGATGAAATCTAAGAATTATATGCTGGATTCTGCAGTATGGAGGTCTGCTGTGTGATGGCATTTGTTACTTTCACAAGGAGGGAGTATTAGAAGGACCAAAGGTTAAAAGAAGGAAAAAGAGTCTGTGGTCAATAGGGGCTATGTATATTTTAGTATGGTGGGCTTGACTTAAGGACATTGGATTAAAGTTTACTTCCAAGCAGATCAAATACCCAGGAGACCCAAAAAACATTAGCATGAGGTAGGGTGAGGGCATCTCTAATTCAGCCCACTGAATGCTGGCTCACTGAAGGGAGGAACCCAACCTGGGACCTAAAATATTGCTTCCCTCAACATCTGAGATATGGGGTGTGTGATTCAAGCCATGTCCAGGACATGGTGTGGATTCCTAATATATATCCCTGGGTGTCTCTACTCTGTGGGGCTGGGTTACAGAGCTAATTATACATACAGGCCAGTTGCTAACATTTGTAGTATGTCTGGAGCAAAAGTACAAATGAAGGCCCGTGGCCTATGTGCTTGATCTCTCCCGAATGCCAGCTATGTCCTACACCAAGAAGTGCCTCACATCTAACCCTGAAAACACCTCAGCCTATATGGTACCTCCAAGCTCTCTCTGCCCTTCACTCCTGCACTGGTCACAATTTGGGCCAAGGAGTGTGCATATCATAGGCCTAGACCTCTCTTCATTAGGAATGAACTGGAGAATAGGGCTTTACAGCTCAGGGAATGAGAGAACCTGAAACATTTTCTATAGAAGTTGTAGGGTGTTGGCACATTTCACTGTCCCTGTGGATTCCTAGCTCTGCAGTGCGAATACAGCATGAAGAGGGCCTGAGCAGGAACCTCTAAAATGTGGAACCCAGGAACTGGGCCCTTCTTGGCCACGTCTATGCCACTACCAGCCACACACCAGAATAACAAAGAGAAATATGGGAAAGTAGGCAGAGGAAGTTCCATTTGCTGATTTGGTATATACATATACACATATACAGAGGGTGCTGAAAAAAGTATACACATTTTAAGAAAGGAAAAAATTGTATTAAAATTGTAATATTCAACATATACCGATAACAAAAGACGAATACAAGTCATGTGTATACATTTTTTTGGCACGCCCAGTATATATCTATGGTCTCCTGCCATGTTTCAACAACTTAACATCTTGTAAACCAGCCGAGGTCTGCTGTCAGAGTTTCATTACAGAACTAGCAGGAAAATGTAGGTGGAAAATGTAAAGCACAGAAGACCATATCACCAGTTATGCCAAAAACTGGATATATATCCTGTTCACAGCATGGTATGTCCATCCAGTACTCTCCAAATATATCTACACACACACACACACACATACTCACCCTTGAGTACCTGCTCACAGAGTTACAATTTTTAAAAATGGAATTATCATTAACATATTTTTCCACTGAATAGCTGACCATTTTCAAATCAATCATTAATCTTTAATCACTCTCCCAGGCCTTTCCCTCCCCCACAGACCTCAGGAGTCCCTGTTCCTAACACGTAAAATTTTCCTTCTCTAGAAACTGAGACATTCTCCCTTGGGCTCCAGACTCCTGCTGTTCTCCTTCCTGATCCTGAGTCTTCCAGCAGTTCCTACTCCCATCTGGGGAGAAAATATCACCCCCCCACCCCCAACATACAGGGTCATGCCCTGCCTCTTTCCTAACCCTAGATATTTCCATCACCCCTCCTTTCTCCAGCCACCTTGGGTTACCCTGTCCCCTTTTCTTGTCCAAGTTGCAAATAACCTATGCTAAAAGGGTATATAACATATAAATGGGAATTTCCTGCACAGAATTCCATTTTAGACAGTGGAAATAAATAATTGCTGGGATAGTATTTTATTCCCTTTCATTTTCAAAGAATCAGCTAGCATGCTCACGACTTTCTTTAATCCTGTAAATAAGACATAGGATTAACAGTTTGGGGACAATTAAAAAAATGCTCCATTTTAAAAATGAAATAAACATTTTTGTTTTATTTATTCAAAAATTTCATTATATAAAGGTAACTTAGAAAAGGAAAAAATCTCAGCTTAGGGGCAAAGGCAAGACTTTTTGAGGAAGAAGAGGGCCTAGAATCGAGGGTCAACAGCAGATAAGTGCTAGGTAGTACAGCTATAAGGAAGAGAGGATTCAAAACTGCCTCTCCAAACACAGGCTTCAAAACTACTCACGTTGGTTAAAGGCTTGAACACTTGGAAAACTTACAGGTAACTGCAGGAGCAGGCAACTCATTAGGACAGTGGGTGTTGGTTCCTTTCTTGGGGCTCATGAGGATGCACTTAGAGGGTCACAGCACAGGAGGTGTAGGGGAAGGGATGCTCCCTACTTCAGCCTACTCTCCTGGACAGACAGGGCTCAGGGCATCAACCTCCGGCAGGAAGGCACGCCTAAGGCTAGCAGGGCTAGGAGTGGAGATGGAGCCCAGGCCACAAAACTTAAGGGAAGAGGAGCTCTGGCCAGAAAAATTAGTGGGGGAGGAGGATGGAGAGGGGGAAGAAGAGGAGGAGGACGGCGAGCCGGAGGAACTCTCACCATACTGCTCAGGGAAAGGAAAGTACCTACCAGGAGGTGAGGGTGAAGAGGCACGCATACGGACCGCATGCCAGCCAGGCTGGGAAGGAAGGCTTGGGACCTCAGGATCAGGAGAGCCTGAGCTGCTCGGGAACACAAGCCTTCCTAAGGCGGACCCCGGGGAAGGAGGACTCTGGTCACCAGGCCCAGGGAGAGAGGGGCGGCTTCTAGGGGATGGTCCTCTCTGGATGGGGCAGCTCCGGAGGACAAAACCTGGAGTGGTACCCCCGCTGCGGAGGGCAGGGCTTAGCGGGGTGGTGCGGCTGCGGAGGGCAGGGATTGGTGGGCTGGTGTGGTTGCTGCGGGCAGGGCCTGACCCAGATGCACACATAGGGGAAGCAGGGGCTGGCTCAGAAGCAGCGCATCTGAGAGCATGGCCTGGCCTGGATGTGTGGGAGCGAACAGCAGGCACTGGTGCGGATCGACGACTGCTGGGAGCAGGGCCTGGCTCTGGTGCACGGCGGCGGCGGATGGCAGGGCCTGGCTCTGGTGCACGGCGGCGGCGGATGGCAGGGCCTGGCTCTGGTGCACGGCGGCGGCGGATGGCAGGGCCTGGCTCTGGTGCACGGCGGCGGATGGCAGGGCCTGGCTCTGGTGAACTGCGGCGGTGGATGATAGCAGGGACTGGCTCTGGTGCACGGCGGCGGCGGATAGCAGGGCCTGGCTCTGGTGCACGGCGGCGGCGGATAGCAGGGCCTGGCTCTGGTGCACGGCGGCGGCGGATAGCAGGGCCTGGTTCTGGTGCACGGCGGTGGTGGATGATAGCAGGGCCTGGCGCAGTTGCACGGCGGCGGGCTTGAGGGCCTGGCGCGGATCCAAGGCTACAAACGGCAGGGCCAGGCCCAGATTCATTGTGGAGGGGTGCAGGGCCTGGTGCGGGTGCACGGCGGCGGCCGGATGCAGGGCCTGGCAGGGTGGTGCGGCTTCGGAGGACAGGGCCTGGCATGGCTGCTTCACTGGGGAGGACAGAGCCTGGTGCGGAGAGCAGGGCCTGGCTTTGGAGGGCTGGGCCTGGCTGCGATGCGCGACTGCACGGAGAAGCCCGACGAGCAGGGCGGCAGTGACGGCTGCTGGGCTGAGCCTTTGGAGAAGATGGCGGCAAAGGCGCGGAGCCCTCAGGCTCGGGAGCCCCCGGAAACAGACAGCACCGTGGAAGCTTCGGAGCCCCGACAGCCTCTTTGCCGCTTGGCCGCTTCCGCCCACGGCCTTTCGCTGGGCTCCTGGTCTGGGTGCGACGCCCGCCGGCCGGGCCAGCGCCGCTCGTGGCTTGCCCCCTGGCGTCTGCGCGCTCCACATGCGCCGTCTCGGGCCTCACGCATCTCAGCTCTGCGTGGGGACTCGGGCTGCCCTGGTGCTCAGGGCGACCCCTCAACTGCACACAGTCCATGGAGGGCGGCCCTGGGTCCTCCGCAATGATCAAAATGGCGCCGGGTGCGGCCACCACACAGGAAGAGGCACCTGCTGTGCCAACGCGTGAGGCGCCGCCACCTGACAGAGACCGGTCGCTGGAGACCGTGGGGACCCAGGTGCCAGGATCCCGGTTGCCGGTCCCGTGGGTGTCGCCAGGAGCAGAGGCGACCTCATTGTTCGGCCCTGCGGGCACCTCACCCTCCTGTTGCTTCAGCTCCTTCTCCCAACACGACAGGGTGGCCATGATGCCAAGTTCTCCCTCAGAGTCCAGAGAGTGCGGCCATGGGTGCTGCCTGGGTGGAGCCTACGCTGGAGGAATGAGGAGGGTGGGTGGGCCCAATGGAGTGTCTGTTTTGATTGGCGAGCTGGATATCACGTGACTATTGCCAGAGGGTGGCGATCTAGCTCTCTCGGGCGTGGCGCTTGCAGGTGTGCTCCACCCCCCTCCACCTGACCTTCTCTCCCCTCCCTTCCCCAGGAATCCGTGAGCCAGTCAGTGACGTGAATCCTTCATCCTTACCACGGCCCTAAATGGGTGTGTTTCGAGGGAGGGGGCTTGAGCGGGGAGGATAGCCTTATAAATAATTACAGTTGCCCCAAACCAGCTTAGCTTGTCAGCACCATTCTGCTGGCTCACCCTCAAGTGTTGCCTTGAAAGAAATACCACGCTGGCGGACAGGAGATATCTCCGAGCCAGGTGTCCATTCTGGAATCTGGTCAAGACACTGGGGCCCTGCGTGACCCAGAGGGGACGTCCCCAGAACCACTACGAGCATCTGGACGGCCCCACACCGGGGTCTGTTTGCAGAGCGGCCTGACGGCAATGAAAGGGGTGGGGCCCACACTGTCCTGGCTCGGGATGTTCAGCACTACTGCCACGCGCCAGAGGAGGGTGGGGTTGAATTATCCAGTGAGATGTGGCTTCCCCTGCCTGTTCTCCCGAAGCATCTGCTGGAATTGCCTGGGATTACGGGTGATACTCTCTTTAAATATGCATCATCATTTGTATGGGCTGCATAGTAATCCGCTGATTTGGCCCTCTCTCTTGTTTTTGTTAGTGTAAATATGCTGGGATGCACAGGCGTGAAGTTCAATGTTTGGACACTGATTTTGTCATTAGGACTACAGGGCCGCATGTTCAGTACACAAACAGAAAAACAAATGTAGGAAAACTAGAACCTAAATTCCCACATACCCACAGGCAAATAATGGAAATGTTTATTTATTTATTTATTTTGTAAAATGGCCATAAATCATTCCTAGTTCTATTGTTTTTATACAAATTGAATTATTTTTGCATAAATATTGTTTTGTAACTGCATTTTGGGGTCCAGAAAACACACTTTGCATGTCAATATATAAATTTCCACAAGGTCATTGTATAATTACAAAATATTCCTTTTATGGAAGAAGCTTACACTTGCAAACATTGCTATATAGATCAACAGTTACATTGTTTCCAACTTTTCACTCTATAACATACCAATGTGAAACATATCCTTTTTGCTAAAAATTGTTCATTTCCTCAAATGAGATCTTGTGGGTATAATTCCCAGTAGAGGAAATTTTTGGTATATTTCTAATTCTTTGATCAAAATATTGGTTAGTGGTTCTCCTGAAAGTTGCTTTTGTAGCAATTTTGGCAGAATGGAATGGGATATTTATTGGAGTGGATAACCAACTAGACTGAAACGCAACTCAAAAACAGAATGGAATGGTATTTGGAGTGTTAAATAATATGGAGTGGGAAATGAATTTGAAATGGAATGCAGAATGCAATGAAATTGAGACTGATTCTAGTGAAAACTGGAATAAAATGGAGAATGAGATACGGACTTGAGCAGGATATGGAATGGAAAACTGAATGGAAAATGATGGGAAAGTGGAATGGAGTACCAAATGGAAATAAATATCTAATGGCATAGGGAATAAAATTAAAACACAATGTCATATGAAGAAAGGAATGAAATGGAGTATAATGTGAAATTAAATATTAAAGAAACTAGAAGAAAATCAAAATTGAAATAGGAATGACTATAGAATGGAATAGAATATGAAATGGATTGAAATAAATGGACTGTGAAATACGCACTGTAAATTTTAAAATACCATCAAATAAAGGAATGAAATATGGAACAAAATATAGAATATAAGGTTATGAATGATGGAATAGGAATTGAATAAAATTAGAACATGGAAAATGAAATACTAATGAAGTCCAGGATGGACTTAAATGAAGAATAAATGAATGGAATATGTTCTGCTCATCCACTATTCCACAATAGAGTGTTGTGGAACAACGTCCATTTTATTATGTTCATAGATTTTGTAGGGCTAGAATTCCGATAGGAATGGCTTGTCTCTACTCCATGATGTCTAGGGCCTCAGCTGGGAAAATTTGAATGGCTGTGATGTCATAAGGGAAGGATAACAATGATGATTCCTAGATTTTGGCCATAGTGTCTGGGTGAATGGTGGTGCCACTTCATGGAATAGGTTAGTCTTGCAGATTGGGACACAGTAGGAATCAGTGATCCTGTCCTGACTATGTTGGTCACTACACCTCCTGTAGTTGTCCTACTCATTTAGGGGTATGAACCCCAACTTACCTCATAGCCATTCTCTTAATTCTATCAGTCAATTTTTCAGCAGTTTCATGGATCCAGTTTTCCTCTTGGGAATCATTTCAGTTTATTCTCTAAGATCTTTCCTCCTTTCTGGAATTTCTGGGCCGTAGTCATGATTCATGATCCTTGACTTAGTAATAACTAAAATGCCCCCCATCTATCCTTGCTCTCCTTAGTACACACACACACACACACACACACACACACACACACACACACGGTCTGACGGTCTGACAATTAAGTTTGCGAACTTACTGCAATGAAGTTGCTAACCTTTTTTGATATCAGAGGGATTATTAATTATGAATTTGTACCAACTGTACACACAGCTAACCAAGTTTAGTATTTGGAAGTGCTGAAAAGGCTGTGTGAACAAGTTAGACAACCTGAACTTTTCACCAAAAATTCATGCCTTTTGCATCATGACAATGCACCAGGTCACACGGCTCTGTCTGTGAGGGAGATTTTAACCAGTAAACAAATAACTGTATTGGAACACCCTCCCTACTCACCTGATCTGGCCCCCAATGACTTCTTTCTTTACCCAAAGATAAAGGAAATGTTGGAAGGAAGACATTTTGATGACATTCAGGACATCAAGGGTAATATGACGATAGCTCTGATGGCCATTCCAGAAAAAGAGTTCCAAAATTGCTTTGAAGGATGGACTAGACACTGGGGTCAGTGCATAGCTTCCCAAGGGGAATACTTCGAAGATGACCATAGTGATATTCAGCAATGAGGTATGTAGCAGTTTTTCTACGATGAGTTTTTGAACTTAATTGTCAGACCTCGTGCGTGTGTGTGTGTGTGTGTGTGTGTGTGTGTGTGTGTGTGTGTAGTCTTCCGCTCACTGATTTGCCCTTCTCTAAGATCTCAAACTTTACACTAGGGAAGTCCCTCTGTAACTCTATGGCCATGTGTTCAGTGCCGTCTCCTTTTTCTTTTCCAGTGCTCCTGTTTAAGAGATAGTGTAACTGTATTCATATGCTCATCTGGGTGAGTTTTGTTCTCTCATACTTTATATTCTAAATGTTTTCAATGAGCATACATTACTCCTGCAATCAGAAAAAAGTAAAACTATTTGCATGTTTAAAATGATTTTAATGTTTAATTAGGTTTGTAAAAAAAAAAAGCAGGCTATCTTATATACGAAGATATGAGGTTATAAATCCAGATTCTTGCCAGATGGAAAGTTGATGATACATATAAAACATCTTAAATATGTCCATTTTATGCTGCAATTTCTCTTCTAGGCATTAATTCTAAAATACACATATATATTCACAATCTGATATGCTAAAAGGTGATTTTTATACTGTGATTTATTTTAAATAATCTGAAACAACCTCAATTGCCAATAGGATACTGGATGTCCATAGAATAAAATTATGCAGCTTTTACAGGATGTTTTTAAAAAAAATTAACACCAGGAAAAATTGGCTATACACAAGATGTACTCTATCTACTGATCTATATTTATATCTGTCTATTCATTTTTACATCTATCTAGCTTTCTGCATATAATATCATTCACTATAATGCATTTGTTCTCACCCAGGGCCATTTTGCCTCCAGGGTGGGGTGGGGACATGGAAATGTTTGGAGATTATCACAACTGGAGAAGGAGAGGTGCTATTGGCATCTAGTATGCAGAGACCAAGGATGCTCTAAGTCCCTTTAATGTACAGGAGACCCTCTAAGGACACAATTATCTGACTCAAAATGCCAATAGTGTCAAGTCTGACAAATCCTACTGTAGAGCATTTAGATAATTCAGAATAGTTTAAGACAAAATTTAAACCACAGACCTACCAGTGGTTGATAACTATTGTGAAAAGTTTTATGTGTGTATGTTAAATTTTCTGTAATAATTTTGTGCTTTATGAACAGCAAAAAGTATATTTTTGAAAATGTCTAACTACAATAGTTTAGTGGTTACCAGAGGGTAAGGGGGGTGGGGGTGGGAGATGAGGGTAAGGGGGATCAAGTATATGGTGATGGAAGGAGAACTGACTCTGGGTGGTGAACACACAATGGGATTTACAGATGATGTAATACAGAATTGTGCACCTGAAATCTATGTAATTTTACTAACAATTGTCACCCCAATAAATTTAAAAATAAAAAATAAAAAAAAGAAAATGTCTAACTAGTACATTGTTTGTACACCTGAAACTAATAAAAAATAATTCATTTAAAAAATTCATTCTGTTTCAAAAAACTGCAAATGTTTTTCCCATATGAAACGTGCTAGTCATTGTTTAAGAAATTATATGTTAAGAAATGTAATAGCAACTAATTTACATGAAGGATATTTCACAAAAAAGAATCCATCATCTCCTAATTCTCAACCTTCTGATAAAAGCATCAATTTCTAAATATTTATATATTTGGTTAAAATAAAGAAAAATTGTGACATCATAAAGCAATGTATCTGATATAAAGGGCAATGCATTTGACTAACCAGGTCATAGTAATCTGGTTATCACTCCAATGATTGGTTTGTGAACAGACATTTCCTAGTTGTAGTTAATATGATATAAACGTAAGTTCCTTTGGTATCTTTGGAGAAAGGTTTCACAGCTTTTAAAAAAATAAAAGAGACATAACAAGTTGTTTACATAAAATAAAGAATGTATATATCACTTATTAAAATTAATAAATGAATTTAGTATGATTGCTGGGTATAAGGTAATTATAAAATTGAGTTGTGTTTCTATATGCAGAGGGTGCCAAAAAATGTATACACATTTTAAGAAAGGAAAAATCTATTAAAATTGTAAAACTCAATATATACTGATAACAAAAATGAATACAAGTCACGATTGACTTCTGCAATTACAAGAGGTACTCAAAGTGGTTTCCATCAACGTAATTTTAATACAGTTTTTTCCTTCCTTAAAATGTATGTAGATTATTTTGGCACCCTCTATATTAGCATAAGAAATTATAAAGAGAAAAAAAATTTATGTATTTACTATAGAATTAGAAAACATCAAATACCTAGGAATAAATCTAATAAAAATTCGCAAGACTTCTGCCCAGAAATCTCCATAATATTTCTGAGAGAAATTAAAAACTTAGATAAATCAGAGATATATTTATGGATCAGAAGACAATATTATGAAACTTAAATCAAGAAATTTCTCATAAAAATGTTCTGTGGATATAATCTAATTCCAGTTGAAATACCAGCTGTTTGTTTGTTTGTTTGTTTGTTTTGTAAATGGAAATTGGCAAATTGATTCTAAAATATATATGGATATCAAAGATCCAAGAAAAACCAAAGCCATCCAGAAGAAGAAATTTGATGGACTTTCACAGCCAGATTGCAAGGCTAATTATAAAGCCATTAATAAGATAGTGTGATCTGTGTATAAGAGCAGACAAATAGACCAATGGAGCAAAGAAAAGAGTCCACAAGAAGACAGACATATGTGGTCACACACATATACATATGGACCTGATTTATTGCAAAGGTACCAATTTGGTGGTTGAGGGTAAGGATAATCATTTAAGTAAGTGGAGTTAGACTAATTTTCTCATCCATATGAAAAAAATAACTTTGGCCTCTAACTTACATTATACACAAAAATTAATTACCGGAGATAAAGCTTATAGAAAATAATATTTAGCATATCTTCATGACCTTGGGGTAGATGATATCTGAAAGAGGACAAAAAAAGCACTGACAATAAAGGAAAACATTGAAAATATATATACACCCAATCCAACAAATATCCCATACACAGAATAAAATAAAAAAGAATAAAAAGTAAATGCAATTTAACATTGGCACAGTATTTCAACAGGCACTTTATAAAATAGGACATCCAACTGACCAATAAACAAAAGATTGCCCAAACTCAGTCATTAGGAATGTAAGTTTGAATTACAATGAGATATCAGTAAATATCTATCAGAATAGCCAAAATGACTTCCAATATCAAGAGTTGGAGAAGATAGAGAAGAACTGTAACTCTGCTGGTTGGAATATAAATTGGTACTATCGCTTGCAAAACTGTTTGGCAGTATCTATTAAAGCTAAATTTATGCATTTTTCTATAACCCAGCAGCTCCATCTGCATTAGTTTTCTATTCCTGCATAACAAATTACCACAAACTTAGTGGCTTAAAACAAAGTCCATTTATTACCTCACATTTCTGTAGGTTCAGATGTCCATGCATGGCATGGCTGTGTTCTTTGCTCAGTTTCTCATAGGGTGAAATCAGTGCTATGGACTGAAATCCACATGTTGAAACCCTGATCCCCAGTGATAGCATTTAGACATGGGGTCTTTTCGAGGTAATTGGGTTTGATGAGGTAATGGGGGTGGAGCCCCATGATGAGACTGGTGCCCTTATAAAGGTATGAAAAACAAAGAGCTCTCTCCGCCATGTGAGGATGCAGCAAGAAGGAGATCATCTGCAAACCAGAAAGTGGGCCTTCACCAGACACCAAATCTGCTGGTACCTTGATCTTGGAATTCCCATCCTCTAGAACTGTGAGAAATAAATGTTTGTTGTTTAAGTCACTTAGTTTGTGGTAATTTGTTATAGCAGCCCAAGCTGATTAAGACAGCCAGTTTGTACTTCTTTCTGGGGGCTCTTCGGAACAACACATTTCCAACTTCATTCAAGTTATTGGCAGAATTAATTTCCACTTTTAGTTCTTAGAGATTACCAGTAGTTCGTTACTACATCAATCCCTCCATAGACCCTCTCACACTTGAGTCTCAAGAAGCGCACAGGCCAGCTCAAGGGCTCACCCAATTAGGGCTGGCTCACACAGGGTACCTCCTCATTTGAAGGCCCACTGACTTGGAACCTTAATGCATCTGCAAAATCTCTTTTTCCATATAATGTAACAAACACACTAGTGATATGTCATCATATTCACAGGCTCATCTCACACTTAATGGGAAGGGATTATACAAAGTCAAGGGTCACTAGGGGTAATCTTAGAATTCTGCCTACCATAGTCTGCCCTCTGGCCCTCAGTGATTCAGTCTATCCCACATACAATATTCATTTACTCCATTCCACAGTTTCCAAATGTCTCATGGTAGCAGGGCATCCGCTCAAATCCAAAACCTCCTCAAAATCACTTCAACTCATAGTCCAAAATCTCATTGCCTCAATCTTTGAAGTTGGGCCTGGATGAGAGGTTCCTGGGTATAATCCATGCAGTGCAACTCCAGGTGCACAATCCCTCTCCAACTGGGCACCAGTGAAACTAAAGTGACAAGCTCTCTTCCCCCAACACACAATGGTGGGACAAGCATTGCATAACAGCTATAAACCTGCTGGTTCAATACCGGAGGAAATGGTATGCAGAAAGGAGTGAGAATCCAAAAATAGTTTGGAAATCAGCTGATTTCTACTAACAGTCTGTCCAAGGAAATTAAGGCTTTTTTTCTATGGCAATTTTGGCTTTCTCTAGCATGTGCCTCAAAATTCTTTTACCCTTCACTCATTACTCAGTTCCAAAACCACGCCCACATTTTTAGGTGATTGCAATGGCATCACTGACATTCAGGTACCAAAATCTATTCGTGTGGAACAAACGAAAGGGAACTGCTTCTGAGGAAACTTATTGACAGGTATGGAGAAAAAGACAATTGCCAGATCAATAGCTGCATACCAGTTACTTTGCTCAGACAATGAAACCACTTCTGGTACAGAAGTTGCTACTGGAGCTGCTTAAGCTTATGTTAATGCACTGTCATTCTCCAAGAGCCATCTGTATGTCTTCTGCACAGGTCAAACAGGCAAATTGAACAGGGGTGTTGTGGGAATCACTACCCCCGCATCCCTCAAGTCCTTGAGGGTGGCACTAATCTCTGCAATCCCTCCAGGAATGCAGCATTGCTTTTGGCTTATTATTTTCCCAGGTAGAGGCAGTTCCAGTGTCTTTCACTTGGACTGTCTCACCACAATAGCCCTTTCTCCACAAGTCAGAGAACCAATATGGGGATTCTGCTAACTGCTAAGTATGTCTATTTCAATTATTCACTCCAGAACTTGGAATATAACCACATGATGGGTTTGGGGGTCCACTGGTCCCACTGTGAGACAGATCTGGGATAAACTCCATTGATCACCTGACATCCATAGCCCCTACTCTGACTGGTGAGCCACAGAGACATCTTGGAATTAGTGTCACTTCAGAGCCAGTGTCCAGTAGTTCCTGAAAGATTTGATTATTTTCTTCTCGCCAATACACAGTTACTCTGGTAAAGGGCTGCAGGTCTGTGGGGAAGGCTGAGAGAAAGATTCACAGAATGAATTTTTGGTGGTGTGCCAGGCTCCTTTCTCAAGGGGACCCAGTCTCCCCTTCATTCAAGGGGCTCTAGGACTATAAACTAGGAATTGATTGAGGGGCCATGACCTTCCGTTTCTATGATTCAGATTAGATTTTTGTTCACTTGACCTGGAACTTTTCTGCTTTATACAAATATAGCAAAGAATCTAGTAGGCTTCCTAACAATTTCACTGGTAGCAACACAATGCTCAGCTAGCCAATGCCATAGGTCTGCACGAGTCAGACTATTCTGATTGCAATTTTGACTCTGCTGTCCATTACAGTAACCACACCATTCTTGTATTTGGTGGATGAGTGGTACCACTTGGCCCCTGACACCCCCGATCCAATTACTCCCAGTGCATTTAGGTTTCCCAGTTCAGTGACTGCGGTTCTTACTGTGAGGTCTGACATACAGAGAAATGCAATCACAGAGCTCTTCTCTTTGAGGATTCTGGGGTTTTTCTCACAAATTTATTTCTCACAGTATTGTAGGATTTCAGGACCAGCTCAGTGTGAGTGAGTAGGTCTTAAATGACTCTAACATTCCAATCTCCCTAAGTCTGAGTCCTTTCCTCTACATTAAACCAAGGACAGTTCAGCATTTCTAATTTACTCACTGTGGGACACCTTTTGGTCCATGTCTCAGTCAACAAATCAAACAAACTTTTTAAGCACTTTCTACCTCCGTAAGTTGCAACATTAAATGCAGAATCTCTACTTAGTGAGCCCATATCAATAAATTCGCCCTCACCCAACTTTGGGTTCCTTCCACCATTATGACACAAGCTTAGCTTCCATTCCCATATATTCTCCAGATTTATGCTTATATAAAATAGAAAAGTCAAGTAGTTCTTTTGGAGTAAAGCACATTACCTCACGGGTCATACTTTGTATCTCACTTTTAGGGGCCTGCAGGGACTTGAGTCTAATTATAGATCTAGAAGCAAAAAGGGGTGGTGGGGGAGGGTCTTGAGGGAGAATCACTGATGTCTTGTATTACAGCTGCCTCAGGGAGGCCATTACAGTTTCATTAGGCAATGTGGGGTTAATCTCCTCAGAAAGAGGTGGAGCAGCACCTTACACTAGCAAAGAAAACTCATCACAATTTAGGGGCTCAATGTCCCCAGCTTCATCAAGGTCTTCAGACACATCCCCATTCCAACTTTCAGGATTCCATTCTTTCCCCCTCAATGCCCTCATTTCATCAGTAGACACCCTGCAAGGCTGGGAGTTCAACTTGTGTGGTAATTCAGCCACTCACAGAATAATACAGTGGGTTTGTTTTTCCGTGATCTCAGCCCTGTGGCTACGTGAAATAAGGTCTCTTTCAGGGCAGACATAGAAGGTTTCAGGTCGTGTGGTGCTTGAGCTGGGAATTTGAACTCTTGAACTGATTCTTTTCTTTCCCTACTTTGTCTGGCAATATTAGGAGCAGCCAACCAACATTACTATACTTGGTAGTTTGATAAAAATGTTTCAAAGCATCGTATGCGTGTTCACCTAGTTCATTGCTTCTTATAACTGTTTTATTAGGAATATTCAATGTTGATATTTTCCTTATCTCTATTGTCAGATTGTGCCATGCACTGCCAGTGCACTCTTTACTCCTGGAAATAGAGTCATTAGTGTCTTTAAATGTAATCAGACTAGAGAGCCACTTCCAGAAACCCCAGAACTAATTCAGAAGATTCATGCTTGAGACTATGTTCTTCTAGAACCAAACTTTGGTATCAAAATCTGTGTTAGTCATGGTTCTCCAGAGAAACAAAACCAGTAATATATATATATATATATATATATATATATATATATATATATATATATATATATATATAGAGAGAGAGAGAGAGAGAGAGAGAGAGAGAGAGAGATTTATCATGAGGAATGAGCTGGCAGCCTGGAGAACCAGGGGAGCCAATGGAGCAGACAAAGTGCAAGAGCAGTTTGCTGAAGAATTCCCTCTTGTTCAAAGAAGATGGTATCGGAAAAATGGCGGAGTGAGGTGAGCCTCTGTAAAGCTCCCCTGGAATTTACAAAGAATCGAACAACAAAAACTCCACAAATGACTCCCTGCACAGCAGACAGGCAAGACGAAGAGGCCCACTACCAACTGAAATCACCTACAGGTGGGAGATCCGCGCGAGTGGAGGGAGGAGGAAAGGGAGAAGCGGAGACGGAGCAGCGAGGCGCAGGGACGCAGACCTAGCTCAGGGCGCCGAGCTCGCTGCTTCCCGGAACTACCGCAGCTGTGGGAGATCGGACTGCTAGGGCTCTGCCAGGGCTCCACAGGGCTGAGGGGACAGCATATAACACGGCTGAACCCAAAGCTCACGGCAGAGACCTCGGAGTAAAGACTGAGGGAAAAAGGCTGAAAACGGAGGTTTAAGCCCGCACTGCCGAGCAGAGAACGGAGCCTTGGGCACTGAGACTAGCTGCCCCCTCCCTCCCCTCCCAGAGCTCGCCCCGTCCCCACCTGCCCGGTGCTAGAAGCGAAACAGTAGCAGTTACAGATCAAAACAACAGAAAATTTGCTATTTTGAGAACTGTGGACCGTAGACACAAATTCACAGCCCAACTAGTTCCGGCAAAGGGCAGAGACCTGTGGAAGCAGGACCGGCTGTGGTGGTGGTCGCCGCCATTGCTCTGGGCCACCTCTCACAACTCACCCCACCCTGACCCCACCTATCTGGGCGGATCCCTGCAGGAGTAAACAGAACTGCTGAAACATACGGGCTCTGAATCAGGAGCTGGAAGAGCTTTGGAACATCAAAAGCTCTCCGCATACCCACCGGGACACTGCGCCCTGTGACCTAGACGAACTATTAACAGAGGAGAAGCCCGTCTCCCAGGGAATCCCCCCATTGTGTGAGAAGTTGGAATAGTGCAGAGAAAACATAGCACTACCGTGTGGGAGAAGAAAAATAAGTTGCAGTTGGAGAAATAATAAAACATTCTACCAACAAGTACTGGCAAACAAAAGAAAGACCGCTTTCTATCAACCTGTTGCAGAAGTCACTCCTGTAGATGTCTAGGAAGAGAAATAGTAAACCAGTAATCGCCATGAATAACCAAGGCAACAAGATAGCTCAGAAAGAAAGTGAAAAATCTCCAGAGAAGGCACTTAAAGATACAGAAATATGTGACTTAAATGACAGAGAATTCAAGATTGCAGTTCTGAAAAACTCAACGAGATACAAGAAAACACAGATAGGCAGTTAAATGAACTCAGAAACTCAATCAAAGAACAGCATGAGCATTTTACGAAAGAGATTGAAATCTTAAAAAGAACCAAATAGAATTTCTGGAGATTAAGAACTCAATAGAAGAAATTAAGAATGAAATAACCAGCTTAGGTAGTAGAGTTGACCAGATGGAGGAAAGAATCAGTGACATCGAAGATAGAAACCTGGAAATGACACAGATAGAAGAAGAAAGAGACTTGAGACTTAAAAGAAATGAAAGAACTCTACAAGAACTTTCTGACTCCATCAGAAAGAGCAATATAAGAATAATGGGCATACCAGAAGGAGAAGAAAGAGAGAAGGGAACAGAGAATATATTCAAACAAATTGTCCATGAGAACTTCCCAAACTTGTGGACAGAACTGGACCCTCGAATCCAAGAAGCAAATAGAACACCTAATTACCTCATCCCTACAGGCCTTCTCCAAGGCACATTGTATTGAAGCTGTCTAAAATCAACGACAAAGAAAGAATCCTCAAGGCAGCCAGGGAAAAGAAGACGGTAACTTACAAAGGAAAGCCCATTAGATTATCATCAGATTTTTCAGCAGAAACTCTACAAGCCAGGAGGGAGTGGAACCAAATATTCAAACTATTGAAAGAGAGAAATCATGAGCCAAGAATAATATATCCAGCAAAGATATCCTTTAGATATGAAGGAGGAATAAAGACCTTTCCAAACATACAGAAGCTTAGGGAATTTTCTAATACACGACCTGCACTACAAGAAATACTAAAGGAGGCTATTCGACCACCATCAACAGGGACAATTTGTGGCAACCAAAACTCAAAAAGGGGAGAGTAAAGGCCTGAACGGAATATGGGAATGGAGAAAGTAAGCGTGCTGAAGAAAATGGAATACTCTAAATATCAAACTTTCTTTTACATAAACTTAAGGGTAACCACTCAAAATAAATCCAGAACTGAAATATATACTGAAATAAAAGAAGAAACAGAGGAAACATCATAGAATACCACCACACAGAAATAATAGACAACAACAAAAGGCAAAGAAACAATGGAGACACAGCCTTACCAGAAAACTAAAGATAGAATGACAGGAAATCCTCACATATCAATAATCACCCTAAATGTAAATGGACTGAACTCACCAATAAAAAGGCACAGAGTAGCAGATTGGATCAAAAACTAAACCCAACCATATGCTGTCTCCAAGAGACACATCTCAGCTACAAGGACAAGCATAGACTCAAAGTGAAAGGGTGGAAATTGACACTCCAAGCAAATGATACCCAGAAAAAATCAGGTGTAGCCATAATGATATCAGATGAAACAGACTTCAAGGTGAAAAAGATAACAAGAGACAAAGATGGACATTTCATAATCGTGAAGGGGACTGTACAACAAGAAGACATAACAGTCATCAATATTTATGCCCCCAATCAGGGAGCACCGAAATACACCAAGCAACTACTAACAGAACTAAAGGGAGAAATTGACCAAAACACAATTATACTAGGGGACTTAAATACATCATTGACAGCTATGGATAGATCATCCAAACAGAAAATAAATAACGAAATAGTAGCCCTAAATGACACATTAGATGAAATGGACATAATTGACATTTATAGAGCACTTCATCCTAAAACATCAGACTATACATTCTTTTCTAGTGTACATGGAACATTCTCAAGGATAGACCATATATTGGGACATAAAATCAGTCTCAACAAATTTAAGAAGATTGAAATCATACCATGCATATTCTCTGATCACAAGGCTTTGAAATTGGATATCAACTGTAAAAAGAAAGCGGAAAAACACAAATACATGGAGATTAAACAACATACTTTTAAAGAAGGACTGGGTCAAAGAAAAGTTAGAGGAGAGATCAAAAGATATATAGAAACAAATGACAATGAAAATACATCCTACCAAAATTTTTGGGATGCAGCGAAAGCAGTTTTAAGAGGGAAATTTATCTCATTACAGGCCTATCTCAAGAAACAAGAAAACTCCCAAATAAATAACCTCATGTTACACCTTAAAGAACTAGAAGAGAAGAACAAGTGAAACCCAAGGTCAGCAGAAGAAAGGAAATAACCAAAATTAGAGCAGAACTAAATGAAATAGAGAACAAAAAGACCATAGAAAAAATTAATGTGAAAAAGAGCTGGTTCTTTGAAAAGATTAACAAAATTGACAAACCCTTGGCTAGACTTACTAAGATAAAAGAGAGAAGACACTGATTAACAAAATCAGAAACGTAAAAGGGAAGTTATCACGGACACCACAGAAATACAAAGGATCATCCAAGAATACTATGAAGGACTATATGCCACCAAATTCAACAACCTAGAAGAAATGGACAAGTTCTTAGAAACATATAGCCTTCAAGGCTGAACCATGAAGAACTGGAAAATCTAAACAGACCGATCACCAGTAACTAAATTGAATCAGTCATCCAAAACCTTCCCAAAAGCAAAAGTCCGGGACCAGATGGCTTCACTAGTGAATTCTACCAAACCTTCAAAGAGGATCTAATACCAATTCTGCACAAACTCTTCCAAAAATTGAAGAAGAGACAGTACTCCCTAACTCATTTTATGAGGCCAACATTACCCTGATACCAAAACCTGGTAAGGACAGCACAAAAAAGAAAACTACAGACCAATATCTCTGATGAATACCGATGCAAAAATCCTAAATAAAATTCTAGCAAATCGAATACAACAATGCATTAAAAAGATTATTCATCACGACCAAGTGGGGTTCATCCCGGGGCACAAGGATGGTTCAACATAGAATCCATCAATGTGATACATCACATAAACAAAATAAAGGACAAAAATCATATGATTATATCAATTGATGCAGAAAAAGCATTTGACAAGATACAACATCCATTTATGATTAAAACACTTAATAAAATGGGTATAGAAGGAAAATACCTTAACATAATAAAGGCCATATATGACAAGCCCTCTGCTAATCTCATAATTAATGGAGAAAACTGAAGCCCTTTGCTCTACGTTCAGGAACACGACAGGGATGTCCCCTATCACCTCTGCTTTTCAACATAGTGTTGGAAGTCCTTGCCAGAGCAATCAGGCAAGAGAAAGAAATAAAAGGCATCCAAATTGGGAATGAAGAAGTTAAATTATCACTCTTTGCAGATGACATGATGCTATATATAGAAAACCCTAAAGACTCCACCAAAAAGCTATTAGAAACAATCAATGGATACAGTAAAGTTACCGGCTACAAAATCAATGTACAAAAGTCCATTGCCTTCCTATATACTAACAATGAAATCTCAGAAAAAAAATAAAAATTCCTTTTGCAATTGCAGCAAAAAGAATAAAATACCTAGGAATAAACTTAACCAAGGATGTGAAAGACCTATATGCTGAAAACTATAAGACATTTTTGAAAGAAATTGAAGAAGACACAAAGAAATGGAAAGACATTCCGTGCTCATGGATTGGAAGAATCAACATAGTTAAAATGGCCATATTACCCAAAGCAATATACAGATTCAATGCAATCCCCATCAAAATCCCAATGGCATATTTTAAAGAAATAGAACAAAAATCATCAGATTTGTTTGGAACCACAAAAGACCCCGAATAGCCAAAGCAATCTTAAGAAAAAGAACAATAATGGAGGTATCACACTTCCTGACTTTGGCTTGTACTACAGGGCTACAATAATCAAAACAGCATGGTATTGGCAGAAAAACAGACACATAGACCAATGGAATAGAATTGAGAACCCAGAAATAAAACCACATAAATATGGACAGATAATTTTTGACAAAGAAGCTAAAACATACAATGGAGCAAAGACAGCCTCTTCAATAAATGGTGCTGGGAGAATTGGATAGCCACGTGCAAAAGAATGAAACTGGACTGCTATTTGTCACCATGTACCAAAGTTAATTCAAAATGGATCAAAGACTTAAGCATAAGACCTGACACAATAAACTGCATAGAAGAAAACATAGGTACTAAACTTATGGACCTTGGGTTCAAAGAGCATTTTATGAACTTGACTCCAAAGGCAATGGAAGTAAAAGCTAAAATAAATGAATGGGACTATATGAAACTTAAAAGCTTCTGCACAGCAAAAGAAACCATTGACAAAATAAAGAGGCCACCAACTGAATGGGAGAAGATTTTTGCAAACAGTGCCTCCGATAAGGGCTAGTATCCAGAATATACAAGGAACTCATGCAACTCAACAACAAATAAACAAACAACCCAATTGAAAAATGGGCAGAGGACTTGAAGAGACATTTCTCCAAAGAGGACATACAAATGGCAAATAGACATATGAAAAAATGCTCAACATCACTAATCATCAGAGAAATGCAAATCAAAACCACAATGAGATATCACCTCACCCCAGTCAGAATGGCTATCATCAACAAGACAAATAGTAACAAATGTTGGAGAGGCTGTGGAGAAAAAGGAACCCTCATACAATGTTGGTGGGAATGCAGACTGGTGCAGCCGTTATGGAAGGCAGTGGAGATTCCTCAAAGAATTACGAATAGAATTGCCATATGACCCAGCAATCCCTCTCCTGGGTATCTACCCAAAAAATCTGAAAACATTTAGAGATAAAGACACGTGTGCTCCAATGTTCATTGCAGCTTTGTTTACGGTGGCCAAGACATGGAAACAACCAAAATGTCCTTCGATAGATGAATGGATAAAGAAGTTGTGGTATATATACACAATGGAATACTATTCGGCGGTAAGAAAAGATGATATAGGACCATTTGTGACAACATGGATGGATCTTGAGAGAGTAATGCTGAGCGAAATAAGTCAGACAGAAAAGGCAAAGAACCATGTGATTTCACTGATATGTGGTATATAAACCAAAAACAACAAAAGAACAAGACAAACAAATGAGAAACAAAAACTCATAGACACAGACAATAGTTTAGTGGTTACCAGAGGGTAAGGGGGGTGGTTGGTGGGAGATGAGGGTAAGGGGAATCAAACATATGTTGATGGAAGGAGAACTGACTGTGGGTGGTGAATACACAATGTGCTATATATAGATGATGTAATACAGAATTGTACACCTGATATCTATGCAACTTTACTAACAATTGTCACCCCAATAAACTTTAATTTAAAAAATATACATGAATAAATAAATTAATTAATAGCCTACTGGCTCTGTTTCTCTGGAGAACCATGACTAAAACAGATTTTGGTTCTGAGTGTGGTCTTAGAGGAATAAATTTTAAGAATGGTTTTCTAAATCGGTCCAGATTTTCTGGAATTGGCTCTCCATACTTACTAGATTTACGGATGCTAATGACTCTATTTCTAGTAGGAAAGAGTACACTCATAGAACATGGCATGAGCTGGCAATACAGATAAGCAAATATCTGTATTGTATATTCTCAATCAACCACTTATAAGAAGCAGGAACCTGGGTGACTGCCTATATGATACTTTTTAAATTTATTCATTTATTAGTTTCAGGTGAACAAAGGAGCATAATAGTTAGACATTTAAACCCTTAATAAAGTGATAACCCACCCCACCAAGGTACTACCGCTCTGACATGTTATATAGCTGTAACAATACCATTGACCATCTTTCCTATGTTGTACCCCACATCCGGTAACTATATATACCATACATTTAGTTATAGTTGACATTCAATATTATTCTACTTCAGCTTCAGGTGTATAGCACAGTGGTCAGGCCTCTACACAGACTAGGACGTGATCCCCCCGATAAGTCCAGTGCTCATCTGGCACCTTACATGATCTTTACAACGTTGTTTTTTATATTCCCCATACTGTATTAACTATGAATTTGTATTTCTTAATGCCTTCACCTTTTTCATCCTGCCCCTAACCCCATTCCCATCTATCACCCTGGTAGACCTAGTACCTGTCTGGCACCATACCTGGTTATTACAATATTATTGACTATGTTCCTTATGCTGTACCCTACATCCCCATGACTACTGTATAACAACCAATTTATGCTTCGTAATCCCTTCCCATTTCACCCATCCTTATTTCCCCTCCCATCTTAAAGAAGTTCCTCTAAGATTTCTTGTCATACTGGTTTGGTAGTGATGAACTCCTTCAACTCTTTCTTGTCTGGGAAGCTCCGTATCTGTCCTCCAATTCTAAATGACAGCCTTGCTGGGTAGAGCAATCTTGGTTGTATGCCATTGCTTTTCATCACTTGGAATATTTCTTGCTACTCCCTTCTGGCCTGCAAAGTTTCTGTTGAGAAATCAGCTGACAGTTTATGGGGGCTCCCTTGTAGGTAACCGACTGCTTTTCTCTTGCTGCTTTTAGGATTCTCTTTGCCTTTAACCTTTGCCACTTTAATTATGATGTGTCTTCATGTGGGCCTCTTTGGGTTCATCTTGTTTGGAACTCTGTGCTTCCTGGGCTTGTATGTATGTCTATTTCCTTCACCAGGTTAGGGAAGTTTTCTGTCATTATTTCTTCAAATAGGTTTTCAATTCCTTGCTCTCTCTCTCTTCTCCTTCTGGTACCCCTATAATGCAAATGTTGGTACACTTGATATTGTCCCAAAGGCCCCTTAAATTCTCCTCAATTTTTTGGATTCTTTTTCTTTTTGCTGTTCTGATTGGGTGTTTTCTGCTACCTTATATTCTGCATCGCTGGTTGGATCCTCGGCTTCATCTAATCTACTGTTGATTCCCTGTAATATATTCTTCATTTCCATTAATGTATCCTTTGTTTCCTACTTTTTCTTTTTTATGGTTTCCATCTCTATTTTTATGTTTCCTATCTCTCTGTTGAAGTTCTCCCTGAGATCATTGAGCATCCTTATAACCGGTGTTTGGAATTCTGTGTCTGATAGATTACTTATCTCCGTTTCGTTTAGTTCCTTTTTTGAGCTTTGTTCTGTTCTTTCATTAGGGACATGTTTCTTTGTCTCCCCATTTTGGCTGCCTCCTGGTGTGTTTTTTTCTATGTATTAGGTAGGGCTGCTGTGTCTTCCAGTCTTAGTAGAGTGGCCTCATGCAGTAGGTGTGCTGTGGGGTTCAGTGGCGCAGTCTTTCTGGTCACCTGAGACATGCACTCCAGGTGTGTCCCGTGTGATATTTGTGTGTGCTCTCCTCTTGTAGTTGAGCCTTGGTTGATACTTGCATATCAATGTGAGGGACTGACCCTTGGGCTCACTTGTTGTGAGGACTGGCCTTGATTACAGTGGAGAGTTGTTGTGCAGGGGCTGATCTTATGAAGCAGCATCTGCTTCAGCAGGACTCTGGTATCTGCTCAATCTGCCACTTGGGTGTGTTGTCGTACTTGGAGGTGGCTGGGTGATGGTCCAGCTGGTTTTGAAGCTGGCCACTGGGGGCACCAGCCCCAGGACCACCTTGGAGGGAGTCCGCTATGGGGAAAGTTCAGCCACAGTCCATGCCCCATCCAGTGGGAGCCAGAAAGAAATCCGCAGATGGCTGCTGCCCATGCTGTGCTCGGAAGTGGAAGCACCTTGAAAGGCCAAGCCATGAACCAAGGCCAGCTGCAGCTAGTGCTGTCTTAGGGCTGCTCAGCCAGAGGTACAGGACATGCTCAAGCCAGATGCTGCTTTTCTGGGTTCCACGAACCTTTCAGAGACCCTAGGAAAGTGCAGCTTGAGCCAAGGCAAGCGGTCTGCATGAAAAAGCCACTGAAAGCAGCCTGCATGTGCTTGAAATTTGGGCGGGGATAGGTCTCAAAGCGCCAGGGCTCAGTGAACGGTGGAAACTCAGAAATGATGGCCACCTGTGTTCACATGCCGGGAATGGGGAGGGCTCAACAAAGAAACCATGGCCTTCGCCAGCAGCCCGGTCCAGGAGAAAGCCACCCTCCAGCCCCCGTCCCAAACCAGACAACTCAATTCCCCACCATATGTCCCTGCCATCTTTCCAGCTGCTGCCCCAGTGCTGGAGCTCAGAGTGAGTGATTCTGTTGGTGGGTTAAGTCCACGCATGGTCCCTTTAAGAGGAGCGCCTGTGAGTGCAGCTGTACTCAGTCTCAGTCACAATCCGCGTTGGTTTTCACAACCAAAAATTATGGGGACCTCTCTCCCCAGCACTGGACCCTGGGCTGGGGTAGGGCTGGGATCCCTAGCTCCTTTAGTGGATGGGGGGGACCCCCATAGCCGAAATAGCCCTCCCGATCTTTAATGGTCCCACGTGGGTGTGGGACCAGCCCATTCCATTTGTCTGACCTTCCTACCAGTCTAGAATTGGTTTCTTCTGCACGTCCTTAGTTGACAGGCTTCAGTTCAGCTTGATTTTAGGAGATTCTCAATATGGTTGTTTTGTAGATTAGTTGTAATTGATATGGTTGTGACAGAAGGTAAACACAATATTTACCTACTGGGCCATCTTGGTTGTCCCTTTTATATGATACTTTTGAGCATTTTTTTGAATATTAGTGGATATAATGAGGTTAGCTAGTTGCTCCTAATGTCACTGGCTGAAGTGGTCCAACAAAAGGGTAGGCTTGGGGATTTGAATTCACAGCTGAAGAACTATGTAAATTACCTGAAAGCTTCCAGCTGTGCTCTGAAGGAGTCCCTTATCTCCTGTAGCTGCAGGGCTGAGATGGCTGAAAGTCAAACACAGAATCTCATCCAGTGATTAGCTGAATAACAACACAAATTAAACTTCCAGCCTCACAGGGTGTCTACTGTTAAAGTGAGGGCATTGGATAGCAAAGAATGGGATCTTATAAGTTGGGATGGGAACATGTAGGAAGACCTTGATAAAGTTTGGAACATGAAGCCCCTAAATTCTGATCAGTCTGCTTTGCCAGTGAAAGCGGCCTCCCCATCTCCAATGGAAGTGGTCTTCTCACCTTGTCACAAGTACCTGGAAGAGCAGTCGCCACATTTGAGTCTCTTCCTGAAAGTCAAGGGGACATTAACCCCTCGCCAGCGCCCTACGTCCCTGCATGGTACTCATGATGCAAGTGGGGAACAAAGTCCTGACACACAGGTTGAGATAGAGTGAGTAACACAGCTTTATTTGGGAACCAATGTCTCTCCAGAGTCAATGCTCTGGTAAGCACCATAGGTTATACAAGATAAAATAGAATTTAATAACGAATCAAGTCCCAGAGTCGATCGAGATGGAGAAGGTTCCTGGTCCAGGAGAGACGACTGGGCCCCCGACGAGTTTGTGGTAAGCTGGTCTTGCAAGGAAGAACTTTGGAGAGTTCTGGAGTATTATGGTTTGCACCTCGCAGAGGGCTCTGTCGGATTACCCAGGCGAACATCCCGGAGGATCATTCCTGAGTGTCTCACTCAGAGCCTCGCAGATGGTCTTAGCCAGAGTGCCTAGTCGGACCACTCATGGCATTGTTCTCGAGCTCTGCTTTTATCCTATTTTCCTTGGACTTGTTTACTTCTTAGGTGATAACCAGAAGTTGTTTTGGTGAACATGTTTACAACTCAATTTTGTTATGCTCAGTTTCACACATAAACATGTTTATTTTTACTTTACTCTTATCAGTCTCACACATGTGCAGCCATATTCCTGGCTTGCGTCCCTACTAGTAAACAACTTATTTTGCAAACCTCAATCCAACAACAACCTTGTTTATACTATATTTTATATGCGCTATACACACCCCCAGTGGTAGCAGCTTTCTCACTCCCAGTGTCCCTAGCCCTTCCACCCCAATCTGAGGAGATTAACCCTGCATTGCCTAAGGAAACTGTAATGGCTTAACTGGAAGCAGTTGCCCTGCAAGACAATGTTGATTCTCTTCAAGACCTACCACCACCATCTCTCTTTGCTTCTAGACCTATAACTAGAATCAATTCTCAGCAGGCCCCAAAGGTGAGGTACAAAATATGACTCCTGAAGAGATGTGCTACACTCCAAAAGAACTGAACTGCAATTGGTCAGCAACTGGTGAAGTTTACAATGATCCAGTCATTCTCCAAAATACATCTGTTTTCTGCATAGACCTAATAGGTGAGTTATATGTTTATATAAGTTATAATATATATTTAGTTATACAGTTATAATGTATGGATGTGGTTCATCAATGGGAGTGGTGGGTCTTGTGCCATTTACTGCCATATGTTTGTCTCTACAAGGGCTGAGACTTTATTGTATAGTCATCCTACTGCCAGGCACCACTCTTCTTGTCTGCTGGCTTTTGCCTACGAATCAATGAACAGTAGCAGGGTGAATCTGAGGAAGTGTTTTCCAGGGCAAACACCATGGAAATACACTATTGAACAGAGCTCCCTTTTCCATGCACAGTTGTAGTGCACAGTTTTCTTTGGGACTGCACATCAGCAGAGGCCCAGTACACCCCATTGGCCTTGAACTTAGCTGACCCATCTGTGAACCATCCTCAGAAACCTCAAGTGTACTGAAGCCCCAAGAAGCCCAAGTTGCTGGCATGGACCACATATGTGAGACAGCCTCATCGGGAGGGTGACTAGCCACTTTTTCATGTAACTGTGAGACTCCCGAATACCTAGCTTACTTTCCCCCCTGAATATACCATGTCCACTTACTAATGGATGCTTTTTGGGAAACATCCACTTTGTTGGTGTTCTCATTTCTGACCCTTTTCTGGTAGGGGTACCAGGGTGTAACAACACTGCTGTTGCTTTGTTAATCTCTGAGTCCACCAGCACCCAATAAGAAGGTACTAATAGTCACTCAAATGGGGTCACCTACTGCCTGTGGGGGGTCCAAAACCCCAGGGAGCACTGCTGCCTGGTGACCAGATATTTTTGTCACAAACCCAGTCTGCATACTTGTCAATTACTGACACTTGTAGCTGAAAGGGCTCCTTGGAGCTGAATGGCCCAAGTAGAAGTTTGTACAGCTTACTAGATAGTTTCTAGGGCCTGTTGTTAGACGGTGCCACATTCAAATATGGCTACTTTTGAGCAATCTTATATAATGGACGGAGCGGGATCTTCATGTGAGGTATGATGTACCTCACATACTGAACAAGTCTATCAGATGTTGTGCCCCTTTTTTGTTTGCTGGAGTTTTTCAGGTCATCAGCTTTTCTTTATCAGGTTCAGGGACTGTTCTCTGGGCATCAGCACACATGATGACCAAAAACATTACTTGAATTTCCAGCCACTGATTCTTGTTAGGGTTAATCCTCCAGCTCTGGTCACTCGCCTACTGTATCATCTGTCTAAGGCAGTCTGTATGCTGTCCTTAGCCCTTCTAGTCAGAATAATGTCATCCATGTAATGTTATTAGAACACCTCTTGTGAGGTTTCAGTCTTTTCTAGATCTCAGCCTATCCAATGGGAGAAATTGTGGGACATTGTAGATTGCCTTGAGGAAGAACAGTCAACATATTTTAATCTGACCCACATGAAGGCAAATTGGCTTTGAACATCTAGATCCAGTGGAATGCTGAAGAAGGCCTCACAATGTTCAACACTGTACATCAGAACCCTTCAGTCTGCACAGTGGACTCAGTCATCATTATGCTATCTGGAACCGCAGGGATGAGAGAGACTACAGCACTGAGTTCACAGTAGTTCACAGTGAGATGTCAAATACCGTTGGCTTTTTTAAGCAAACATACAGGGCTAATATAAGATTATATAATTTCTTTAAGCATCTCTGCCTCCACTAGTCCTTGATTAGTATAGTGACCTCCGTTTCCAACCCTGGTCTCTTTATTGCTTTATAGTAACTACTCATAGATGACTAGACTCAGGAAGTCAGGCAGGCTCCTGGTTGTGCATTCACATCATTGCCACTGTTCTAATTGTGGTATTTCTCCATAGGGGATATCTCTTAAAATAAACAAAAGTATGTTACAACCACTTGAGTGTGTGTGGGACCCAAAGGACCTGCATATAAGGTTTTAGAAGTCCATTGTCCGATCTGAGATTTATCTCCAAATCTAGTTAAAGTAATTTGGGGACTGTATTAGTTTCCTATTGCTGTTGTAATAGATTAGCACAAACTCAATGGCTCAAAAGAACACAAATTTATTCTGTTACAGTTCTGTAGCGCAGAGGTCTAAAATTAAGGTGCTGGCAGGGCTGCATCCCTTCTGGAGACTTCAGGGGAGAGAATCCATTTCCTTGCCTTTTCCATCTTCTAGAGGCCACCTGCATTCCTTGGCTTGTGGCCCCTTCCTCCATCTTAAAAGCCAGCAGCACAGCATTTTCTCTCCTCTGACCTCTTGCCTCCCTCTTATTAGGACTATAATGATTCTTGTGATTACACTGGACCTACATGGATAATCAAGCATAATCTCCCCATCTCAAATGTTTTAACTTAATCACATCTGCTCCATTCCTTTTGCCATGTAACATAGTCACAGGTTCTGGGGATTAGGATCTGAACACCTTTGGGGAAGGCATCATTCAACATACCATACCAGCCATGCTCATGGATACCACCCAGCATCACAGTGCCTTATGTGCCAGTGTCCAAAAGAGTTGAAAAGGTTTGGCGACCTTGTTTGCCATCAAGCCCCCAAACACCTTGATCACTGTGCAAGGCCTTCAGCCCCTCTTAGCGAAGGAGGGACCTTGGCCTTTGTCATAATCCTGTTTCTTTTTGAAGGCAGCAAGTTCTGAATAAAGAGGTGGTGTTTTAGGTATTGTATCAACACTAATTTAAACAGCAGAAACTTCAGCAAGGTCCTCTTGGTCTTCAACCTGTTTGTCCACAGCAAATGCCAAAGCTGGCCAGGGATCCTTCCCTCCTATAGCCAGGATCTTTAAGTTTTGTAGTCCTCTCATGGTCTGGTGTGAGAGAGTTTCATTCATGGATGCAATGAACTGAATATTTATGTCCCCCAAAAATGCATATGTAGAAATCCTAACACCCCAGGGTGATGGTATTTGGAGGTGATTAGGTCATAAGAGTCGAGCTCTTGTGAATGGGAATAGTGCCCTTATAAAAGAAAGAGACCCCAGAGAGTTCTGTTGACCCTTCCACCATGTGAGGACACAACAAGAAAGCAGCCATCTATAAACCAGGAAACAGGCTCTCACCAGACACTGAATATGCTGGCACCTTGACCTTGGACTTCCCAGCCTCCAAAACTGCAAGAAATAAATTTCTGTTGTTGAAACCATCCAGTCTATGGCATTTTGTTACAGTAGCCCGAACAGACTAAGATAATGGCAAATTATCAATCTTCTCTTTGGGTCTCCCCTACCCCCCTGGTATAATAGCCAGGTCCACATGGTCCTATGGTCTAGAACTTTGTTGTGGGATTTTTTCTCCTCATTAACCTGAAGGACATTTCCCTAGTCCTGGGTCCAGGCTTCCAGTCTGACAGTTTGTTGGACAGAATCTGCAGGCTATTTCTGGGACACAAGAGAAGATTTTTATCATCCTTGATAGGCTTGCAGTACCAACTGAACAAACCAGTCAATCTGACCCTGTATGACTATCTCATCATCTGAATGCTCATGTTCTCCATTACAAATCCAGGTTCAGGTTACAATGATCTTAAGGGAAGTTACAGCTTTTCCTGCTTTCATCAATGTGTGTTGACAGAAACTCATCTCAGGTAGACCACTGTTTTATAATGAATGTAAAGACCCACTGCAACAAGCCCTGATTGGTCTTTACATATTCTTCCATGCTCATGTCATCAGGCGAGATGCATGTGACCATGCTGGCTTGGAGCATGAGGTTGGTTTTAGGTAACCCATCCCTTCTCATCCATGAAAACTAGCATGGCTCCCTCATCAATTAGTCAGAGTGGCCAAGCCTCTGTAGTCTCATTGGGCTTTTGCTCAAACCTGTCTCTGGTTCCCCACCTTTCCTGGTCATTGTAAGAGTGGAGCTTAGCACGTCTCTTGAGTATCTGACTGCTCTTGATTACTAGGGAGTATTTTATCTGTGGTTATGGCCACTCATAAGAGAGAAATAGTTTTGCTTTCTCAATGGCACAGAAGGCTGAGTAACAACAATGGAATACTTTTTTATGGTATCCCTTCCTCTTATCTCTCACTATAACTACTGATACAACTTATCAAGGTTCTCAAGGATGATAGTCAAGAACTAGTTGTCCCCCTCATCACTGAACACTTGAATAACTAGGTCTGCAGCTGCCTACCAAGGTCCTGTTCCATATCTGGCTAGTCAACCTGAGGTATCTCACTTTATAGAGATTCTTGTATCTTTTGGATATTAACTTTTTTCTAAAAGGACATTGTAACCTTATAGAATAGTCAATCTGTCAGAAACAGGCATAGCCCACATTTCCTGTAGGGTGACCTCTTTTACTGTGAGATAAATGGCTAACTTTTGTTAAGAGTTACAAAATTTCTATCAGGAACATACTGCTTTTTAGTTTATAAAAGACAGCACTTTTTCTTTGATGTCCACAGGGATTCAATGAAGATGACATTATTTCAAGAAATTTCGCTTGGCAAGCAGGCCTTGAATTTTGTTTGGGCTTATCAGTCAATCCTCCTAGTATGCAGCCAAGGCCACTGAGAATGAGACCTTTAATTTGTTAACCAACAAAATATCATTATAGAGCGAAAACTTCGGATACCAGAGGAATTTTCTAATACTTCATAAACATTCAAATTTCAAACATTTATCACATTTCAAACCAATTATATGTTTTTACAACTGCACACACAGTGAATCATTTTGAACTTCACTCACAAGTTACTTTAACTTTTTTCATCTCTCCATAACAAGTTTTTCCACAGTCTATTTGATGCCTTTTTTTACAGAAACACAGAACAAAGAGGGTTTTTTAAAATTAGTTTCAGGTGTACAAAACAATGTAGTAGTTAGACATTTATACCCCTTACAATGTGATAACCCCCCGCCCCCAATCTACTACCCCTCTGACATCACATACAGACGTTACATTTCCACTGCCTCTATTCCTTATGCTGTACTCCACACCCTGTGTGGGGGGGGAAATATATATATATATATATATATATATATATATATATATATATATATATATATATATATAATTATAGTTGACATTCATTATTATTCAGCTTCAGCTTCAGGTGTACACTGCAGTGGTCAGGCACCTATACCATCCATGAAGTGGTCTCCCTAATAAGAACAAAGTGTTTTAATATAGGCAATTCTGGATTTACACTGTAGCTAGAAGCTCAGGGAGTGGGGGAAGATGGTGGCACAGAGGGAGCAACTTACACCATAAACATATCTTTACATTTACTTTTGGTTTTTAGTGGCCATTTACTGGACATCAACAAATGTGCTTTTAATAAAAACAAAACATTTGAGCAACTGGTTTTGATCCTACTACAAGCCACTTGACTTCCAAACATTTATCCAAAGGTAATACTACTCAATCCCTAGGAGGCCTATCCCATGACCTGGCTCACCTGCCCCTGTGAGAGGACACTCATTCCTCTCGCCTCACCCACTTCTTAGGCAGTGTTAGCACTACCAGATCATGAGGATGCTTATCTTTCCTAACATGGCCATGTGATCCCTCAATGGGAGGACCCTGCTTCCCCTTTTGCACACATAGTAGGTAACAGCATGTGCTACCAGGTGTCAGGACATCTATCTTATGTCCTAACCTGGCCTGTGCAGCTCTGTTTTCTAAGAGGGCATCATAAATTTACCAGGCCCACATTGGGCACAAAATTTGTTAAACTCACTAATAAAAACAAGGCAAGGCCAAGGTCAAGGCCTGACTGATTTGACCAGTAAAGATGTAATGAGCCACTTATAGATTTAGACAGTTGATTACTACGTATACAGTAAAAGGAAAATTAGCCAAAGGTGTCAGCAATCTGTGACCATTGTCCCACACAGCAAAACAATAACATAGAAAAAAAGGGGGCCAGGAGACTACAACACAAGTTGTGAGGTATTTTGTTGCTGAGGAATCAAACCTGGATAGCAGCTAAGTGACTTTAACATTCCACAGCTCTCTTCTGAGGAGCACAGGATCTAAAGCTTCCTATCTCCTCGGAACCTAGGATAAGATGAGAAACTGTCTCCTGACAGCCTCTTAGGGAAGATAGGGATGTGAGTGGAAGATGACCTTGTAGCAGCTTTGTACAGGCCTCTGAATCTCTTGTGTTCCAGAAGGATCACAAGGTGTTCTTATAGGACTCAGATTAGCTGTGGTTCAAGCCTTTGCCTATAGGGATGCACGCAAGGGCAGCAGGGTACCATGACAGAGCCATTCCCTATGGGTAAGAATCAAA
The DNA here is from genome assembly GCF_036562045.2 of Rhinolophus sinicus. Taxonomy (NCBI): domain Eukaryota; kingdom Metazoa; phylum Chordata; class Mammalia; order Chiroptera; family Rhinolophidae; genus Rhinolophus; species Rhinolophus sinicus. The sequence goes on from NC_133768.1 coordinate 41,254,050, forward strand.
GATGTAAATCCAGTAATCCGTAGAATTACTAAGTATATTTAGAGCTTTCACATTCATAATGAGACACATCACCTCATTTTCATCCTCCTTTTTTGGCCGCTCATTCAATTTATTTCACTGTCTCCTCTTTCTATTTTTTATCTTCCTGCTCACCACTGTATACAGACTTCAAATTCAGCACCTATAGCCCTTTGTTATGCTTTTCTGTTAGTGTTTGCCCCCTCACTGGAGTGTGAGATCTTTGAGACAGACCCCATTTTATTGGCCTTTTCAAATCCACACTGCAAGCTCTCACACTGCATGAAATGTGGTAGATATATTTGTTGAATTAAAATTAATTATGGCATTGACACTGATAGGAAAAAAAATCCCTTCCAATCTGAAGTTAGTATAGTTGATTCCTTTCTCTGTAGATGTTTATGGTTTTAGTGTATTAGGTGCTGTGTCAATCCTCTTAGGCAGCTCTAAGGTGCTTGAGGACTAGAAATTGGACTCATTTTTCTGTGTCTATCCACACAGTGACTAGCTCAGTTCTCATCACACAGTGTGACATTAAGTAGTATTTCTCCATTTCAGTAACCCATGCCATCTCCATAGTTTTTGTCTCATCTACACATAATCAGTATTTTTAATTAAAGTAATTCTAAAAATGAATATTTTGAACTAAATAATATTATGAAATAAAAATTTAGAAATTAACATATTTACAGCTACACATAGCCCCAGAATCCCCTCAAATAATATACGCTTCAACCCTATGGATTCCTCAAGTGTTCACCCACCAGTCCCAGGGCCCTCCTAAGTTTGATACTCCCAGTCTTAGAGCCTCCTTATGAGATGCTCCTGATAGGGCCACCAGAGAGACCAGGAAGACCTACTCCTGAAGACAGAGAAAAAAGAAAGTACCTACAATCTGAACCTGGAAGAACTTTGCACTTCCCCTACTCTGATCTCAGAATTTTTCTGAGTCTGGTGAGACAGCAGATGGAGGACCAAGACGAGAACAAGATGTTCATCTTGCCTTATTCTCCTTGAGGGTGAGGCTATAGGCGAGATCAATCTTGTAACTGCGAGAGAGAGAGAGAGAGAGAGAGAGAGAGAGAGAGAGAGAGAGAGAGCTGCATGTTAAAACTCACAACTCTCAAGAGAACCTGCCAAATTCCAAGTTACCCACACACACCTTCCCCAGAGAAACTACCCAACCGGGCCCTCAAGGATGGAGTGGTGACACAAGGCTATATGCTAAAGGAAGATAGATCCAGGATTCCTTTCTAGGCTCTAAAACAGAATGGTTTCTAAAAACCTAATATTAACAGGAAGAGGAACAGGCTTATGAAGGAGAAGAAAGCTTTGGGATAAAATATGATTCAGTCAATAAAGATGGGTTTTCATTGTCTTTTTTTAAATACAGAAGTGGGATTTTAATGACTTCAAAAAGGAGGAGCATCTGTAGACACATTGCATAGACTTTGTCCACACAGAGACACACCATCACACACATTCAAAGGATGTACAATCATATCTGTATTAACATGCAACACATTTTGTAATATTTAAAGAAAAAGGAACAAATTTTTCTTTGTTGAATAAAGTATGCTTCTATCCAAAAAAGATAGACCGATAGATATATAAAGAATGCATGTAATGATTTCCAATATACTAAGCACTTAATATATATTCTTTCCTTTATCCTCACAAAGAAGCTCTAAAGAAAATGTTGTTATCCCCATTTTACAAATGAGGAAACCGAGACCAATAGACTTTAATGACTTGCCTCAGTCAAATCCACAGCTATTTAAGAGCCACAAGATCACCGTCTCTAATTTAATTGTGGTCCACTAGCTCCCCCTGGTTTCTTGGTTTTTAAAACTGAAAGTGTGTACCCTTTTCACCAACTTCTTGCTATTTCCCCACCCAGGCCCCTGGTAACCACTTTTCTACTCTGCTTCTATGAGTTCGACTTCTTTTTTTTCCCCTTAGATTCCACACAGTAGTGATACCATGCAGTATTTGTCTTTCCGTGTCTGGCTTATTTCACTTAGCATAACACCCTCCAGTTTCATCCATGTTGTCACAAATAGCAAGATTTCCTTCTTTCTAAGGCTGAATTATATATATATATATCCCACATTTAAAAAAAATCTATTCATCCATTGACAGAAACTTAAGTAATTTCTATCCCTTGGCTCTTATGAATAATGCTGCAATGAACATGGGAGTACAGATAACTCTTTGAGATAATGGCTTTCTTTCCTTTGACTATATACCGAAAAATGGGATTTCTGTATCATATGGTAGTTCTATTTTTACTTTCTTGAGGAATCTTCATACTGTTTTCCATGGCAGCTGTACCATTTTAAATTCCTTCCAAGATGTACTAGATTCACCTTTTCTCTACATCCTCATCAGCATTTATTATCTCTTGTGTTTGTTATACAAATAGCCATCCTAACAGGTTTGAGGTGATATCACATTGTGGTTTTTTCACTTATATTTCCCTGATGATTACTGATGTTGACCATCTTTTCATGTACGTGTTGCCTGTTTGTATGTCTTTTTGGGGGAAAAAATGGCTATTCAGGTCCTTTGTCCATTTTTTATTTGGGTGAAGGTTTTAGTGCTATTGAATTACATGAGGTCCTTTATCTTTTGGATATTAACCCCTTATCATATATGTAGTTGGCAAACCTTTTTTCCCATTCCATAGGTTGTCTTTTCATTTTGTTGATGGTTTCCTTTTCTGAGCAGAAGCTTTTTAGTTTGATATGGCCCCACTTGTTTATTTTTTCTTTTGTGGCCTTTGTCTTTGGTGTGAAATCCAAAAAGCCATTGCCAAGATCAATGTCAAGGAGATGACTTTTGATGTTTTCTTCTAAGAATTTGACAATTTCAGGTCTTACATTCAAGTCTTTAATTCATTTTGAAATGACTTTTGTATATGGTATAAGACAGAGTCCAGTTCCATTCTTTTGCATGTTGCTATCCACTTTTCCCAATACTACTTATTGAAGAGATTATCCTTTCCTCATTGTATATTCTTGGCTCCTCTGTCGTAAATTAATTTACCATATATGTGTGGGTTTATTTCTGGGCTCTGTATTCTGTTCCATTTATCTATGCACCTGTTTTATTGCCAATACCATACTGTTTTGATTACTATAGTTTTGTAATATATTTTGAAATGCGATGCCTTCATCTTTGTGTTATACTTCATTCTTAAGATTGCTTTGGATATTCAGGGTCTTTTGTGTTTCCATACAAATTTTAGGATTGTTTTTTCTATTTCTATGAAAAATGCCATTGTAATTTTGATATGAATTGCATTGAGTCTGGAGATTGCTTTGGGTAGTACAGACATTTTAATAATATTAATTCTCCCAATCTATAATCAAGGAATATCTTTTCATTTATTAGCATCTTCTTCCATCTGTGTCTTATAGTTTTCAGTGTATAACAATGTTCTCTTCTTTGGTTAAATTTATTTCTAAGTATTTTATTCTTTTTGATGCAATTGTAAATGTAATTGTTTTCTTAATATCTTTTCCCAATTGTTTGCTGTTAGTATATAGGAATGCAAATGATTTTGTATATTGATTTTGTATCCTGCAACTTTACTGAATTAATTAATTAGTTCTAACAGATTTTGGGTAGAGTCATTAGAGTTTTATACATAATATTATACATCTGCAAAAATAGACCATTTTACTTCTTCCTTTCCAATTTGAATGCTATTCTATCATCTATCTATCTATCTCTCTAATCTCTCTATTATCTATCTATCCATTTATTACCTAATTTTTCTGACTAGGACTTCCCCTACTAGGTTGAATAAAATTGGTGAGAATGAGCACCTTTGTCTTGTTCTTGATCTTAGAGGAAAAGCTTTCAGCTTTTCACTCTTGAATATGATGTTAAAGGTGGGCTTCTCATAAATGGCCTTTATTATATTGAGGTACATTCCTTCTTACCTAACCTGTACAGAGTTTTTATCACAAAAGATGTTAAATTTTGTCAAATGCTCTTTCTGCATCTGTTCAAATGATCATAAGTTTTTTATCCTTCATTTCGTTAATGTGGTGTATCACATTTATGGATTGGTGAGTGTTGAAACATCCTTGCACTCCACAGATAAATCTCACGTATGGTCATGGCGTATGGTCTTTTTAATGTACTGTTAAATTCAATTTGCTAATATTTTGTTGAAGATTTTTGCATTTATATTTAACAGAGATACTGGCCTCTAATTTTCTTTTCCTGTAGCATCCTTGTCTGGCTTTGGTATAGGATATTCTGGCATCATAAAATGATTTTGGAAGTGTTCCTTCTTTAATTTTTTGGAAGAGTTTAAGAAGAATTGGTATTAATTCTTTTTTAAATATTTGGTAGAATTCATCATTAAAGCCATATGGTCCTGACCTTTTCTTTCTTGGGGGGTTTTTATTACTGATTCAGTCTCTTTACTAGTAATCGGTCTGTTCATATTTTCTATTTCTTCATGATTCATTATTGTTAGGTTGTATGTTTCTAGGAATTTATTCATTTCTTCTAGTTTGTCCAATTTCTTGGTATATAATTATTCACAGTTCTCTTTTATAATGCTTTGTATCTGTAAAGCATCAGTGATTTGTGATCTTTTTTTTTTCCTTAGTGTAGGTGTTCATAGTTATAATCTCCCCTGTTAGAACTGTGCTTCCTTTCTATTTTTGTACAAAGATATTTTAATTTCTCTTTTAATCTCTTTCTTGACCCACTGGTTGCTCAGTAGTAAGCTATTTGATCTCCACATATTTGTGAATTTTCACAGCTTATTTTTTGTAATTGATTTCTAGTTTCATATCACTGTGGTTGCAAAAGATGCTTAATATGGGTTCGGTCTTCTTAAATTTAAGACTTGTGTTGTGTCCTAACATACAATTTATCTTGGAGAATGTTCCATGTGCATTTGAGAAGAATGTGTATTCTACTACTGTTGGATGGAATGTTATACAAATGTCTGTTAGGTACATCTGATCTATTATGTAGTTTAAGTCCAATGTTTTCTTATTGATTTTCTGTCTGGCTGATCTATTTTTTTAAAAGATTTTATTGGGGAAGGGGAACAGGACTTTATTGAAGAACACTGTGTACTTCCAAGATTTTTTCCAAGTCAGGTTGTTGTCCTTTCAATCATAGCTGTGGAGGGCACAGCCCAGCTCCAGGTTCAGTCGCCATTAATGGAGCCCACTATCTCTTGCTGGAGTCGAACCAGCAATCTTGTGGTTGAGAGCCCACTGGCCCATGTGGGAATTGAACTGGCAGCCTTCGGCGTTAGGAGCATGGAGCTCTAACCACCTGAGCCACCGGGCCGACCCTGATCTATCTATTTTTGACAGAGGTATCTTAAAGTTCCCATCTAAAGGTGATGTTAGCATCATTGCAGCATAAGTCATTCCTCTTTTCTCGCCCCCTTTTTAAACAACAAATTAGACATCTATAACAGAACAAAAGTCCCTCAGCACCTTACATCCAGCGAGGTGGGAGGATTCTTGCATACCTGTGCATCCAACAATAAACTAATAAGACATTAATAAGGGCTATTGTTCCAAGGGAGTCAGCAAATTTGCCCCACCCCCACTTGCTATGGTGGTGGTGAGGTATCTGGAAAGGGCAAACCTGGGAAGATACCCATGCACAAGAGACAATTTTTAGAATTCCAGCTTACCTGGGGGTAGATTCCAGCACAACACTGGAGTGAGATAGAGATGAGTTTGGACACAGAGTAGAGGTAGGAAATCACCAGAGCCACTCTCCTTCCCAGGGCAACACTGCAAGGGGCTAAGCTGTTTGGCAGTACCAGCTGTGACCTTCCTGTAGAGAAGATGGAAAGGAGCAACCTCTCCCATAGAGCAGTGGAAAGTGGAAACAGTGAGTTACTGCTTGACTACCCCAGTTGTGTGGGATGCATCTGGAAAAACTCGTTTCTCTCCAGTACCTCCCTGATTTCTGATAAGGGACCTCCATGACTGGGGGAAGGGAAGAGAAAGGGCAGGAAGCAGATAACAATATCAAAGGGCATTAGAGGAATGTAGTTCCTGCTGCTTGTTTCAGGATTTCAGCAGGAATCTGCCCTCAAACATCTGGGAGTACCCATAAGAACCTCCAAATCTCAGAGTGCTAAGCGCAAACCTCTCCCTACTATGTGGCAGTCTCCTCTTGTGTGTTGCTGAGTGTGGCAGTGAGAACAGCTCAGGTAAATCCAGTGTTCTCAAAAAAAAAAAAAAAAGTGGTCCAGGATCTTTGGACAAGGGAGAAACCGTAAACTGGAACTACAGTGCCATCTTCTGGAAAACAAAAGAGAGGTTTCCTGCATCCAGCCTGGTGAGTTAGTTATAAGAATAAGAGAAAACATAAATTTAAGAATTCTGCCACAAGAGGGAAGAAGAATAGTGGAGTAGGTCTCACCTTTATAAACCTGGGATTTCCAGAAAAGCAATACCAATAAAGAGACCCCATCTAAAGATAACCAGTAAAGATACTTCAAATGCAAACGTGGCAACTCAAAAATAAAAGGAATTTTTTTTAAGTCAAGGAAATATGCCATTGCAAAAAAGTATCAATAATTCTCCAACAACTGAGCCCAAAGAATACTGCAATCTAGCTTATAAAGAATTCAAAATATTTGTATTTGAAGAAACTCAATGAGCTACAAGAAAACTCAGAAAGACAGATGAGTGACATTAAGAAAAGATACACGAACGAAATGAGTTCTTTATAAAAGAGATTAAAACCATAAAAAAGAACCAAGAAGAAATTCAGGAGCTGAGGAATTCAATGAATGAGACGAAAATACAACAGAGAGCATCTATAGTAGAGTAAAGCAGATGGAAGATAGAATAAATGGTTTAGAGGATAGGAATTTTGAAATAATACATTTATAGCAGGACAAAGAAAAAAGAATAAAAGTGAGTGAAAAAAGAACATGAGATTTATGGGATTTAATCAAAAGGGAAAACATTCAAATAATCGGGTACTGTTTTGTGATGTGGTCACAAGACCGGCATCTGTGTGGAGGCCGAGACTAAACTGACTTTGTAGAAACCACTGACCATACCCCTTAGCTCCCTGGAATGCTGCCCACTAACCTAGAGCTGCATTTCCAGGGGCACTCTTGGCGCCTGAATGGCCAGAAGGGAGTGGCATGAAATAGTCAAAGTGATGAAAAACAAGGGCCTACAACCAAGACTACTCTATACAGTAAGGCTATCATTTAAAATTGAAGGAGCGATAAGGAACTTCCTAGAAAAGAAAAAAATAAAGGAATTCATTACCACTAAGCCAGTATTAGAAGAAATGTTAAAAGAACTTCTTTAAGTAGAAGAAAGGAGAAAAACAAACAAACCAATGAAGATCAAAATTATTAATAATAAAATACCAATAACTATGCACCTATTAATAATCACTTTAAATGTAAATGGATTACAGCCTCCAATCAAAAGACATCAGGTAGCTGAATGGATAACAAAACAAGATCCATGCATATGTTGTGTACAAGAGACCCAACTCAGATCAAAAGACACACACAGACTGAAAGTAAAGGGATAAAAAAAGACATTTCATGGAAGTGGAAATGAGAACAAATCTGGGGTAGCACAACTTATATAGTCAAAATAGACTTTAAAATGAAGACTATAATTAGGGACAAAGAAGAATATTACTTAATAATAAAAGGATCAATCCAACAAGAGAACATCACCCTAGTAAACATTTATGCACCTAACGTACGAGAACCTAAATATATAAAGCAAATATTGACTGACATAAAGGCAAAAATTGAAAATAACACAATCATAGTAGGGGAATTTAACATCCCACTGACACCAATGGACAGATCTTCCAGACAGAAAATCAACATGGTAACAGCAGCCTTAAATGACACCGTAAACCAGATGGATTTAATTGATATTTGTAGAGCATTTTACCCCAAAGCAGCAGACTACACATTCTTTTCAAGTACACATGGAACATTTTCCAAGATAGACAACATGTTAGGCAAAAAAACAAGTTTCAATAAACTTAAGAAGATAGAAATGATATTAAGCATCTTCTCTGACCACAATGCTATGAAACTGGAAAACAATTACAAGAACTGAAAAACACACAAACACATGGAGACTAAATAACATGCTACTAAATAATAAATTGGACAACAATGAGTTCAAGAAAGAACTCAAAAGATATCTTGAGACAAATAAAAATGAAAACAAAATGACCTCAAGTCTATGGGACATGGTGAAAATAGTCCTAAGAGGAAAATTCACAGCAAGGCAGGGCTACCTCAAGAAACAAGAAAAATCGATTAAAATGGCTGCCTGAGGTGAGCCTCTTGAAACCTCGCCTGGAATTTACAACAAACTGAACAACTATAACTCCACAAAGGACTCCCTGCACAACAGACAGGCAAGACTAAGAGGCAAACTACTGAAATAACCTAAAGGTGGGCAAATTGCATAAGCTGTAGAGGAGGGAAGGGAGAAGTGAGGAGATGGGTACGCATGGGCGCAGGACGCAGACCTAGCTCAGTGCTCCAAGCTCCATGAATCCCAGAACTACCACAGTTGAGGGAGAGGGAAGAACTCGGACTGCTAGGGCTCCACTTATGGCGCACAGGGCTGAGGGGACAGCATATAACACAGTTGAACCAAACGCTCACAGCAGAGACCTCGGAGCAAAGACTAAGCCCTCATTCCCGCAGAGAACGGAAGCTTTAGGCACTGAGACTAGCCGCCCCCTCCCCACCCTCCCAGAGCTCACCCCGCCTCCACCTGCCCAGTGCTAGAAGTGGAACAGTAGCAGTGTCGGATCAAAGAACAGAATATTTGCAGTTCTGAGAACTGTGTTCCACAGACACGGACTCACAGCCCAACTAGTTCTGGCAAAGGGGAGGGAGCTGTGGAAGCAGCACTGGCTGTAGTGGTAGTGGCCTCATTTACTCTGGGCCACCTCTCACAACCCACATCGATGCTGTCCGAACCTATCTGGGCGGATCCCTGCAGGAGTAAACAGAGCTGCTGAAACACATGGGCTCTGAATCTGGTGCAGGAAGAGCTTTGGAATTTTAGAAGCTCTCCATATCCTCACACAGAGGTGACACACTATGAACCTGGCGAACTGTTCACAGAGGAGAAGCCCGCCTTCCAGGGAACCCCCCTTGTGGGAGAAGCCGGAATAGTGCAGAGAAAACATAACACTACAGTGTGAGAGTACATAAAAGGCTGCATTCGGAAGGAAAATAAAACATTCTACAAACACCTACTGGAAAACAAAAGAAAGACCACTTTCTACCATCCTATTGCAGAACCCACTCCTGTAGATGTCTAGGAAGAGAAATAATAAATCATTAATGGCCATGAATAAACAAGGCAATGAGACAGCTAAGAAAGAAAATGAAAAATCTCCAGAAAATGAACGTAAATATATGGAAATATGTGACTTAAATGACAGAATTCAAGATTGCAGTTCTGAAAAAACTCAACGACATGCAAGACAACATAGACAGGCAGTTTAATAAATTCAGAAACACAATCAAAGAACAAAATGAACATTTTACCAAAGACATTGAAATTTTAAAAAAGAACCAAATAGAATTTCTGCAGGTTAAGAACTCAATAAAAGAAATGAAGAATGAAATAGCCAGGTTAGGTAGTAGAGTTGACCTGATGGAGGAAAGAATCAGTGATATCAAAGACAGAAATCTGGAAATGACACAGAGGGAAGAAAGAAGAAAGAGATGTGAGACTTAAAAGAAATGAAAGAACTCTACAAGAACTTTCTGACTCCATCAGAAAGAGCAATATAAGAATAATGGCAGCCGTTATGGAAGGCAGTGTGGAAGTTCCTCAAAAAATTATGAATAGAATTGCCATATGACCCAGCAATCCCTCTCCTGGGTATCTACCCAAAAAATCTGAAAACATTTATCCATAAAGACACATGTGCTCCAATGTTCATTGTAGCTTTATTTACGGTGGCCAAGACATGGAAACAGCCAAAATGTCCTTCGATAGATGAATGGATAAAGAAGTTGTGGTATATATACACAATGGAATACTATTTGGCAGTAAGAAAAGATGAAATAGGAACATTTGTGACAACATGGATGGATCCTGAGGTTATAATGCTAAGCGAAATAAGTCAGACATAAAAAGCAGAGAACCATATGATTTCACTGATATGTGGTATATAAACCAAAAACAATGAAAGAACAAGACAAATAAATGAGAAACAAAAACTCATAGACACAGACAATAGTTTAGTGGTTACCAGAGGGTAAGGGGGGTGGGGGTTGAGAGATGAGGGTAAAGGGGATCAAATATATGGTGATGGAAGGAGAACTGACTCTGGGTGGTGAACACACAATGGGATTTATAGATGATGTAATACAGAATTGTACACCTGAAATCTATGTAACTTTACTAACAATTGTCACCCCAATAAATTTAAAAACAAGAAAAAAGAATAATGGGTATCCCAAAAGGAGAAGAAAGAGAAGGGAATAGAGAGTATATTCAAACAAATAGTCAATCAGAATTTCTCAAACTTGTGGAAAGAACTGGATCCTCGAATCCAAGAAGCAAATAGGACACCTAATTACCTCAACCAAACACGCCTTCTCTAAGGCATATTCTACTGAAGCTGTCAAAAATCAACGACAAAGAAAGAATCCTCAAGGCAGCCAGAGAAAAGAAGACGGTAACATACAACGGAAAGGCCATTAGATTATCATCAGATTTTTCAGCAGAAACTCTACAAGCCAGAAGGCAGTGGAACCAAATATTCAAACTATTGAAAGAGAAATTATGAACCAAGAATCATATATCCAGCAAGGATATCCTTTAGATATGAACGAAGAATAAAGACCTTTCCAGACATACAGAAGCTGAGGGAATTTTCTAACACACGACGTGCACTACAAGAAATACTGAAGAAGGCTGTACGATCAGCATCAATAGGGATAATTTGTGGTAACCAAAACATAAAAGGGGGAAGAGTAAAGGTCTGAACCAGAATATGGGAATGGAGAAAGTAAGCCTGCTGAGAAAATGGAATACCCTAAATATGAAACTTTCTGGTACATAAACTTAATGGTAATGACTCAAAAAAAGAAAATCAAGAACTGAAATATATAACATAATAAAAGAAGAAACAGAGGGAAAGATCATAGAATACCACCACACAGAAATAATAGACAACAACAAAAAGGCAAAGAAACAATGGAGACACAGCCTTACCAGAAAACTAAAGATAGAATGACAGGAAATCCTCACATATCAATAATCACCCTAAATGTAAATGGACTGAACTCACCAATAAAAAGGCACAGAGTAGCAGATTGGATCAAAAAACTAAACCCAACCATATGCTGTCTCCAAGAGACACATCTCAGCTACAAGGACAAGCATAGACTCAAAGTGAAAGGGTGGAAATTGACACTCCAAGCAAATGGCATTCAGTAAAAATCAGGTGTAGCTGTACTTATATCAGATGAAACAGACTTCAGGATAAAAAAAAAATTAGATAAAGGTGGACATTTCATAATGATAAAGGGGACTATACAAGAAGAAGACATAACAGTCATCAACGTTTATGCCCCAATCAGGGAGCACCGAAATATACTAAGCAACTAGTACTAACAGAACTAAAGGGAGAAATTGACCCAAACACAATTATAGTAGGGGACCTAAATACATCATTGACAGCTATGGATAGATCATCCAAACAGAAAATAAATAATGAAATAGCAACCCTAAATGACACATTAGATGAAATGGACATCATTGACATTTATAGAGTACTTCATCCTAAATCATCATCCTATATATTTTTTTCTAGAGTACATGGACCATTCTCAAGAATAGACCATGTATTGGGACATAAAACTAGCCTGAGCAAATTTAAGAAGATTGAAACCATACCAAGCATATTCTCTGATCACAAGGCTTTGAAATTGGATATCAACTGCAAAAAGAAAGCAGGAAAAACCACAAATATGTGGAGATTAAACAACATATTTTAAAAGAATGACCCGGTCAAATAAGAAATAAAAGAGATCAAAAGATACATAGAAACAAATGAGAATGGAAATACAACCGAAATTTTTGGAATGCAGCGAAAGCAGTTTTAAGAGGGGAATTTATGTCATTACAGTCCGATCTCAAGAAACAAGAAAACTCCCAAATAAATAACCTCATGTTACACCTTAAAGAACTAGAAAAAGAAGAACAACAGAAATTGAATGTCAGCAGAAGAAAGGAAATAATCAAAATCAGAGCAGAACTAAATGAAATAGAGAACAAAAATCAATAGAAACAATTAATGTGACAAAAAGCTGGTTCTTTGAAAAGATTAACAAAATTGACAAACTCTTGGCTAGACTCACTAGATAAAAAAGAAAAGACATTAATAAACAAAATCAGAAATGAAAGAGGGGGAGTTATCACGGACACCACAGAAATACAAAGGATCATCCAAGAATACTATGAAGGACTATATGCCACCAAATTCAATAACCTAGAAGAAATGGACAAGTTCTTAGAAACATATAGCCTTCCTAGGCTGAACATGAAGAATTGGAAAATCTAAATAGACCGATCACCAGTAAGTAAATTGAATCAGTCATCTGAAACCTTCCCAAAAGCAAAAGTCTGGGACCAGATGGCTTCACTAGTGAATTCTGCCATACCTTCAAAGAGGATCTAATACCTGTCCTGCTCAAACTCTTCCAAAAAATTGAAGAAGAAACAATACCCCCTAAGTTATTTTATGAGGCCTACATTACCCTGATGCTAAAACCTGGTAAGGATAGCACAAAAAACGAAAACTACATACCAATATCTCTGATGAATACAGAAGCAAATATCCTAAACAAAATTCTAGCAAATCGAATACAACAAAACATTAAAAAGATTAATCATCATGATCAAGTGGGATTCATCCCAGGGCCACAAGGATGGTTCAACATACGCAAATCCTACAGTGTGATACATCACACAAATAAAATAAAGACAAAAATTGTGATTATATGAATTGATGCAGAAAATGCATTTTACTAGATACAACATCCATTTATGATTAAAACACTTAATAAAATAGGTATAGAAGGAAAATACCTTAACATAATAAAGGCCATATATGACAAACCCTCAGGTAATCTCATAATTAATGGTGAAAAAATGAAACCCTTTGCTCTACATTCAGAAACATGACATGGCTGTCCCTTGTCACTCTGCTTTTCAACACAGTGTTGGAAGTCCTCGCCAGAGCAATCAGGCAAGAGAAAGAAATAAAAGGCATCCAAATTGGGAATGAAGAAGTTAAATTGTCACTCTTTGCAGATGACATGATGCTATATATAGAAAACCCTAAAGACTCCACCAAAAAGCTATTGGAAACAATCAACGAATACGGTAAAGTTGCTGGCTACAAAATCAACGTACAAAAGTCCATTGTATTCCTATATACTAACAATGAAATCTCAGAAAAAGAAAAAAAATTCCTTTTGCAATTGCAGCAAAAAGAATGAAATACCTAGGAATAAACTTAACCAAGGATGTGAGAGACCTATATGCTGAAAACTATAAGACATTTTTAAAAGTAATTGAAGAAGACACAAAGAAATGAAAGACATTCCGTGTTCCTGGATTGGAACAAAAACTCATAGACGTAGACAATAATTTAAGGGTTACCAGAGGGTAAAAGGGATGGGGTGCGCGGTGCTCTAGAAAAGGGTTAAACAGGGTCTAATATATGGTGATGGAAAGCGAACTGATTCTGGGTGGTGAGCACACAATGTGAGATATAGATGATGTATTATAGAATTGTACACCTGAAATCTATGTAACTTGTCACTCAATAAACTTTAATTTAAAGTGAAAAAAAGAAAAGAAGAGAAACAAGAAAAATCTCAAATAAACATTCTATCTTTACACCTAAGGGAATGGGAAAAAGAACAGCAAAGAAATCCCAAAGTGAATACAAGGAAGGAAGTAATAAAAATGAGAGTGGAAATAAGTCAAATAAATACTTAAGAAATGCAAAAGATCAATTAAACCAAGAGCTGTTCTTTTGTTCTGTTTTGTTTTGTTTTTTAAGATATACAAAATTAAGAAGGCTTTAACCTGGATGATCAAGAAAAAGAAAAAAAGAGCGAACCCAAATAAATAAACTCAGAAGTGAAAAAGGAGACGTGACAACCGACACCAGAGAAATACAAAATAAATAAATAAATAAAATAAGAAAATACTACAAGCAACTATATGCCAACAAATTGGACAATATGGAATAAATGGATAAATTTCTAGAGACAAACAATCTTCCAAAGGTGAATCAATAAGAAACAGATAATCTGAACAGACCGATTACTACCAACAAAATTGAAACAGTAATCAACAAGCTTCCAACAAACAAAAGTCCTGGACCAGATGGCTTCATAGGTGAATTTTACCAAACATTCAAAAAAGAATTAACACCTTTTCTTCTCAAACTATTCCAAAAAATCCTAAAGGAGGGAAGACTCCCAAGCTCATGTTACATGGCTACCATTGCCCTGATTCTAAAAGCAGCAAAGAGGTTACAAAAAAGAAAATTGTAGTCCAATATCCCTGCTGAACACAGATGCAAAAATCATGAACAAAATATTAGCAAACCGAATGCAGCAACACAATAAAAAGATCATACACCACCATGATCAAGTGAGATTCATTTGTGGGGTGCAAGTTTGGTTCAAGAGTCACAAATCAATTAAGGTGATACCCACATAATACACACAATGAAATATAAAAACCATATGGTCATATTAATAGATGCCAAGCAGAAAAATCATTTGACAAAGTTCAGCATCCATTTGTGATATAAACTCTCAGCAAAGTGAGAATAGAGGGACCATATCACAACATAATAAAGGCCATATATGACAAACCCACAGCTAACATCATACTCAATGGGGAAAAGCAAAAAGCATTCCACTTCAGATCAGGAACAAGACAAGAATGCCCACTTTCACCACTTTTATTCAACACAGTGCTGGAAGTTCTAGCCACAGCAATCAGAGAAGAAAAAGAGATAAAAGCATCCAAATGGGAAAAGAAGAAGTAAAATTGTCATTATTTGCAGATGAGATGATACTATATAGAAAGAATCCCACAGATTTCACCAAAAAGCTATTAGAATTCATAAATGAATTTAGTAAAGTAGGAGGATACATAATTAATATTCAGAAATCAGTTGCATTTTTACACACCAATAACAAAATATCAGAAAAACAATTTAAGAAAACAATCCCATTTACAACTGCATCAAAAAAATAAAATACCTAGGAGTAAATTCGACCAAGGAAGTAAAAGACCTGTACTCAGACAATTATAACAAACTGAAGAGAGAAATTAAAGAAGATACAAATAAATGGAAATATATACCATGCTCATAATAGGAAGGATTAATATAGTTAAAATGTCTATACTACCAAAAACAATCTATACTCATAGATTTGGTGCAATCCCTATCAAAATAACAATGGCATTTTTCACAGAACTAGAAGAAATAATTCTACAATTTATGTGAAACCATAAAAGACACCAAATAGCCACAGCACTCTTGAGAAAGAAGAACAAAGCTACAGGTATCATGCTACCTGATACGAAATTATAAGAAAACTATAGTAATCAAAACAGCATCATATTGGTATAAAAACAGACACATAGATCAATGGAACAGAATAGAAAGCCCTGAAATATACTCATGCTTATATGGTCATTTAATATATGAGAAAGGAAGTAAGAATTTATCTTGGAGTAAAGACAGTCTATTCAATAAATGGTGCTGGGAAAACTGGACAGATACATGCAAAAATATGAAACTGGATGAAATATGAAACTTACACCATATACAAGAATAAACTCAAAATGGATTAAGGACTGAAATGTAAGACCCCAAACCATAAAACTCCTAGAAGAAAATGTAGGAAGTAAACTCATAGACATTACCCTTAGGAATATTTTTATTGATATGTCTTCTTGGGTAAGGGAAACAAAAGAAAAAATAAATAAATGGGACTATGTCAAACTGAAAAGCTTATTCACAGCAAATGAAACCATCAACAAAACAAAAAGACATCCTATTGAATGGAGATAAGATTTGCCAATGATGCATCTGATAAGGGGTTAATATCCAATATTTTAAAAAAACTCATACAACTCTACACCAAACAAAAAAAAATTAATTTTAAAAATGGGCCAAAGTCAGGGACATGTAATAAATGATCTTTGTAAAAAAACTTTTAAAAAATGGGCAGAGGACCTGAATAGATATTTCCCAAAGTGGACATACAGATGTCCAATAAATATATGAAAAGATGCTTAACATCACTAATCATCAGAGACATTGAAATAAAACCACAATGAGATACTACCTCAGTCATGTCACAATGGCCATCATCAACGAATGAACAAACAATAAATGCTGGCGAGGATGTGGAGAAAAGGGAACCCTCATGCACTGTTCGTGGGATTGCAAATTGTTGCAGCCACTATGGAAAAGAGTGTGGAGATTCCTCAAAAAAATTAAAGTAAAACTACCTTATGATCCAGTAAAATGACTCCTGGGTATTTATCCAAAGAAATCAAAAACACTAATTCAAACAAATATATGCATCCCTATGTTTACTGCAGCATTATTTACAGTAGCCTAGATATGGAAACAACCAAAATGACCATCAATGGATGATTGCATAAAGACAATGTGGTACATTTATATGATGGAGTATGACTCTGCAATAAAAAAGAATGAAATTCTATCATTTGCAACATGGTTAGACCTGGAGGGTATTATGCTAAGTGAGATAAGTCAGACTGAGAAAGACAAATACTATATGACTTCACTTATATGTAGAATCTAAAGAACAGAATAAACAAACAAAAAAACCTAGAAATAGACTCATAGATACAGAGAGCAAACTGATGGTTGCTAGATGGAAGAGGGCTCACGGGATGGGTGAGAAAGTTGAAGGGGTTAGTGAGAATGCCATAAGAAAAGATGAAACACTGCCATTTGCGATAACATGGATGGATCTTGAGATTATCATGGTAAGCGAAATAAGACAGACCGAACAAGTCAAGAACGATATGACTTCATTCATATGGGGGATATAAAACTGAAAGCAACAAAGGAACAGGACAAACAAACAAACAAAATCTCATAAACACAGACAACAGTTTAGTGGTTACCAGAAGGTAAGGAGGGAGGGGAGTTGTAGAGGAGGAAGGGGGGGTCAAATATATGGTGATGGAAGGAGAATTGACTCTCATTGGTGAACACAATAAAATATATAAATGCTGTATTGTAGAAATGTACACTGGAAACCTACATAAATTTACTAACCAATGTTACCCCAATAAATTTAATACAAAGTAAACATAATACACCCAATTAATAGAATGAAAGATGAAAATCACATGATAATCTCAATAGATGCAGATAAAGCACTTGACAAAACACAACTTACGTTCCTCATAAAAACCCTCACCAGAATGTGTATAGAAAGAACAGACCTCGACACAATAAAGGCCATATACAACAAACCCACAGCTAACACTGTACTCAACACTGAGTAACAGAAGGATGCCCACTCTCACCACTCTTATTCAGTATAGTACTAGAAGTCCTAGCTCGAGTGATTAGGCATGACAAAGAAATAAAAGGCATCCAACCCAAAAAGGGAGAAATAAAATTGTCATTATTTACAAATGGTGTGATTTTGTATATAGAAAATCCCAAAGACACAGTCAAAAACCTGTTGGAACTAATCAATGAATTCAGTAAAGTTGCAGAATATGAAATTAACATACAGAAATCAGTTGCATATCTATACACTAATGACACATCTGAGAAAGAAATAACGAAAACTGTCCAATAACAACAGCATAAAAAAAAAAACTTGGGAATAAATGTAATCAACAAAGTGTAAGATCAGTACAATGAAAACTACTCGATTTTGTTGAAATTGAAGAAGACACAAACAAATGGTAATACTACCCATGTTCATGGATCAGAAGACTTAATATTGTTAAAATGTATACTACCCATAGCCATCTAAATATTCAAAGCAATCCCTATAAGAATTCCAATGGCATTCTTCACAAAAATACAAAAAAGAATCCTAAAATGTGTATGGAACCACAAACAACTCCCAAGTAGACAAAGCAACCCTGAGAAAGAAGAATATAGTGGGAGGCATCACACTTCCTGGTTTCAAACTATACTCCAAAGGTATAGTAATTAAAACTAGTTGTGTGCTCCTGGCGTACAAATAGACACATAGACTAATAGAACAGAATGTAGAACCCAGAATTAAACCCCCTCATATATGGTCAACTAATATTCAACAAGGGAGCAAAGAACATCCAATGGAGAAAGGATAATCTCTTCAACAAAGTGTGTTGGGAAAAAACTGGATAAACACATGCGGAAAAATTAAATTAGACCCCTATCTTATACCACTCACAAAAATTTATTTGAAGTGAATCAAAGATTTTTATTTATTTATTGGGGTGACAATTGTTAGTAAAATTACATAGATTTCAGGTGTACAATTCTGTATTACATCATCTATAAATCCCATTGTGTGTTCACCACCCAGAGTCAGTTCTCCTTCCATCACCATATATTTGAGAAGTGGATCAAAGATTTAAATGGTATCAACAAAACAAAAAGGCAAAGGCAACTTATTGAATGGGGGAAATTTTTACAAACCACATATTGGATAATGGGTTAATATCCAAAATATATAAAGAACTCATATATATAAAGAACTCAATAATGAAAACAAACAATTCAAATAACAAATGGATAGAGGAACTGAATAGACTTTTTTATTCCATAGAAGACATCCAAATGGCCAACATGTATATGAAAAGATGCTCCACATCACTAAGCATCTCGGAAATGCAAATCAACAGAACGCAAACAGTCAAAAAAATCTTGAGAAAGAACAAAGTTGGAGGATTCACACATACTGATTTCAAAACATATCACAAAGCTACATCAATCAAAACAGTGTGGTACGGTCATGAAGAAAACATGCAGACCAATAGCATAGAATAGAGAGAGCTAAGAAATATATCTTTGCATATGTGGTCAAATGGGTTTTGACAAAGGTGCCAATAACTGTCAATGGGGAAGGACAGTCTCTTCAGTAAATGGTGCTGGGACAATTGGATATCCACATGCAAAGGAATGACGTTGTACTTTTACC
The DNA here is from genome assembly GCF_036562045.2 of Rhinolophus sinicus. Taxonomy (NCBI): domain Eukaryota; kingdom Metazoa; phylum Chordata; class Mammalia; order Chiroptera; family Rhinolophidae; genus Rhinolophus; species Rhinolophus sinicus. Next base: position 41,273,332 of record NC_133768.1, read on the forward strand.
TAACACCATACATACAAATTAAGTCAAAATGAAGCAAAGACCTAACCATAAGAGTAAAAAGTATACAGCTCTATGAAGCAATTGGGGGAAAGCTTCATGACGTTGGATTTGGCAATGATTTATTGGATATGACTCCAAAAGCACAGGCAACAAAAATAAAAATAGATAAATTGGGCCACATTAAAATTTAAAACTTCTGTGCATCAAACAACACAATTAACAGAGTAAAAAAGCAACCTACAGAATGGGAGAAAATATTTGCAAATTATATATCTAATAAGAGGTTAATATCCCAAGTATTAAGAACCCCTACAATTCAATAGCAAAGAAACAAGTAATCCAATTAAGAAAATGGGCAAAGAACTTGAATAGACATTCCTGAAAAGATGATATACGTAGGGGCAACAAGCAAAGTAAAAGGTGCACAATGTCACTAATCAGCAAAATACAAATCAAAACCACAATGATATCACCTCACACCCGTTAGGATAGCAAATATTAAAACAACAAAAGAAAACAAAACAAAATAACAAGTGGTGATAAGGATGTGGAGAAATTGTAAATTTTGTGTACTGTTGGTAGGAATGTAAAATGGTTCAGCTACTGAAAAACAGTAAGTTGATTCGTTAAAATTTTTCAAATAGAGCTATCATGTGATCTTGCAATTCCACTACTGGGTATATATCCAAAGGAATTGAAAGCAGGGTCTTGAAGAGATATCTGTACACCCCATGCATAGCAGCATTATTCACAATAGCCAACAAGTGGAAGCAACCCAAGTGTCCATCCACGAATAAATGTATAAAGAAAATGTGGTATGGGTGACATGCTGTCCCGCCTCACCCATCTTCTGCACTCGCCCAGGGGTAGCTGAAGGTCACTGAATGGGCCCTAGCAGGTCGTCAGGGGTGGACGGGGCCAGGGCTGGTTGCTGGCCCGCCCCCCTCCCTAGGATGCTGAGGAAGACAGCAGGTGGCACAGAATGGTGTTTCCTGCAACCACCAACGGAACTGAACTGAGGCGCTGCGGGGGCAGTGGCGGTACAGGCACAGGCACTTGCCTGCCCAGCAAAGCCAAGTGAGTATCAATCACTGTGTGAACTGAGAAGCCATCGCTCAAGACCCTCCCTGCAATGGTAACCTGACCTGGAAACAAGATGTGAAGAGCCAGATTGTTATTAAAGACATCTTCAAGCGTACATTGCTTGTGTTTGGAACGTGGATCCTTTATATCCTCAAGTTAAATCATACTACTGAAGAATATGATATGAAAGAAATGCATTATGTGGACCCTGACCATGTAAAGGCAAGGGAAACAAAATAAATAATAATCAAATGGGATTACATCAAACTAAAAAGATTTTGCACAGCAAAGGAAACTATCAACAAAACGAAAAGATAACCTAGAGAATGGGAGAAGACATTTACCAGTGATACATCTAATAAGGGGTTAATATTCAAAACATATAAGGAACTTATAAAACTCAACAACAAAAAAAACCCCAAACAATCCAATTAAAAATGAGCAGAGGACCTGAATAGACATTTTTCCAGAGGACGTAGGCCAATAGACATACGAAAAGATGCTCAATGTCACTAATCATCAGAGAAATGCAAATTAAAACCACGAAGAGGTATCACTTCACACCTGTCACGATGGCTACCTTCAATACATCAACAAACAACAAGTGTTGGCAAGGATGTGGACAAAAGGGTACCCCCATGAGATTTTGGTGGGATTGCAAATTGGTACAGCCACTATGGAAAACAGTATGGAGGTTCCAAAAAGAAAAATTAAAAATAGAACTATCATGTGACACAGCAATAACATTTCTGGGTATTTATCTGAAGAAATCCAAAACATTAATTCAAAAAGATATCTGTGCATCCCTATGTTCATGGCAGCACTATTTACAACAGCCACTGTATGGAAGCAACTGAAGTGTCCAGTGATAGACAATTAGATAAAGAAGATGTGGTACATATATACAATGCAGTACTACTCGGCCATAAAAAAGAATGAAATCTTACCATTTTCAACAACATGGATGGACCTAGAGAGTATTATGCTAAGTGAAATCAGTCAGACAGAGAAACACAAATACCATATGATTTCATTTTTATCTGGCATCTAAAAAACAAAATAAATAAACACACAAAACAGAAACAAACTCGGATACAGAGAGCGAGTAGACAGTTGCCAGATGGGAGGAGTGTTGGGGGGCTAGTGAAAAAGGTGAGGGGCTTAAGAAGTACAAATTGGCAGTTGTAGAAATAGTCATGGGGATGTAAAGTACAGCATAGGAAACATAGTGAGTAATATTGTAATAACTATGTATGGCATCAGGTAGGTACTAGACTTATTGGAGTGATCGCATCATAGGTTATATAAATGTGTACTCTCTATGTTGTACACCTGAAACTAATACAATAGTATGCCAACTGTGATTGAAAAATAAAAACGCACATGAAATGTGCTATGTACATACAACAGAATATTATTGAGCTTTAAAAGGGACAGAAATTCTGACTCTTGCTATAATATGAACCTTGAAGACATTATGCTAAATGAAATAAGCCAGTCACAAAACAACAAATACTATATAATGCCACTTATATGAAATGCCTAGGGTAGTCAAATTCATAAACAGAAACTAGAATGTTATTGTCAGGGGCTGCGGGGAGGGAAAATGGACTGTTGTTGTTTAATGGTTATAGAGTTTCGATTTTGCAAGATGAAAAAGTACTGGAGTTTTGTTGCACAACAGTGTAAATATACTTAATACTACTGACCTGTACACTTAAAAATGTTTAATATGAGAAATTTTATGTCCTATGTATTTTACCACAACTTTTTAAACCTACTCTATTGAGTACCTATCATATGTCAGCCACTCTGCTCTGTTTTTTACTGACATATTTTTAAAACAACTTCCATATGTGGGAAGTCCTATATTCCCATTTTATGGATGTTGAAATTGAGTCTCTAAGGAAAGACATTCTGGGTTTCAATTCTAGTTTTCCTACTGATTTGCTGTGTGTTTCTGGACAAAGTTAGTGAACATGGGCTCCTGTGTTTCCTCATCTGTCAACTGAACACAGTAAGAGTGCATGACTTCTAGATTTATGTAAGGATCAAAATAGATGGTATATGTTAAGTGTTCCCAACAGTATCTGGCACATAGATGACCAGTAAAGATGGATTTTGTATGATTAGGATTATTATCATGTACCCAGATATTTCTGACTCCAATAGCTAGACTTTTAACACTGCACGTGATGCCAAAATCTGTGTATGTCTTAGGGCTAGATCACTATATCCCCAGATAAAGATCAAATCTGTATTGAGAACACTGGAATTCTGTATATTGTGTCTGCACTGATAGCATTTGTTATTTCACATAGTTCCTTATGAATAGCAAAATGTACATAAATAATTCCTTGCATTTATTGATAGAAGCTGTGTACCAGAACTGTGCTAATCCCTAATGTTCAAACGATGTATGATAGAAGCAGTAGCTAAAATTTACTGAAAGCTTCCTGTCAAACAAGCTGACAGATTTGGCCAGTAACAACAAGACCGGATAGATTCAGTTTATTACTTACATAGTCAGGAAAAGTAACTGACCTGGTGTCAGCTCCCACTTCTCTTGTTCCACCGGATGACAACAAAATAAAGTAAGGCAGATGACAGGCACCATCAGTTGTGTGGAACTCTTTTGCTTGGGAGCCACTTCTATGTATACGGCATGGAGGCATTAGTCCATTCCATAGCCTTCAGCTGTACTCTAAGGTGGGGGTAGGAAGCAAGATGAAGAAGAGTCTTGGAACCAGAAAGGTGATAAGAAACTGCCTGTGGAGGCCTCTCTCAAAACAGGGAGATGGTGGAGAATGGTCTTGTAGCATCATTTCAGAAATCAGCCTGTCTTTCTATGTCCCTGATCAGCTCCAGGTCAAACTGTAATTGAAACTTACCTACACGGTCCATATACAAGTTTATCAGTACGCTGGCACAGAGCAGGTCCTCTACCTATACTACGTGCCTGAAATAATCTGAGGCTCATGACAGCCAACAGAGGCATATTTTGTCAGCCCTAAACTACAAATGAACAAACAGGCTTAAAAGAATAGAGGGTCTTGCCTCGAGTCCCAGATTAATTCAAGGTATGTAGGTGAAGATATATCTGACTCAAGGGCCTAACCTTTTTACTGTACATCAAACTGTCTTGAGTTTTACCAGTGTACCAGGTAGATATCCACTGTCATTCCAATTGGACTATAAAATCTTGGAATAGGGTGAGGAAGATTCAACGTACTCTTTCACTGCTGATGCCTATTTCAGTGCAAAAACAGGAGATACTCATGGAATAATTCTTCATATTCATTGAGGACCCATTTTGTACTTAACTCATGGCCTACTTGATAGAGTTTAATTGCTTCTAATGACAACTTTTTACTCAGTCTCTGTAACAGTTTTTTTTTTTTCTTAAATGGGGCAACAAGAGAATAACTGTGTGACTTGATAATGTTCATGGTATTCTGAGAGAGAGAGAGAGAGAGAGAGAGAGAGAGAGAGAGAGAGAGAGAGAGGAACTTTTTCCATTGTAAGCAAAGTAACATACGAGTAAAAGATTTGACTGTGGATTAAGAATATTTTATAGGCTTGATTATTCCAGGCTCTGTCAGTTTTTGCTAAATAACCTTGGGGGTAATTTGCATGAATATATATATATATATATATATATATATATATATATATATGGCAATTAAGTTCTTGAACTCATCCTAGAAAAAGTGCTACATACCTCGTTACTGAATATCACTACAGTCACGTTTGAAGTACTCCCCTTGGGAAGCTATGCACTGATGCCAGTGCCTAGTCTTCCCTTCAAAGCAATTTTGAAACTCTTTTTCTGAAATTGCCATCAGAGCTGTCTTCATATTGCCCTTGATGTCTTGAATATCATCAAAATGTCTTTTTTTCAATATTTCCTTTATCTTCAGGTAAAGAAAGAAGTCATTGGAGGCCAGATCAGGTGAGTAGGGAGGGTGTTCCAATACAGTTATTTGTTTACTGGCTAAAATCTCCCTCACAGACAGTGCCATGTGAGCTGGTACATTGTCATGATGCAAGAGCCATGAATTGTTGGCAAAAAATTAATGTTGTCTAACTTTTTCCCGCAGTCTTTTCAGCTCTTCCAAATAGTAAACTTGGTTAACTGTTTGTCCAGTAGGTATAAATTCATAATGAATAATCCCTCTGATATCAAAAAAGGTTAGCAACATCATTTCAACAAGTTTGCAAATGTAATTGTCAGACCTTGTATATTCATCTTTTGTTATCAGTATATTTGAGTATTATAATTTTAATACAGTTTTTGCCTTTCTTAAAATATATATACAGTGCCAGTTAGGTCAAATGGTTAGAGCGTGGTGCTAATAACACCAAGGTTGCCGGTTTAATCCCCGCATGGGCCACTGTGAGCTGTGCCCTCCTTAAAAAATAATGTGTATACAATTTTTGGCACTCTGTGTGTGTGTGTGTGTGTGTGTGTGTGTGTGTGTGTGTGTGTGTATACAGTGACTGGCATATAGTAAGTGCTTAGTAAAAAAGAAATACTCCTGGGCCACAGGCTATTATGTCTCAAAACTCTGTTTTTCAAATCACCAAAAATTATAGCATCATCTTCAGAATTCTTCAGAGGTGGCTTCATAGTGTCTGTTTCCTTATCTCATCCTTTCTGAGGCCTGAAGTCAACTTGACCTGAAGGGAAAGAGCGTATTTCTAAAACTCTGTGTAACATCTGTTACTAGCTGAATTGTGCCACCACAAATTCATATGTTGAAGCCACAGTACCTTACAATATGACTGTATTTGGAGAGGTGACTAAGTTAAGGCCGTTAGGGTGCATCCTACGTCAATGTGACTCGTGTCCTTATAAGAAGAGAGAATTTGGATACACAGGGAGACACCAGGGATGTGAACACACACACTGGAAAGACAGTGTGAGGACACAGTGAAAAGTCAGCCACGGGCAATCCAAGGAGAGAGACCTCAAAAGAAACCAAACCTGCCAACACATTGATCTTGGACTTCTACCCTTCAAAACTGTGACAAAACAATTTCTGTTGTTTCAGCCACCCAATCTGTGGTATTTTGTTATGGCAGCCCAGGCACACGAATTTAATACAACTTGTTTCCATCTCTCTTTCTAGACCGAATGCAAGAGATGTGCCTGATTTTCCTCTCTTACTCCAGTGCACCGTCTGGCACACAGTAGGTGCATAGTGTCTGCTCACTGTACAGTGCCAATGAAGTAGAGTAGGAGAGGGGGCTGCCATTTACTGAGCATCCAGTGTAGCAGAATTGCAGGGTGCAGGGTAGGTTGAGAGTCGGGGGATTTGCAGTGACACAGATCTGGACTTGAATCTCTGCTGCCGACTTCATAGTTGAGGGGCCTGGCCAAGCTCCTGTATCTTCCGCCATGGAGTGAAGTGACTCACAGGGCACACTCTGGGGTCAGGCTACCTGGTTCATATCAGCTTCATTACTAACTTGCACTGTGACTGCAAGTCCTTCGCAGTTACCCTCACATAATCAGAATGTGAACCCACATGTTAGTGGAACTGTTGAATACAATTAACCTCCTTCACACTCACAACGAGACAGCTCTGTCTGGTTTTCTGGGGTTTTTTGGTCCACTCGTCCCCAGTGCAGCCCACTCTGCAGCTTATTCCTTTGTGTCTCTCCTTTGCATTCTCATGATACCCCTAAAAGACTGTGAATTCTTCACTTTAAGGTCTTTCATGAATTTGTCCATATGTCTGCCTTCAGTAGATACTTAGATGCTTGAGGTAAAGGATCAAGCTGTGTTGTTTTTACCTTCAGCATCCAGAACACTTCCTGAATCTTGGCATGCAAGAAAACTAAACATAAATACAAGGAGTATTTGGAAATTATTGGAATTGATTTTAGAAGTAATATAGATATAATAAATCCAATTCCTCCTGCTGTATTAAAAGTACTTCAAATATGTTCTTGAATTTACTCCCCACTATATTTGGAATATAGCATATAATTCCCCTTTTGTTAATGACATTACTGGGACCCAGAAAACTTCAGGACTATTTCCATGGTCTCAGGGCTGGTAACAGAATGAGCATGGATATAGGCAATCTCAAGGTGTGTATGGACGACGTAACAAGTTTCTTAGCAGAAGGTGCTACAGATACATACTGTTTGCCATGTTACTCCAGTAAAATTGTTATTTTAGGGTCAGGAGAAAGGTCTGGGCCTCATTCTCACCAAGTGGCCAATCTTGGTAGTGCCGACAAAGGGGCGGCCCATTGAGTTCTTAAAACCTGAGCAATGCCACTCCATTGCCCCCCAAATCCCCACTACTGGTTTACAACCTAGCCAGATTTTCAATTATGATTGAGGATGCCATAAGCAGGGTAAGGAGGAGAATGCCCAACCTCACAGCCAAGAGCGGCCCAGGTATCTCTGCTACCTTTGGTCCTCATCCCCCGCCCCACCCCGCTGCCTCGGGCCTCCATCCTCACCCTCACTGTAACCACGAACACAGCCACTTTGGTGAAAGTGCCAGATGCGTATGGCTGCCTGTTTCTCTAACACAGGGTCATGAGCCTAGTGGCCAGAAAGATCACCACTAAAAAAAAAAAAAAAAAAAAAAAAGGAGGATAGGCATGTGAAACGGGCTCCAAAGATCCACAATCAAATATGACACCCTGGAGCCCTTTGTATCACACAGTGAGATGGAGCTGGGTGCCCAGAGACCTTCGGGAAGCAATGGGGACTCAGTTGTGAGGGTGCCATAACTTTGTTCCTGGACATCTTGGGGTACTCAGGCCTGCAGCAGTACACCAGGGGCTGCCAGTGAGGGCTTGGTTCAATTTCAGCCTTGTCCCCGCTAGCCTCTAAGTTTACTGATTGCCTTGTTTCAATCCTCCAAGTGTAACACAGTATTTACACAATTATTTTTTACTTAACAGGCACCATGCACATTAATCATGCCCACAAATAGGAGGAAAGCACTCTTACTGTGCTGAATTGGAAAATGAGGAAGCTTAGGATCACAGATTCACAAACTTGTAGGGGAACACACAGTGAAACAATAGGAACACCAGAATTCAAACCTAGGAATTCTGACTCCAGATCCAAGCCCTAGTAGCAATGAGATCGCGAAAGCCGTAAAATTGCTCTTAGCCTCAATTTCCACATCTGTGAAATGGGAATAACTGTAGGCCCTCTGCACAGAGGTTCAGAGTAAAAGAGCAAAAAGATGTACTTTCTTTTTATAGTCTTTGGACAATGGCAGAATTATTCAAGAATAAGTAACACAGAAAGGTAAAGCATTTAAAATATGTGTTCCCAAAAGTTTTAGTTGTAACGTTGTAGTTCCAAGTTTTTAAAGACACAACCAATAGGTTTCTGGTATGTTTCCTCAGGTTAATTTTCTTCCCACTATATTCTGTTTGAGCAGATGACAAATCCTTTCATGCTCCTTTGAGAGCTACCAAGGGGCTGACTACAGCCACTGTTTATCATCAGACATTGGGAAAACGCCTAAGTGGGGGCAGCACAGTGTCAAGGAATAAGGAGACTAGGTGATGGAGATTCTGGGAAGATGGTGGCAGTGGTGGCTGCATAGTTTTGTAAATCTGACCAAACACACATATAAAAACAGAACAATTAAACAGCAAACACCGAAAACAAAAATGCATATGCAATGTTTGCAGCAAATGCAGATTACAAGTTATCCCCCAAAATTGCCAAATCTAAGTGGGTAAGGACAAACCACCAACCCATATTACCTCCATCAAAGCCACAGTACAATAAAGCCAGCATTTTAATTTTATTCTTCAAAAAGGCATTACAACTTGGAGAAGGGGAATCTCAACTCAGGGGCAAAGGCAGGCCCTTCTGAGGGAGAAGAGGGCCTGGAATAAAGGGCCAACAGCAGGTAAGTGCTAAGTGGTGGAGTCTTGGGAAGGGGAGGCTTCAAAACTCAAGACTTTGGGTGTTGGCTCACAGAACTCACGGAAACCTCACAGGTAACTCTGGGGGCAGACAGCCCCTTCAGGGCAGTGGGTGTTGGGTCCCTTTTTGGGACCCACAAGGATGCACTTGGAGGGTCACAGCACAGGAGTTGTAGGGAGGGAAGGGATGCTCCCTATTTCAGCGTGCACCTCTGGAGAGACAGGCTCAGGGCATCAACCTCCAGCAGCAGCGACGCATGCTTAGGGATAGCAGGGCTAGGAGTGGAGACGGAGCCAGGGCCATGAAACTTAAGGGAAGAGGAGCTCTGGCCAGAAAAATTAGTGGAGGGGGAGGAGAAGGAGGAAGAGGAAGAACTGTCATCACACCCCCCACGGAAAGGAAAGTACCTACCAGGAGGTGAGGGTGAAGAGGCACGCATGCGGACCGCATGCCAGCCAGGCTGGGAAGGAAGGCTTGGGACCTCAGGATCAGGAGAGCCTGAGCTGCTCGGGAACACACGCCTTCCTAAGGCGGACCCCGGGGAAGGAGGACTCTGGTCACCAGGCACAGGGAGAGAGGGGCGGCTGGTAGGCAATGATCCTCTCTGGGTGGGGCGGCTCAGGCGGACAAAGCCTGGAGTGGTACCCCTGCTGCGGAAGGTGGGGCTCAGCGGGGGGCTGCGGCTGCGGAGGGTAGGAGCTTGCCCAGTTGCATGGCTCCTGGAAGCAGGGCCTGGCAAGGATGCACGGTTGAGAAGAGCAGCATCTGACCCGGATGCGTGGCTATGGACAGCAGAACCTAGCGAAGATGCACGGCAGCGGGTTGCAGGAAATGGCGTGGGTGCACGGCGGTGGACAACAGGGCCTCCCTCAGCTGCAGGGAGGTGGGATGCTGGGCCTGGCGCAGATGCCCGGCCGCGAGATGCAGTGTCACGGTGGTGGGATGCAGGGCCAGCTGAAGATTCAGTGCCAAGGCAGACAGCAGGGCCTGGCAGGGTGGTGCGGCTTCGGAGGACAGGGCCTGGCATGGCTGCTTCACTGGGGAGGACAGAGCCTGGTGCGGAGAGCAGGGCCTGGCTTTGGAGGGCTGGGCCTGGCTGCGATGCGCGACTGCACAGAGAAGCCCGACGAGCAGGGCGGCAGTGACGGCTGCTGGGCTGAGCCTTTGGAGAAGATGGCGGCAAAGGCGCGGAGCCCTCAGGCTCGGGAGCCCCCGGAAACAGACAGCACCGTGGAAGCTTCGGAGCCCCGACAGCCTCTTTGCCGCCTGGCCGCTTCCTCCCACGGCCTTTCGCTGGGCTCCTGGTCTGGGTGCGACGCCCGCCGGCCGGGCCAGCGCCGCTCGTGGCTTGCCCCCTGGCGTCTGCGCGCTCCACATGCGCCGTCTGGAGACTTTGGTCCATTATGGGCCTCACGTATCTCAGCTCCGCGAGGGGACTCGGGCTGCCCCGGTGCTCAGGGAGACCCCTCAACTGCACACAGTCCATGGAGGGCGGCCCTGGGTCCTCCGCAATGATCAAAATGGCGCCGGGCGCGGCCACCACACAGGAAGAGGCACCTGCTGTGCCAACGCGTGGGGCACCGCCACCTGACAGAGACCGGTCGCTGGAGACCGTGGGGACCCAGGTGCCAGGATCCCGGTTGCCGGTCCCGTGGGCGGCGCCAGGCTCAGGGGCGACCTCATTGTTCGGCCCTGCGGGCACCTCACCCTCCTGTTGCTTCAGCTCCTTCTCCCAACACGACAGGGTGGCCATGATGCCAAGTTCTCCCTCAGAGTCCAGAGAGTGCGGATATGGGTGCTGCCTGGGTAGAACCGGAGCTCGAAGAGCGAGGGGGTGGGCGGGGCCGGTGTGATCTCCACTTCTGATTGGTGAGCTGGAGGTCACGTGGCTCTTCTCCTCCCGGAGCGAGTGGAACCCAGCTCCATCTGGCACTGAACTGGCCGGCATGCTCGATACCTCACACCCCCAGCCCCACCACCAGAGTCCGCGGGTCCCGGCCTCTGAGGTGAAGCCCCCATCCTTCCCTGGGCCCCTATGTGGGTGTGTTTCAAGGGGGGGGGGGCTTGAGCGGGGAGGACATCCCTACAAACAATTCCAGTCACCCTGTCATGCGGGAGACCCTGCTCGCTGCGCCATTTGTCCTGTGCAGAGGCCTGCTCACCGCGCCATTTTTCAGGCTGGGCGGCCTGCGGGGTCTCTGCTCCCGCTCCCCACATAAGAACGCAGGACAGAGTGAGGCCAAAAAGGAACACCCACGGAGCCATAGGTAGGGGAGGCATACCACTACAGTCTCACTGGAGGCTGGGCTCACTGGACGCACGACCTGCCCTCCGCCTTTCCGCTAACCGACCCACCGACGACTCTCCTCCACTCTCCTCGACTCTGTTCCTCTCCTCTCTTCCGCTCTCCTCGGCTCTGCTCGGCTCCTCGGCAATCCTCGGCAGTCTTCAGCAGTGCTCGGCTCTCCTCCGTAGCCGCAGCAGTTATACCGGCGGCTAATCGGCTAACCGGCCACAGCCGACAGCCAATCAGCCACAGCCGAGCCAGCACCTTTCCACGTAAGGCCGAGAGCCTGTAAACTACTCTCTGGGGCTCTGTCCCCACACACCCCAAGTCAGCTTAGGTTTTCAGCACCATTCTGCTGGCTCACCTTCAAGTGCTGCCTTGAAAGAAATACCACACTGGCCAATAGGACATATCTCCAAGCCAGCTATCCCTCCCGGGATCTGGTCAGGACACTGGGCCCCTGCATGACCAAGAGGTGACAGTTGCCAAACCACTGCGGGCACCTGTATGACCTCACATCGAGGTCTGTTCGCAGAGGAGCCTGCAGGCGACGAAAGGGGTGGGGCCCACACTGTCCTGGCTCGGGATGTTCAGCACTACTGCCACGCGCCAGAGGGGGGTGGGGTTGAATTATCCAGTGAGATGTGGCTTTCCCTGCCTGTTCTCCCGAAGCATCTGCTGGAATTGCCTGGGATTACGGGTGATACTATCTTTAAATATGCATCATCATTTGTATGGGCTGCATAGTAATCCACTGATTTGGCCCTCTCTCTTGTTTCTGTTAGTATAAGTGTGCTGGGATGCACAGGCGTGAAGTTCAAAATTTGGACAATGATTTTTATTCATTAGTACCACAGGGCCGCGTGTTCAGTACCCAAAACAGAAAATCAGGTGTAGAAAAACTAGAACATAAATTCTCACCCACCAATAAGTAAGTACTGGGACTCTACTTTCCTGCTGGTAGAAAAGTCATTCATACATATTTTACAGTTTATTTTATGAAATGGAATCTCTTATCTATAGATATATTTAGTATCCGGCTTTTGGGGTCCACAGGTCCACAAAACACTCTTTCCAAGTCAATAAATACATTTCCAAAGGCCATTTCTTTAAGTACAAAATATTCCCTTCAGAGAAGCTGCTTACATTTTCAAACATTCCAAGACTGACAGACATGGATATGGTCTCCAGCTTTTCATTCTATAACACATCACTGCGAGGCCAGCCAATCCTTCTTCCTAAAAATTGTTCATGTGCTCAATTGGGTCCTTGTTATAAATAATAAAAATTAAATTCCCAGAAGAAGAAATTCTTGGTGTAGGTCATGGACACTTGTCATCCTTTGATTAGAATATTAGCAAGATGGTCTCCTAAAAGTAACTAACTGTGATAGCAATTTGGGCTAAACGGACTGAGATGTTTCTTGACTGCATCACCAATTGGATTGAAACACAATGCAAAACAGACTGTAATTGGTACTGGGAGCGTTAAATAATATGGAATGGAAAATGGATTTGAACAGGAAGGCAGAAAGGGATGAAATGGAGACAGCTGCAGTGGAACCTGAAACTGGGAACGCAGTGTGGATTCAACAAGATAGAGAATGGAAGATGGAATGGGATGGAAATCGAATGGACTATGATGGAAAATGAGATGGAAAGGGGAATGGAAATAAGTATGAAAGGCACGTGGAATAAAAAATCTATATGTGATATTTTTATATGAGAAAAGAAGTACAATGGAATATAAAGTGAAGCAAACATTAAAAAAATAAGAAGGAATCATAGAAAGGAACAGAATACGCAAAGTCATGATCAATGGGCAATGAAATTTGCACTACAGATTTAAAAGTACTGGAAAGGAATAGAAATGAATGGAATGAAATGTAGAAAGAAATACAGAACACAAGGTTATGAATGATGGAGTAGGCAATGTATAAAAATGAAATGGAATGGAATACCAAAAACAAAATACTGATGAAATAGTGTATGAATTTGAAGGAAGAATGAATGCATGGAGTGTGTTCCGGTCATCTACCACTCCACAACTTAGTGTCATGGAACAATGACCATTTGTCATTCATCATGCTGAGGCATTCTGTCGGGCTGGAATTCAGACGGGGCAAACTAGGGAAGGCTTGTGTCTGCTCCGAGATGTCCTTGTCTGAGGCCTCAGCTGAGAACACTTGACTGGCTGTGAGGACATGAAGGAAAGAAACCAATCAGTGATGACCCTTCGATTTTGGACATAGTACCTGGGTGGATGGTGGTGCCACTTCCTGGAATATGGAAGAATTGTAGACTGGGGACACTGTGGGAATGGATGGTTCTCGTGGGGGAAAAAATTCTGGAAAAGTACATTTCATTTGCCTCATCCTTTCCATTATGAATGTTTTCCGTGTGCATAGATTACTGCTTCACGCATAGCACCTTGCCAAATGGAAATTTGACAAGACATAAAAAAAGTCATAAACACAAAATCTGCTTGGTGCTACAATTCCTTTGCAGGAGGCATTGAGCCTCAACATAAAAACAATGTATAGATAGAGATATAGATCCAGAAAATGTTATATAATCAAAAGAGACTATTTTTTGTGTCATTAGTTTTAAAAATTTTATACAACCTAAATTACCAGCAGGACACTGGATGTCCATAAAATAAACTTATGCAGATTTCATAGGATGTTTTTCAACAATTTTTAATGCTACTGGAAAATGGCTATGTCACACAAATAAAAAGTTATATACTGAATATCCTGATGTGTATTTGCATCTGTGCATACATGGAGTAATACATTCCTCTTTACATATACCTAGGATTCTATGTATATTAAAATATCATACACTGCATAGCAAGAGTGCTCACCCAGGGGCATTTTGCCCTCCAGGGACACTTGACAATGTTTGGAGAAATGTTCTGTTTCTCACAACAGGAGGAGGGATGGGAGGTGCTATTGGCATCCAGGTGGATCAAAGTTAGGAATGCTGATTGAACTTCCTGAAAGCACAAGGCAGCCTCCCTCTTACAAGAAAAAGTTGCCTGGTCAAAAATGTCAGTAGTATCTAGGTTGGCAAACCCTGCGGTATGTAGAGCATTTTGATAATTTGGAAAAGTCTAAACAAAGTTAAATCGCAGGCATCCCTGTCAGTGATGAATAACTATACTTAAAACTTTGGTATGTATATGTGTTACATTTTCTATGACAATTTTGTAGTGCATAATCACCAGAAGTGTGTGTGTGTGAAGGAAATTATTTTAAGTATTAATTCTTGCTCCACAGTAGACAAATGGCTTTCAAATATTAAGTATATTCATGTTTGCTTAAGAAACACTGCCTTGAGAATTGTAATTTCGGCTCATTTTTCGTGGAGGGATATCCCACCAATATTGATCCAACATCCTCTATCTCCTGATTTTCACCTTTCTGATCAAAGGTTTCCTTTCCAAGTATTTACGTACTTGGTTAATATAAAGGAAAGCTATTGCCCATGTCGCAGTGGTTCTGACTATACAGGGCAGTGTGGATGACTAGCCAGGTCAGAGTAATCTCATTCCGCTTCCAGTGACTGGTGTAGGGATGGGCACTCCCCATTTGCAGTTCACGAGATATGGACCCAAGACCGCTTGGAGTCTTCGGGGAAGTTTCTCTCGGCTCTTAAAAAAATTAAAGAGACACAATGGATTGTTTACATGAAAAATCTAAACAGAAAAAAATGTATATATCTAATCTTATAATAAATGAAATTTAGCATGATTGCTGGATATCTGGTCAACATCACAAAATTCAATTGGATTTCTATATACCAGCATTAAAGTTATAGAGAGAGAAAAAAAATTAAATGTCGTTTCTTTTTCTTTTTTAATTAAATGGATGGGGTGTCATTCGTTAATAAGGTTATATAGGTTTCGAGCATACAATTCTATAGCACATCATCTGTACACTGCAGTGAGTTATGACCACCCAGAGTCCAATCTCCTTTCGTCACCATATATTTGATCCCCTTTACCTTTTCTACTGCCGCCCTCCCCCTTTCCCTCTACTAACCACTACACTGTTGTCTGTGTAAATACCATTTCTTATGGCATCGAAAAACAGCAAACACCTAGGAACAAATCTAACAAAGGAGTCCTAAGACCTCTGCACACACACAACACTTCTGAGAGAAATTAAAAGAAGACCTATATAAATCAGACACATACCATATTTAGGTATTAGCAGACAACGGTACGCAAGTGAATTGAAGAGAGAATTCTCCTGAAAATGATCCATGGATTCAATGCAACCCCAATCAAATCCCCAGCAGTTGTTCTGAAAATGGAAATTGGCAAGCTGCTTCTGAATTATGTATGGGTAACGGAGATCCAAGAACAGATAAGCCATCTAAAGCAAGACTTTTCAGGACTTTCACAGCCAGATAGCTAGACGAACTATGACGCTGTAATGATTAAGGCCTTGCGCTACTAGCACACGAACACACAAATAGACCAATGGAACAAAGACAAGGGTCCACGAAAGGGCTCACACAAGTGAGGTCACAGCATTAACAACAATGGTGCCACTACCTTGCTAGGGAAGGGGGAAGGATGGTCTTTGAAAAAAAACAAGTGGACCTGGACCACCTCGGGGGTAGGGGGTGGGCAGAATTAACTTGGTGGCCCCTCACTTGTGCTGTAAACAAAAATCAAGTCCCCAAGTGAAGGCTTGTAGAAAATAACATGCGAACGTATTTTTATGAACTCAGGGTAAGCAAAGACATTGGAGACAGGACACAAAAAGCCCTAACAATAAAGGAAAACATCAGTACTTTGGAGTTTATCAAAATAGGGACTTCTGTTTGACAAAAGACACACTTAGAGCGTGAACAGGTAAACCTCAGAACGGGAAAACGGTACCTGCAACTTGTACATCCCACAGAATATACGTCTTGTGCCCTCCAGCAATACTCTTGTTGACGAAAAACATCCAGCAGAGGAGAAAACTTGTAAGAGATTATTTGAGCCAAACTCAACGACAATTGCCGGGAAGCACAATCTCAATGGATTGAGAAAATGCTCCCCGAAATGGCGGTTTGCAGCTTATTTTATACATAGAATCGAAGGAGGAGGGGTACATGGAATGCACTGGTGATAGATTAAGGGTGTGGGAGAAAGCAAAGCGGGGTAGGGGGGCATCTCTGGCATTGGATAAAAGTAAATTGGAGAGACAGGTACTTCTTTCACATAGGTGGGTACAGGATAACTAATAGTTCACATAGAGATGTTAATCAAGGGACAAGAATAATAATGAGGGATTCTGTACTTTCCTGCTCTGGTCTGGAAAAAGGGATTACTGACATTCCAAGGATGTCATCTTAGGTGCAAAAAGACAATAGACAGGCCCACTTAAAGGCACTGATAAACTTTATGAAGGAAGCTTTGGCTAAAGATGTGACTTCCCCCCACTGCCCACTTACTCATAAATGTATATATATTTTTTATGCTCACCCCATCCTATTTGGTTATTATCAATCTCTTGAGCTTGTCAGGTTTAGTATGCGGCCCCTTTTCCATCCACAGTCTTCTGAGTGAATGCAGGACAAATCAGGACATCTCAGCAAAGGAAACCAAAAAGAATTTGCCACTCGCTCATCCATGCCGAAGGCATAGTTAAAGTAGGTGCTTGAAGCAGAAAGGAAATGATAAAGGGAGGACTCTGGGAACATCAGAAAGAAACAGTGTAGTAGAAAGCACATATATGGGACATATTTTCTTCATGAGTTGGAGAAATCACATCACGTGGTTAAAAAAAAATCACAAAACCATTTCATAATCTAGGCGATTTCATTTGAAAGTGGGAAAGCCAAAGGGACCTATTTGGGAGTGAGGTTTCCATACTTCAATCTAGGTGATGCAATTTGATATGGGTAGGCTGTGATAAGTCACACATGGATATCGTCAATCCCAGAGCAACCAAAGAGAAAATGTGCAAGCCAAGATACTTAAAAACACCATTAAAAATAAATCAGGATGGACTCCTTTAGTGTTCAATGTAATGCACAGAATGCAAACTGATTAAATGCATGAATGAAAAGGTAGACACTGTCAGTCTCAGCAAGACACGCCAGCTAACTACATTGTTTCTATGAAAGTCACTTCAATTTCAAGGCTCTAGGTACATTAAATGTAAAAGGCACGGAGCACACAACATCATGCAAACATTAATTAAATGGCAGAAGTAGCTATATTAATTACATACGGTAGCCTTCATCACAAAGAAAGTTAGTAGACACCAAAACAAAGCACTGCGTACTAATGAAAGAATGACTCCTTTAGGGAGTCTTTCCGGAACCTTCCTATGCACCCCTCCCATTGGCGTGAGGGTGTTCTCTCTGTGAGTTTCCAGAGTACTCTGTTTTGACCCCTGGTAAGGGTGACCCCACGTCTTCTATTATTGAAATTTAAACCTCTGATGGAATTCTGTTTGACAGTGTTTTGGCTTGGGACTTTTTGAAAGTTTTTTCTTCTTTCCTTTCTTGGCTTCTCTGTCCTCCCCGAAAACCTGTTTACTGTGCATTGACAAGTACTTTGCATACCAGTTCCAATGGCTTTGTTTACTTCAGACTAGTGTGCACACCTGGCCCAGATAACTTGGGAGGTTTTTTTTGCATCTGTATGGGGATCACTTTTGACCCTGGGGCAGAATAGCCACCAGGAAGCGCCTTTTCCTGAAGTTGCCTAGCCAGCTTCTTCCTTTGTTTTGCCCCTCCTTGCATGTCTATAAAACCTTTTATTAGGTTGGGGCAAGAGTGTTTGCGTTTTTGCAATTATTTTTAACCTTTCATCCGCAATTACTTTTGCACTAACCTCATAGTAATATTGAGAGCGCAAGGCACTCTTCGTGAGCGGAAGTCCACTGTCTGCCCTTAATCCTGGCATTTTGGAATA
This sequence comes from Rhinolophus sinicus, assembly GCF_036562045.2. NCBI lineage: Eukaryota > Metazoa > Chordata > Mammalia > Chiroptera > Rhinolophidae > Rhinolophus > Rhinolophus sinicus. The sequence continues at coordinate 41,291,543 of NC_133768.1, forward strand.
AAACCTACTTTTCTTTCCACTAACCTTGCCTCTCGAGTTTTGGCTTTAGTGCAGCGAGCAGCGGGACCTTTTTTACACGGTAACACCCAGTCGTGGCAAACAACACACTATTTTACTTAGTTTTGGGGCAGCTGACCCTCAGAGACTGAAAGTGTTTGGGGAAGCCTGAGTCTTGTCCACGTCCTCGGAGTCCAGCAGGGGAGCTGGTGTCCAGCAGGTGCTCAGTGAAAACTGCCTTAGGACTGAAATTCAGGCCAGCAAAGGCTGTTTTGATAGTGTCAAGGGAAGGGTCTCTGTACGTCACATTCAACAAGCGGCCGATGAGGCGGCTCAGTAACTCGCTAGCCCATCAGGGGCGGTGGGCACAGGCCTGGAAGGCCGCAGGCGCCCTGGGCAGAGAGAGGCGCCAACGCTCGGCCCCGGGGGCGAAAGCGGCCCGGGAATCCTGCGGCCGCCTGAGCAGCCACCGCGGCCACCGGCGCTCGGCGCCCACCTGTGCAACTCCGGGCGGGGAGCCACGCGGCGGGCGGAGGCCGGCGTCGGCCAGGAGGACACCGGCAAGGCTGTAGCGGCCGGCCCCGGGAGGCGGGCTCCACAGGCCCGCTGCCATCCCCGAGGCCGCCGGAGCCCGACGAGTCCCTCGACGTGATGGGGCTGGGAGCGCAGCGGGAGCGCCGGGAGACCGTCGGGAAGCGGCGGGGCCTCAGCTGCCAGTGCGCCTCAGCTGCCAGTGCGCCGCCGCCGCCTTCCCGCTGGACACCTTCGGGTACCCCGGCCTGGCGCTCTACACCAGGGGCCGCCACTGCGGCGCGGTTCAATTGCAGCCGGGCCCCCCGCAAACCCGTGAGCTCTGGATCGCAGCTGCAGGCGGCTCAGGAAGCAGCAGCACCGCCGCTTCCTCGTCCCTGCCTCGAGCTCCGCGCTCCCGGCTGGGCGCTCGGCGCTCCTGCAGGGTGCCAAGGGCTTGGGCACGCGGCCACCCCACACGCACCCCGCGCTGCACAGCTTGCGCAGCAGCTGCGGCGCGCAGTTTCCACGCATCCGTCTCCGAGCGGCGTTTCCAGCGTCCCCTGGCACTGCAAGGATGCGGGCACCGTGCGCGGTGCTGTCGTCAGAGGTCGACGGTGGCCACCAAGGCGCGCAAGCCCCTCCGGAACGCGTCCGGAAGAGGAGCAGGGGACTGGGGCCACAAGCGCCTGAAATGCGTCCGGGTGCCTTAGAGGGAGCCACCTCCGTGCTTGTAGAACTTTTGCGTGAAAGACGCCTGTTTCTGGACCGGTGAACCTGTCTCGTTGCCCCAAGCTGCTACCCCTGCCCTTGCAGTGTTTTTCAACGGACTTGCTTCTAGTCAAGAAACTCAGCACACGTTTGTGCAGAGATCATCTTCCAATCCGATGAGCAAGTAGTGTCTCCACTTTCTCAAGTCTCCCTCTACCTCTTTTATATTGAGTACTCTGTACATTTCCGACGAGTCAGTCGCAGATTCCTCATATGTACTGTCCGGCTAGGGTGCTGTCGTGAACAGGACTGTGTTTAACAGTTGTATCTGGTAGTATGTAGGACGCCTATGTCCAAAGAGTTTTGTCAACATTTATCAGGACGTTTTCTATTCATTCTCATTCTCTCTCTCTCTCTCTCTCTCTCTCTCTCTCTCTCTCTGTGTGTTAGGTAGGAATTCACAGATTTGCTCATTAGAGATTCGCATTATTTTATCCAAGGTGTTCATTTAATGTGGGGTTTTTTTTATAGCATGTGTAAGATTCGCTCAAAAGTAATGTCATTTTCCTTGGTTTTGTGTTAGAAACTGTCTCTTGGTAGGTGGACGGCGAGACTGAAGAATGAGAAAGGGGTCTGTGCACTGTAAGCCCTGTTTGCTGTTTTGAAATTCTTTTGTTGCACGCGTATTCAGAAAAGAGTGTTCAGAAATAGATACTTAATAAGTAGAAAAGTGTATTTTTCTAGGTTGTATATTACAAAACCACTATCAATTTATATGAAACTTCTTGATACTTGAAATTTTATCAAACGGGACGTGTTAGGTACTTTTTCCTGTACAATAGTATGTATAAATTCATCATTTAATGGCTTCGTAGAATTAAGAAATGTGGATCTTTCCTGACTTATTTAACCAGTCTCCTCTGTTGGATTGTTAATTTTTTTCCACCTTTTCACTATAATGACAATGATATTTCCAAGGAGTAAAGTACAAATAAATATGCTCAGTGTTGCATCAACTAAGTAGTTATGTGTTTCCATGTACATTGAAAATAACATGACTGTACTATCACACAGAGAAGCTATCAGCCGTCCATCTCTTGGCCACATTTTGCATCATCCCCGACTACAGAGCAGAGGAGAGAGTTTACCAACTGGTGTCTCCAGCATGTCCCCCTGCTCCTCAAACTTTGTCGTTTGTTATTTGGAATAGCTCGATCCAGCCCCTTCACCATTCAGAAGTTGAGTTGAGGTGGAAAAGAGGGAGTTGGAAGGAAAACGTGCCCAGGGGGGTTCACTCATCCGGCTGTACTGAGAGTTGTAGCCGTGTGATATTCCATTGTGTGGATAGGATCCAGAGACATTGAGAAAGAAAATGGTTCACTACTTTCCGTACAAACAAAGGTGTGTATACATGTATATGTGACTTATTTTCTTTTGTAAGAGTGACTTGGCTTTCAAAGTGAGTACTGACTGTGTGCTGCTTCTCTGCGCCATGTGCACATATCATTCATGAGTTTATTTGACTTAAAACCTATATCAAAGGCTGCTTTCAGGCAGCATTGTTCACCTGACATACCATGTGTGGCTCCTAGGCTGGTTTCCATGTGTGAGAATGCAGGTAGGCGACCGCTGTGCTGGTGAAATGAGGTGGGAGATGGTGTTAGAAGCTGAAGCTGGATGAGCTTTTGGGAAAAGGCCATGACCTCCCAGGTGTCTGGAGATGGAGAATTGGAGAGAAAGAGAAGTGACGAGCAGCAGCTTAGGCCTAGTGAGGAATGCTGCGGAAAGGACAGAGGTGTTTCAAGGTGTCTTTAGGGGATTTGGCACAGGTTGTGTGACGTCAGTGTTTTGTGCCCTACCTCCAGAGAACGCCTCAAGGTTGCTTTCTGTGTTAGTTGTCTTTTCCATGGCACACAAAATACAACACACTGAAAAGTCATATATTTTCAAAATGTTTAGCCATGCACCGTTAAAGTCATCTTGGACACTGACAGTGGTCTGTGTGCCATGCTTCAGGCATCTCTTACTTCAAGGAAAGAGCAAGGACTTGGCAAATGGCTCCGGGATGAAATCCCAGTTCTTCCACCTACCGCTTTCTGGCTTTGTAAGATCTGTAAGAATCCACACTCACCTTCATTGTGAGGTTTAAACGAGGTCACACGTGTAATGTCCTGGCACAGGGATTGACACCTGGCCTATACTGTGATGCAGAGGAGGACACATGAACTCCAGCAGTCCTAAAATATAGAAGTTTACATAACTATTAGAACTTCGTTCTCAGATTCAGTTCTCTTGAGTAACTACACACCAAATTAAGACAATAGAAAACATAGGAAACATATATATATATATATATATTTAAAATTTATTGGGGTGACAATTGTTAGTAAAATTACATAGATTTCAGGTGTACAATTCTGTATTACATCATCTATAAATCCCATTGTGTGTTCACCACCCAGAGTCAGTTCTCCTTCCATCACCATATATTTGATCCCCCTTACCCTCATCTCCCACCCCCACCCCCTTACCCTCTGGTAACCACTAAACTATTGTCTGTGTCTATGAGTTTTTGTTTCTCATTTGTTTGTCTTGTTCTTTTGTTGTTTTTGGTTTATATACCACATATCAGTGAAATCACATGGTTCTCTGCTTTTTCTGTCTGACTTATTTCGCTTAGCATTATACTCTCAAGATCCATCCATGTTGTCACAAATGTTCCTATATCATCTTTTCTTACCGCCAAATAGTATTCCATTGTGTATATATACCACAACTTCTTTATCCATTCATCTATCGAAGGACATTTTGGTTGTTTCCATGTCTTGGCCACCGTAAAAAAAGCTGCAGTGAACATTGGAGCACACGTGTCTTTATGGATAAATGTTTTCAGATTTTTTGGATAGATACCCAGGAGAGGGATTGCTGGGTCATATGGTAATTCTATTCGTAATTTTTTGAGGAACCTCCACACTGCCTTCCATAACGGCTGCACCAGTCTGCATTCCCACCAACAGTGTATGAGGGTTCCTTTTTCTCCACAGCCTGTCCAACACTTGTGACTATTTGTCTTGTTGATGATAACCATTCTAGCTGGGGTGAGGTGATATCTCATTGTGTTTTTTATTTGCATTTCTCTGATGATTAGTGATGTAGAGCATTTTTTCATATGTCTATTTGCCATTTGTATGTCCTCTTTGGAGACATGTCTCTTCAGGTCCTCTGCTCATTTTTCAATTGGGTTGTTTGTTTTTTGTTGTTGAGTTGCATGAGTTCCTTGTATATTTTGGATATTAGCCCCTTATTGGAGGTACTGTTTGCAAAAATCTTCTCCCATACAGTTGGTGGCCTCTTTATTTTGTCGATGGTTTCTTTTGCTGTGCAGAAGCTTTTAAGTTTCATATAGTCCCATTCGTTTATTTTAGCTTTTACTTCCATTGCCTTTGGAGTCAAATTCATAAAATGCTCTTTGAACCCAAGGTCCATAAGTTTAGTACCTATGTTTTCTTCTATGCAGTTTATTGTGTCAGGTCTTATGCTTAAGTCTTTGATCCATTTTGAATTAATTTTGGTACATGGTGACAGATAGCAGTCCAGTTTCATTCTTTTGCACGTGGCTATCCAATTCTCCCAGCACCATTTATTGAAGAGGCTGTCTTTTCTCCATTGTATGTTTTTAGCTTCTTTGTCAAAAATTATCTGTCCATATTTATGTGGTTTTATTTCTGGGTTCTCAATTCTATTCCATTGGTCTATGTCTCTGTTTTTCTGCCAATACCATGCTGTTTTGATTACTGTAACCCTGTAGTACAAGATAAAGTCAGGGAGTGTGATACCTCCATTATTGTTCTTTTTTTCTTAAGATTGCTTTGGCTATTTGAAGTCTTTTGTGGTTCCAAACAAATCTGATGATTTTGTTCTATTTCTTTAAAAAATGCCATTGGGATTTTGATGGGGATTGCATTAAATCTGTATGTTGCTTTGGGTAATATGGCCATTTTAACTATGTTGATTCTTCCAATCCATGAGCACGGAATGTCTTTCCATTTCTTTGTGTCTTCTTCAATTTCTTTCAAAAATGTCTTATAGTTTTCAGCATATAGGTCTTTCACATCCTTGGTTAAGTTTATTCCTAGGTATTTTATTCTTTTTGCTGCAATTGCAAAAGGAATTGTTTTTTGTATTTCTTTTTCTGAGATTTCATTGTTAGTATATAGGAATGCAATGGACTTTTGTACATTGATTTTGTAGCCAGCAACTTTACTGTATTTGTTGATTGTTTCTAATAGCTTTTTGGTGGAGTCTTTAGGGTTTTCTATATATAGCATCATGTCATCTGCAAAGAGTGATAATTTAACTTCTTCATTCCCAATTTGGATGCCTTTTATTACTTTCTCTTGCCTGATTGCTCTGGCGAGGATGTTGAAAAGCAGAGGTGATAGGGGACAGCCCTGTCATGTTCCTGAACGTAGAGCAAAGGGCTTCAGTTTTTCACCATTAATTATGAGATTAGCTGAGGGCTTGTCATATATGGCCTTTATTATGTTAAGGTATTTCCCTTCTATACCTATTTTATTAAGTGTTTTAATCATAAATGGGTGTTGTATCTTGTCAAATACTTTTTCTGCATCAATTGATATAATCATATGATTTTTGTCCTTTATTTTGTTTATGTGATGTATCACATTGATGGATTTGCATGTTGAACCATCCTTGTGCCTAGAGATGAACCCCAATTGGTCGTGATGAATAATCTTTTTAATGCATTGTTGTATTCGATTTGCTAGAATTTTATTTAGGATTTTTGCATCTGTATTCATCAGAGATATTGGTCTGTAGTTTTCTCCTGTCGTGTTGTCCTTACCAGGTTTTGGTATCAGGGTAATGTTGGCCTCATAAAATGAGTTAGGGAGTACTGTCTCTTCTTCAATTTTTTGGAAGAGTTTGAGCAGGATTGGTATTAGATCCTCTTTGAAGGTTTGGTAGAATTCACTAGTGAAGCCATCTGGTCCCGGACTTTTGCTTTTGGGAAGGTTTGGATGACTGATTCAATTTCGTTACTGGTGATCGGTCTGTTTAGATTTTCCAGTTCTTCATGGTTCAGCCTTGGAAGGCTATATGTTTCTAAGAACTTGTCCATTTCTTCTAGGTTATTCAATTTGGTGGCATATAGTCCTTCATACTATTCTTGGATGATCCTTTGTATTTCTGTGGTGTCCGTGATAACTTCCCCTTTTTCATTTCTGATTTTGTTAATTAGTGTCTTCTCTCTTTTTATCTTAGTGAGTCTAGCCAAGGGTTTGTCAATTTTGTTAATCTTTTCAAAGAACCAGCTCTTTGTCACATTAATTTTTTCTATTGTCTTTTTGTTCTCTATTTCATTTAGTTCTGCTCTGATTTTGTTATTTCCTTTCTTCTGCTGACCTTGGGTTTCACTTGTTCTTCTTTTTCTAGTTCTTTAAGGTGTAACATGAGGTTATTTATTTGGGATTTTCTTGTTTCTTGAGATAGGCCTGTAATGATATAAATTTCCCTCTTAAAACTGCTTTGCTGCATCCCAAAAATTTTGGTAGGATGTATTTTCATTGTCATTTGTTTCTATGTATCTTTTGATCTCTCCTCTAATTTCTTCTTTGACCCAGTCGTTCTTTAAAAGTATGTTGTTTAATCTCCATGTATTTGTGTTTTTCCTGCTTTCTTTTTGCAGTTGATATCCAATTTCAAAGCCTTGTGATCAGAGAATATGCTTGGTATGATTTCAATCTTCTTAAATTTGCTGAGACTGATTTTATGTCCCAATATATGGTCTATCCTTGAGAATGTTCCATGTACACTAGAAAAGAATGTATAGTCTGATGTTTTAGGATGAAGTGCTCTATAAATGTCAATTATGTCCATTTCATCTAATGTGTCATTTAGGGCTGCTATTTCGTTATTTATTTTCTGTTTGGATGATCTATCCATAGCTGTCAATGATGTATTTAAGTCCCCTAGTATAATTGTGTTTTGGTCAATTTCTCCCTTTAGTTCTGTTAGTAGTTGCTTGGTATATTTCAGTGCTCCCTGATTGGGGGCATAAATATTGATGACTGTTATGTCTTCTTGTTGTATAGTCCCTTTCACCATTATGAAATATCCATCTTTGTCTCTTGTTATCTATTTCAGCTTGAAGTCTGTTTCATCTGATATCATTATGGCTACACCTGATTTTCTCTGGGTACCATTTGATGGAGTGTCAATTTCCAACCTTTCACTTTGAGTCTATGCTTGTCCTTGTATCTGAGATGTGTCTCTTGGTGACAGCATATGGTTGGGTTTAGTGTTGTGATCCAATATGCTACTCTGTGCCTTTTTATTGGTGAGTTCAGTCCATTTACATTTAGGGTGATTATTGATATGTGAGGATTTCCTGTCATTCTATCTTTAGTTTTCTGGTAAGGCTGTGTCTCCATTGTTTCTTTGCTTTTTTGTTGTTGTCTATTATTTCTGTGTCGTGGTATTCTATGATGTTTCCCTCTGTTTCTTCTTTAATGATAGTATATATTTCAGTTGTGGATTTATTTTGAGTGGTTACCCTTAAGTGTATGTAAAAGAAAGTTTTATGTTTAGAGTATTCCATTTTCTTCAGCACGCTTACTTTCTCCATTCCCATATTCTGGTTCAGGTCTTTACTCTCCCCCTTTTCATGTTTTGGTTGCCACACAGTGTCCCTCTTGATGGTGGTCGAATAGCCTCCTTTAGTATTTCTTGTAGTGCAGGTCGTGTGTTAGAAAATTCCCTCAGCTTCTGTATGTCTGGAAAGGTCTTTATTCCTCCTTCATATCTAAAGGATATCTTTGCTGGATATATTATTCTTGGCTCATAATTTCTCTCTTTCAATAGTTTGAATATTTGGTTCCACTCCCTCCTGGCTTGTAGAGTTTCTGCTGAAAAATCTGATGATAATCTAATGGGCTTTCCTTTGTAGGTTACCGTCTTCTTTTCCCTGGCTGCCTTGAGGATTCTTTCTTTGTCGTTGATTTTAGACAGCTTCAGTACAATGTGCCTCAGAAAAGGCCTGTTGGGATTGAGGTATTTAGGTGTTCTATTTGCTTCTTGGATTCTAGGATCCAGTTCTGTCCACTAGTTTGGGAAGTTCTCATCATCAATTTGTTTGAATATATTCTCTGTTCCTTCTCTCTTTCTTCTCCTTCTGGTATGCCCATTATTCTTATATTGCTCTTTCTGATGGAGTCAGAAAGTTCTTGTAGAGTTCTTTCATTTCTTTTAAGTCTCAAGTCTCTTTCTTCTTCCATCTGTGTCATTTCCAGGTTTCTATCTTCGATGTCACTGATTCTTTCCTCCATCTGGTCAACTCTACTACCTAAGCTGGTTATTTCATTCTTAATTTCTTCTATTGAGTTCTTAATCTCCAGAAATTCTATTTGGTTCTTTTTAAAATTTCAATCTCTTTCGTAAAATGCTCATGCTGTTCTTTGATTGTGTTTCTGAGTTCATTAACTGCCTATCTGTGTTTTCTTGCATCTCGTTGAGTTTTTCAGAACTGCAATCTTGAATTCTCTGTCATTTAAGTCACATATTTCCATATCTTTAAGTTCCTTTTCTGGAGACTTTTCACTTTCTTTCTGAGCTGTCTTGTTGCCTTGGTTATTCATGGCAATTACTGATTTATTATTTCTCTTCCTAGACATCTACAGGAGTGGCTTCTGCAACAGGTTGATAGGAAGAGGTCTTTCTTTTGTTTTCCAGTACTTGTTGGTAGAATGTTTTATTTTCTCTCCGACTGCAGCCTTTTTTTCTCTCTCACACGGTAGTGCTATGTTTTCTCTGTACTATTCCAGCTTCTCACACAATGGGGGGATTCCCTGGGAGATGGGCTTCTCCTCTGTTAATAGTTCGCCTGGGTCACAGGGCGCAGTGTCCATTTGGTTATGTGGAGAGCTTTTGAAGTTCCAAAACTCTTCTGCACCAGATTCAGTGCCCATATGTTTCAGCAGTTCTGTTTACTCCTGCAGGGATCCGCCCAGATAGGTGGAGCCAGAGGTGGGGTGAGTTGTGAGAGGTGGCCCAGAGCAATGGCTGTGACCACCACCACAGCCGGTCCTGCTTCCACAGCTCCATCCCCTTTGCCGGAACCAGTTGGGCTGCGAATCTGTGTCTGTAGTCCACAGTTCTCAGAACAGCAATATTCTGTTCCTTTGATCTGACACTGCCACTGTTCCTCCTCTAGCACCGGGCAGGTGGGGGCGGAACAAGCTCTGCGAGGGTAGGGGGGGCCTAGTCTCAGTGCCTAAGGCTTCCATTCTCTGTTCGGCAGTGAGGGCTTAAACCAATGTTTTCAGCCTTCTTCCCTCTATCTTTTCTCCGAGGTCTCTGCTGTGAGCGTTGGGTTCAGCCGTGTTATATGCTGCCCCCTCAGCCCTGTTGGCCATAAGCGGAGCCCTAGCAGTCCGAGTTCTTCCCTCTCCCGCAGCTGTGGTAGTTCCGGGATGCAGCAAGCTCAGAGCTCTGAGCTAGGTCTGCGTCCTGAGCCCAGGCGGCTCCATCTCCACACTTCTCCTTTCCCTCCTCCCCCGCTGCCATGATTCGCCCACCTTTAGGTGAATTCAGTAGTGGGCCTCTTTGTCTTGCCTGTCTGCTGTGCAGGGAGTCCTTTGTGGAGTTATTGTTGTTCGATTAGTTGTAAATTCCAGGGGAGCTTCACAGAGGCTCATCTTATGCCGCCATTTTAATGACATCTCGTGAAAAATATTTTGATGACACATAATCTTTGCTTTTCAGGCAGAAAACTTTTTCATAATATCGGTAGCAGACCAATGGTATTTTAATAAACTTTGTCTCACTTAGCAGAGAGAGAAAACCACTACCACTACTTTTACACCAGCTTACTTTTGATGTTTAAATTTACTTAATTAATCGCATTTAGCTTAGCCATACATAAATTTTTTTAAAGGTTTTCCTTTACAAACCTTCTATAACTTTCCCAGTTTCTCTTAGTTTGTCTCTTTTCACACATTCAGAAATAACCGTCCTTAGGACAATTTACTTTCTTTCAATCTCTTCAAATATGTATTTCCAAACCGTATACCTGCCTTGAATACACATCATTATTTCCTTCATATTAATGAGAATCCATAACCTTCACAAGATTAATTTTGCTGACAACTAAAAGCAAGCAGTTAGTGTTTCCACTGGCAAATCCAAGGACATATTTTTCAAACCTCAAAAGCATAGGCTTTTGTAATAAAATATAAGGCATATTTATTAACAGATCTTTATCTTTTAACTTTCTTGTTGATACAGGAGAGTTAGCATGTCCCTAGGTAGACAGGGAGGTCCCTGGTGGAATAAACAAAAGACAGCCATATCCTAAAACTTCAGGTTTTGAAATCACTCCTTTGCTCCAAGACATAATGTACCAACACCCTGAGATTAATCATAAAATTCATTTTGGCCTGACAAACGGAGCAGATCTGATAGATAAGAGTGGGTTACTTTGCTAATTCCTTTAGGATGGGCAAGCAGAACAAACCTGGTAGACGAATTTCATTAGAAGGCGCTAGTTCCCTTCTTCAAACAAGTTCCCTTCTTCAAACAGCTCCCTTTCCCCAAGCAGGGAAGGGAAGGTGTAAAAGTAAGAGCTTTTGCCTCAGTCACGGGCACCCCCATTCAGGACCCCCTCCTGCTAGGGAGCTGCAACCTCTTCTCCTGCCTCTAATAAGCTATCCTCTTTTAAAAACTTTTTGCCTCTCCTGGTCTGCGTTTCCATTCTTTGGCTTCACGAGACATGATCCTGGCCCTCACCCAGAAACTGCTAGCAGATCCAACATCACCTACATCATTGTGACAAGGAGACAGAAATAGATGAACTCAGACTCATCCAAAAATTAATATTTCAGCAGTTTGTTTTTTTGAAGTACCTAGATATTTAATAATTTTTATCATTTAACACAACTTAGCAAACCTGAAATCTTAAGTTACCAACAGATGCTGAGAAACCATGTCCAGAAATCCACTCTATATAATTGTTAATAAAAAATTTCATCTAAAATCTTATTTCAGTTAACATTTTATTAGTTCTTAACTCTATGAGATTTCAAAGTTAATGATTACCCAAGCTATTTTCTTGACAAATTTTGTAAGAGATAGCATCAATTTATTTCTGTAAACCCAGGTAAAAAGATACCATATTTAATATTAATAACCTTCAAAGCCATATCTAATTCAGCCAAGAGTTAAACCAGCCTTAGTATCAAATATTTTCTTAGATCACATGAACCTGCAAAGTACTTGGGTTAGTTTTTTGTTATTTATTTCTAATTGATGTAAGCGTGTAACCTTTTTCTTTAAGCCAATCAAATATCATAAACTGGTGATACCATCTAGAGGCAAAAACACTACATTATATGTGTAAAACACAGACAAGCAGAGATATCAGAGATCATACACATATAAACAGAACTATTAACAATTGCAGAGAGGACCTAAGTTCTTACAATTGTCCTGTACAATTGTCCTGTACAATTTCAAAGAGGCTGGAACAAAAGGGTGGCGGTCCGGATTGAGAGACTGACTAGCGGCTCGTTTTTAAAAATGCCACCTTTTTTCTTTCAGTTACTTCAGCTTCAGGCAGTAGTAGTTAGCTGTGGTTTACCCTTTGGGTTATTTCCCAGATCTTGAAAGTCACTGAGAGAGAAAAACAACAACAACAACTTGTTAAGACCTCTACTTTTGCCAAGTTTCTGAATATAGAGTTGGTGTCTAATCCATACCAATTCCAAACTTTTTTTGGGTTTTGCAGCCATCATGCTGCTGCTAAACCTAGACAGGTTCACCAGAGGTTATGCTTTCTTTTTCGTGGTGGAAGGTGCAATCATTTATCTTTTACTTTACATGGACTATCCCAACACACCCTTGACCATTGGGCTTGCACATAAGAAATTTCATCCTATTTCCCAGAACTGTAACAGAATAATTCCAGTTACAAAATAGTATACAAGTAATAATTCAATGAACTATTGAGCGACCAGCGCTCCCCAGAATCTAATATATACATTGGCCAAGCAGTATTACAATAGAATACTAATTTCTTTTTGGTCAACGGCTTATGGCCGTAATCTTGCCAATAGCCTGATATTTTGCCCAGTGGGTTCCTGGCCGGCATTGAAACTTTAGATTCCATTATTGAGTTGGAACAAAGGCAGTCACACTTGACACGTAGACCTAAATATTCCCTGGATCAGACAGACAAAACCCAGACAAATACCAGGAAAAAAACAAAATCAGATTTGGATCCAAACACCAGTTACAGAAAACAGACCTAGCTAGGTGACAGTTTAGGACGGACGTCATCTTATTCCATACACCTATGGCCCGTCGATCAGATAGTAGGCCAGTGGGCTAAACCAGGAACAGATGTGGCTTTAAGACCAACAGACTCCCAAAGACCGAACTCAGACGTGGAGGCTTTTTTTGCGCAGCGGATGGGCCCGCTTCCCGGGAAACAAAGTTACCAACCACAGGTGCGTTTCCAGATCCAGAGCAAGCTTGCAAACAGAACGTCTAACTGGTGGGGGAATTATGCCCTGTTGGATATTGCAGTGTCACCTATCTGGCTCCAGTGAGCCAGTACGACTTCCAGATGGCCCTCAGAGAGCAGCCCAGATGGTGAGTGCAAAATCTTTCGGCGGTACATGCTTGGGCCACCCCACTTTCAGAACCAGTAAGTAGAGGCAGGAAAACAGAGCAAACGCTTATTCTATACCAACTTAGCAGAAAGGCGACCCTGACTGGCAGCCTCTGGTGCAAGCCCCCTCTGGCGTGCAAAATCGCTCAGCAGCTGCTTCCAGAGCTTGGTCCCGCACTAAGGAGTCCGCCCAGTCCAGGCAGGCCCCGAGACCCTCCGCAAGCCAAAAGGCTTACCGGAGAAACCTCGAGGTGGTCCCATCGGGGTCACCAGAAACTGTAACCACAGGCCAAAGGAGTCTGGGGCCCGTGCTTCTTGCGCCGCTCAGCGAATAGAACAAGCGTTTATTATCAGAGCACCAGTGGTCCGAGAAGGCAGCAGGTTAACACCTCCAAAACCTGCCTTACATTCTCAGACCGGCTAGAGGTATTTAACAGAAAATCAGGGCACTCTCCCAGAGGTTGCATGACATCCTAGAGGTCTATTCTCCTTTCATGATGTCCCCCTCTGTCATAGTGTCTCTTGTGTCAGCCAGTGGTCCTAGAATGGTGGTGGAGTAACCTGGGAAAACGCTAAGCCATAGAGTTTGTAATTAGCAAGCATCTACAAGGGGATCTAAGATCAGGAGCCGGAACTGGGACAGGGCATCCCCGAGGCATTCTGAGCTCAGCCACAGGGGTGTAAAGCCCACCTGGATGGAGGCAGGGCATCCCGGAGGCATTCTGAGCTCAGCCACAGGGGTGTAAAGCCCACCTGGATGGAGGCAGGGCATCCCTGAGGCATTCTGAGCTCAAGCTGCAGAGTGAAGCCAGCCGGAATGGGGGTAGGGCATCCCGGAGGCATGCTGAGTACACGGGGCCCAACTAGGCACGGCTTTACTTCCTCAGTATTGTGGGCTATTCTAGTCACAGTGCAATGGCTACAGATGCAAAATACATTTTAGTTTAATCTACATTATTGACATTTTTGCATCACTTTTAATTTAGACGGTAAATCAAACCCTGACTTCCTGATCTCCATGTGTACTGGAAATGCCCTCACCGTGGCCTATTTCAAGCTACCAATGCGTAGTCACAGAATACATACCTAAGAAAAGATGTGCATTTGCACAGCATTACATAACATTTCCATAATACAGTACAAAAGACGTAAATAACTTCAAGAACCTAGACAACAGCAAAAAATAATAAATAGGAAGCAATAAGTTTGGAGAACTTTTTTTTTTTAATTTTATTTTATTAAATTTATTGGGGTGACAATTGTTAGTAAAATTACATAGATTTCAGGTGTACAATTCTGTATTACATCAGCTATAAATCCCATTGTGTGTTCATCACCCAGAGTCAGTTCTAGTTTGGAGAACTTTACGTTTATTTTTAATGTAAGTCATTTTTTTGTAAGTTCATACAATGTAATTTTAATCATCAGCTCTAGCGAGTCAGCAAGCCACTGGACTTGACCCGGTTCTCCTCACAGAGTCAAGTAACCCTGAGACAGAACGTAACCAGTCCATCATAAAGAGAACTCCACCTTCTATACTCCTCTTCCGGCTGACCCGCAGCAGTAAAATTAGGACTCAGATTCCATGAAGTTACCTTCCCTTTAAACCTCAAGTCCCCTACTGTAAACTTAAAGTACTTCGTCTCTAGAAATCCCTGGCTGCAGGCAGTCACCGCCATCTGTGTGTGTTGGATCAATGCAGAAACTCTACTATGCTTGGTGCTCTGTTCTCTGTGGTCTCAGCTGTTGTCTATGTAGGGGCAGTCCTTTACTTCATGGCAAAAGAACGTTAAAGGAGCTCTTAGTAACAGAGAGAAGCTAAACGTAGGTTGGATGCTGGATGCTGGTTACTCTTCTGGAAACATGAGTATTTCTGGATTTGAAAAAAGAAAAATGTGTATGCAAATGCTTTTATTTTCTGGGTGAGAACTGTACTTTGTAATAAAGAACTGTGTAACTGTGAGGATTAAGTAGCTAAGTATTAGATGTGAAACACTTAGCAAAGTAGTCCCTGGTAAATCTTAAGAGCTGCTATCAGAGAGCGCTGGTTTGAATCCTGACCCCTTCCTATAGTGGCGGTGTATTTCTGGACAAGTTCAATAGCCCCTGGGTCTCAGTGTTGTTGTTGTTTGTTTTCTCTTTTACATGTATGTGGGCTATAACAACAGTGCGTACCTCACAGTGTTGTTCTAAGGATTAAAATGGATGTTGGAACATAGTTAGCCCTCAAAAATACACCTCTCATTCTAATTATGGTTATTTCTGATTCCAGTGGCAAACCCCTTTACCAACCTATTGTGTTGCTAGACTGTGAGTTTTCTGGGGCTAGAGAGCCTGTCACATTGTTAGATCAACATCGAATCTGTTTTAAGGATTTCTGTTTGTCCTGTCTGTATGGATCAGCTGGCACTGAATTATTTGCCACTGCCATTTTCTGAGCATAAAAATGCAGATCAGGGGGCCGGCCCGGTGGCTCAGGCGGTTAGAGCTTCATGATCCTAACTCCGAAGGCTGCTGGTTCGATACCCACATGGGACAGTGAGATCTCAACCACAGGTTGCCAGTTCAATTCCTCGAGTCCTGCAAGAGACGGTGGGCCGCGCCCCCTGCAACTAAGATTGAACACAGCACCTTGAGCTGAGCTGCCTCCCGGATGGCTCAGTTGGTTGGAGCACATCCTCTCAACCACAAGGTTGCCAGTTTGATTCCTCGACTCCTTCAAGGGATGGTGGGCTATGCCCCCTGCAACTACCAATGGCAACCTGACCTGGAACTGAGCTGTGCCACAACTAAGACTGAAAAGACAACAACTTGAAGCTGAATGGCACCCTCCACAACTAAGATTGAAAGGACAACAACTTAACTTGGAAAAAAAGTCCTGGAAGTACACACTATTCCCCAGTAAAGAACTGTTCCCCTTCTCCAATAAAAATCTAAAAAAAAAAATGCAGACAAGTAATAATGCCTAATAAACAGAGGGTGCCATAAAAAAGTATACACATTTTAAGAAAGGAAAAAAATTGTATTAAAATTGTAGTACTCAATATATACCATTAACAAAAGACGAATACAAGTCACGTTTGACTTCTGCAATTACAAGAGGGGCTCAAAGTGGTTACCATCAATGTAATTTTAATGCAGGTTTTTCCTTTCTTAAAATGTGTATACAGTTTTTGGCACCCTCTGTATATTGATAGCCATGTGCTAATCCCTGATGCTCCCACAAGGTACATGACAAATAACACCTGGTTGTACTCTGTACATCAGTAATTTCTGCTTTTTTCTGGTAACCCGAGGAGGTAGGTTTCACCTCTCCGGGGTCATGTCCAGAGTCCCCAAACCAGTAAGTGGTGATTAAAGGTATGTTATGAATCGAGACCCCCATACCTTTCACCCTACTCCAAACTGCCTTCAGTTTACCAGTGTACGAGGTAATATGCACTGTCTTCCCAACTGGGCTATAGGATCATTAAAGGCAGAAAACATGATTTAGCATTCTCCTGTGCCCCCAGTACCTAATTTAATGTTAAGCCCATAGTAGGTATGCATGAAATACCTGTTGACTAGTTTACGGGGTCTCAGTTTGTATTTAAAAATTGACATAATTGTGTAGATGCCTGACCTGACCACTGTGCTGTATACCCGAAGCTGAAGTAGAATAGTAGAATAATATTGACTGTCAACTATAATTATATATATATGCATATATTTACATATATATATATACACACGCATACATATATAATTATAGTTGACAGTCAATATCATTCTACTATTCTACTATAGTAGTATGTGTATATATATACATAAATATATATGTATATATATATGTATATATATATATATATGTGTATTCATTCACAGATTGTAAAGTACAGCATAGGGAATATAGTCAATGGTATTATAACAGCTATATATGATGTCAGAGGAGTAGTAGACTTGGGGGTTATCACTTTGTAAGAGGTGTAAATGTCTAATCATTATGTTGTTTTGTACACCTGAAATTAATATAAAAATTAAAAAATAATCTAACAAGAAAATAAAAATATAAAATTTGACATAATTGGACAGGACTGAATCTGTAATGACATCATAGCTAGAGAAAGAATGTGTCAGACAAAAGCACTCTCCACTAAAGTATTTTTCTGTTCTTAGAAGCCATGCCTGTGAGTTGGTGAAGGAGAGTTGAGGCACTGACTATTTAATCAGATATTTGTTCCAAAAAAACAAGGATCTTTTTTTTTTAAAGATTTTATTAGGGAAAGGGAACAGGACTTTATTGGGAAAGAGTGTGTACTTCCAGGATTTTTTCCAAGTCAAGTTGTTGTCCTTTCAATCGCAGTTGTGGAGGGCGCAGTTCAGCTCCAGGTCTAGTTGCCGTTGTTAGTTGCAGGGGACGGAGCCCGCCATCCCTTGTGGGAGTCGAGGAGTCGAACTGGCAACCTTGTGGTTGAGAGCCCCCTGGCCCATGTGGGAATTGAACCGGCAGCCTTCGGCGTTAGGAGCACAGAGCTCCAACCGCCTGAGCCACTGGGCCGGCCCAAAACCAAGGATCTTTATACTGTTTTACTTGCATAATTTTGTTTTTAATTCAAAAATATCATGTGCCGTTATTTGCATGGATAAAAATAAGTAAAATAAATAACACAATATCATGCACTTTACTTTCATTTAGTTAATTCATCTGCAATGTACTAAGCACTTACCTTGTTCAGGTAATTAATTCTCAGGTACCATTGTTATGCATTTTTAAACACATCACTTACTTTTTTATGGACATTTCCTTCCCCTTCTCTCACTTTCTCAGATTATATGAGCATTACAGCAATGGAGAGGGGTTATCACAGCACCCCTTGCAAATTCCAGGTTACAGGTAAGTTGGTCAGTGGACAAATATAGGCCAACAAAATAAGGTCTCAGCTCCCCATAAGCAATTTCTCTATTCTTATTCTCTTTCCCCCTTCTCTTAATGTTAGCTACCTTTATACAAAGAGGGATCATCGAGACTGTGGGCATGCTGGATGAATTGACACGGTGATCTCACCAGTGTCCTCTGAAGAACCAGCAGAGATGTTTTTTGTCACTCGGACCATTGGTTTAACATCACGGAAGTAACAACTTTAATGTTCAGGGTGCAGACAAGTTACCACTCAGCCCTGGTCAGTGATGTGTCCCACATCCCTTGGAAGGCCGGGCCAAGCGACCAACATTCGCCTGAGAAACTTGGGAATTGTGTTGGACAAGCAGACTCTGAGTTGGCTCAAGGCTCCTCGTACATGAAAGGACTCACTTATCCATGCACATGGCAACAAGGCAGGACACGTAGCTCAATATCAAGGTACTGCTCTTGTTT
Source organism: Rhinolophus sinicus (assembly GCF_036562045.2). NCBI lineage: Eukaryota > Metazoa > Chordata > Mammalia > Chiroptera > Rhinolophidae > Rhinolophus > Rhinolophus sinicus. The sequence goes on from NC_133768.1 coordinate 41,309,800, forward strand.
TTTACCTTTCATTTAGCCTCCCCACAACTGCTCCAAAAGCACAGAGATTTGGGTACTGCTTCACTAAAAACACAGTAACTGCAATTTAAGAACCATTGCATTGTTCAGGGTCTGCATTCTTTTTTTATTATGTTGACTCCTTGAACTAGAATATAAGCTTCAATGGAGCCAGAACATTGTCAGTTTGCTTCAGGGGTGCCTAGTCATATTCAGTGCATAATAAATACTTGTTGCATGTATAATCTGATGTACGAATGCGCTTTGAACACAAGGTCCATCCTAAAGAAGGCTCCTTTCTGGCTTCTGAGTAGCATGGAAAGTGGCCAAGGGAAGCTTCAGGGTCTCCCAGAGTCTAGTAAAGCGAATACAAACAAGACTGCAGGCTTCCTGATTTAGGCAGACCTGGGATGGAATTCTGCTTCTCTCCCTTGCAAGTTGTGTGACACCGGGATTGCTCTAGAACTACGCTTAGTCTGTTACCTCCTCTGCAGAGTTGCGTAAAATTCACCAAAGCTCTCATTCATTTATTCAAGAAAAATTTATTGAATGTCCTCTATGTGCCAGGCACTGTCATGAGTGCTAGGAATAAGTACATTTCTGGGCCTCTGGAAGGTCACAGTGGCAAAAGAGACAAGTTACCATGGTTTACATGACCATGGGGTTGGGCTCTGACAGCAATATTGCAGCAAGCCACTGGCAGATGTATTAAGTGAAACCGCTGTTCACGTTCTTCCAATCTTTCTGGTAAAGAGTATGTACCTCTAAAAGGCCCCCAGCTTGCCTCTCTAATCATCTGTGTATTTTTGGCTCAAGCTCCAGCCAACTGGAGCTCAAAAAGTCAAATGACAGCAAAAGTCACAATGGAGCAAAATATCTTTCCTCTGTGGAGACACCCATCAATGTTGGCATATAAGCAGTTTTCATAGACTTCTAGCGTGCAAGGAAGAAACTCCAAGATTTGAAAGAATCTCCAAGATAAGCATCACCACTTTGGAGTAGTAGCTGAACCCTTGTTCAGAAAACTGGCACAAGAAATTGGATGGAGAGCCAGTCTGGGCTGGGCATGGTTCAGTGGATTTCAGCGCACAGAGATGACAGAGGCGAGGCCCCTGACCTCTGGGAGGTCACAGCTAAATAAGGAGGAAACAGAAACATCATCTCAATGGGTACATTATTTTTCTATCCCAACTACTCAGGGAGGTATTTATCAGTACCTGCTCCCTGCGTTCTACAGGTGAGGGAACAGGTTGAAGGGTGTTAGGAAACTTGAGTAGTTGGTGATGAAGCTGGAACTCACACTCAGGTTTGTCTGTCTCCAAAGACAGACCTTTATCCACTCACTATCACAACACATCACTTAACATTTTACCTGCTGAGGTATACCTGTCCTTCCTGAGGAGACCTGCATTAGCCTTCCCATAGGGCTCGCATGTGGAAAACCTAGGACACCACCAGGAAAAAGTATCCCTGTTAAGTGTTAAGTCAGACCTCAAAGTTGCTGCTCTGAAACCAAGTGGCTTGCGGGTCCACTATGTCACTTTATGGGAGTTGGGAAGGAGAAAGCCATGTGGAAAGTGACAGCACTAATAGAGGCACCAGTTCTGCATGAAAACTGGTGGCACGTTATAGGTGGGAGCTTGGGCTAATGTAAGCTGCAGGGAGCATTGGAGTCGGACTGACCTACTGATGAAACCAGAGCACATCACTATTTAGCTCCACGTCCCTGACTGTGTTAAGCATTTCTGCAGCCTGTCACACCTGCCCACCCCTCGGCCTGGTGTTAGATAGTGCCTTACTCTGTGTTTCCAGCACCTCTTTTTCTTATCCCTGTCAGAGCCCTTGTCAAAAGGTTTGCTAATGCCACTTCTGTATAAGTGTCTGTCCCGCAGATTGGAAGCATTTGTAGCCTTGGCTTGGTTCTTCTCCTTGTCCAGAAAGCCTAGTCGGGTACACACAGGTGTTCGGTATGTGTTTATTGGGCAACCGACCCCTCCGTAAAGGATAGCTATGACACCACCACTACACTCAAACTTCCTTTCACTTAGAGGGAGATTTGTGGTTTTCCTCCTCACCCTGTGTTTAGAACCTGGCAGAGGGTCTACTCCTGACTTACTTGCTTCTTAATGAATCGTGGCCAACTTGTTATTATCCTATGCGTTGATCTCGCTTCAGGGTGAGAGCACGTTAGATGACTTACTTACACTTTCCCAAATACAAACTGTGTGAGACACAGTGAGTCTTCAGTAAGTCCTTGTTGGGTGAATTAACTGTTGAATTTACACAAGCCGGCCAATTATATTATTTTATTTTAGAGTTTAAATTCATAGATATTGATTGGACAGAATTAAATCAATCCTGGCAGAGTTAAATTCCTGCACCCAACGATTAAGTGAAACTGTCAACATAAGTAAACATTTCCACAGTCACAAGGAGATGACTCTCCTGGTTTCCTCCTACTCCTTGACAACTCATTTTCAACCTATTTGAATTATTCCTTTTCTTGTTTTTTAAAATTACATTTATTGAGGTAACATTGGTGAATACCACTATGTAACCCTCATGTGTAGGAGATTATAATTCGACATCAGTGTACTCTATTGCATGCTCCCTGCACAAAGCCTTTGTCCTCCTGTCGTCATACATTTGACCCCCTTTACCCACTTCATCCTCCCCCACCCCCCTTCCCTGTGGTAAACCCATCATTCTGTTCTCTATATCTATGAGTTTGTTTGCTGTTAGTTCATTTGTTCTTTTTGTTTTACATTCCACATATGACTGTCATCATACGGTTTTTGTCCTTTTCCGTCTGACATTTCACTTAGCATAATACTTTCAAGATCCATCCATGTTATGGCAAATGGCAATATTTCATGTTTTTATGGCTGAGAGGTATTCCATTGTAGATATGTACCACATCTTTTTATCCAATCATCTGTCAGTGGATACTTATGTTGTTTCCATATCTTGGCCAACATGAATAATCCTGCAATAAACATAGGGGTACATATATCTTTATGAGTAAGTGTTTCCATGTTTTTCATGTAAATACCCAGAAGAGGAATTGCTGGATCACACGGTAGTTCTATTTTTATTTTTATTTTTTTGATGAACTGCCATACCGTTTTTTCACATTGGCTACACTAATTTACATTCCCACTAACAGTGTGTGAGAGTCCCTTTCTCCAATTCCTCTCCGACACTTGTCATTTCTACTCTTTTTTGTAATAGCCATTCTAACAGGTGTGAGGGGGTATCTCATTTTGGTTTCGATTTGCATTTTTCTAATAACTAGTGATGTTGAACATCTTTTCCCTATCAAAATCCCAATGGCATTTCTCACAAAAATAGAACCACCCCCCAAAAAAAATCCTAAAATTTGCATAGAACCACAAAAGGCCCCGAATAGCCAAAGCAATCCTGAGAAAAAAATAACAAAACTGGAGGTATCACACCCTCTGCCACCCGACCTCAAATTATACTACAAAGCTACAGTAATCAAAATAGCGAGTTATTGGCAGAATAACGGACACCCAGACCAATGGAACAAATTGAGAGTCCAGAAATAAACCCACACATAGACAGGCAACTAAGTTTTGACAAAGGAGTCAAGAATATACAATGGAGAATGCAAAGCCTCTTCCATAAATGGTGCTGGGAAAACGGGACAGCCATATGCAAAAGAACAAAACTGGACTGCTATCTGACGCCATACATGAAAATTTAACTCCAAATGGATTGAAGGTTTGAATGTAGGACCCAACACAATAAACTGCATAGAAGAAAACATAGGCATGAAACTTATGGAGCTTGGTCTCAGACGGATTTTTGTGAGTTTGACCCCAAAGGCAAGGCAAACAAAAGCAAAAAATAAATGAATGGGACTCCATCAAAGTGAAAACCTTCTGCACAGCGAAAGAAACCATCAACAAAACAAAAAGGAAACCAACCAAATGGGAGAAGATATTTGCAAAGGATACTTCTGATAAGGAGCTAAATGCAAAATGTATAAAAATTCATATATCTCAACAACAACGAACAAACAATCCAACTGAAAAATGGGCAAAGGACCTGGATAGACACTTTCCTAAGGAAGACATACAGATAACCAACAGACATGTGAATCCTTTTCTTCTTTATAGCTTTCTTCCTGCTGTACGAGGTAAAGACTTCTAATTCATCAGCTATAGTCCATTTTTTATGATGTCTGTGAATATATCAGCCATTAGACTCCAGGAAACCCAGATGGAAATACAGTAAGCATCATCAAGTATTTGTTGAAACCTCTCTTCCAATCTGGAATTAGTAAAGTAGGTATCATAATTTGGCTGTCGTGTATTAGGTGCCAGGTAAAGTTTTCTGTTGCACTATGAGATAACGAAGGGCAGGGAAATTGCGACTTGTTTTTCAGTGTCATCCCTCATTGTAGACGGCACAGGCCACACACCACAGGAAATAAATTGGATTAACATTTCTCAGAACTCACTCACCACTTTTAAGGCTGTTGACAATTCTCGATACCACTGTGCTGTTTTCTCCCTAATATTTTCAGTAAAATGGGATGAGTTTTAAGATTGAAATGGAAAATCAGAGTAATGAAAGATAACTGCAAAAATAAATACAATGTTTAAAAGGATTTCACATATTCACATAAAATTTTAAAATGAAATAAAAAGAATGAAATGAATAGAGTTCCACACTACTAATGATTTTATATGTATTCTCTCATCTAATCCTTGTAGGACAACTCAGAATGCATAATACCATGTCCATTTTTCAAGATGAGTACATTGAAACCTGAGAAGTTAGGAGACACGCACAAAGTGACAGAGCTGCCATTCCACAGACTCAGCCTGGAAACCCACTGTCACGTGACACCAGAGCTCACAAAGCTACCCGAGCAGGCAGCTGGGCAGTGCTCAGCTTAACCATCTACCTCCGATTCTCCCTTTTCTTTGCTCTCTGACACAGCTTCATGGAGTTTACATCCCATCTCCTCTCAATCCTGTCAGCCGATTTCTCATCCCTGAGTCCTCTCCCCAGATGCTGTGGCAAAATGCTCAGGACACCTGACAAGAAAAAGAATGGCTTTTTTTGTTCTCCCTGAAATGTAGTTAGTTATATTTTCTGTCTCTTGGGGATAGGACAACTTGTTTGAATGCTTTGCAAGAGTGAAAAATCATTGCTGTTTACAATGTCCTCCTGTCATCCAAAAACTCTGTTCTGAGGAGGGTCCTTTATTGCAGAAATGGTTTCTGGTAGAAATAATGTAAATCAAGCTTAGAGTTGGCATCTGTAAAAACAGATGGCAGAGGGGTGGTTTCTATTCTTGGGGAAACAAGAAGTCTGATAAGAGATGGAGAAGGAGGGAAGGAGAGAAAGAGAGAGAGAGAGGGAGAGAGAGAGAGAGAGGGAGAGAGAAAGAGAGAGAAAGAACTGGGCAATTGCCAACAGGGGAGGAAACCTGGTGAAAAAATTGGAGCTATTTAGAGGCAAATGTACGGTGATTTTCAATGGAGGGTGTAATGTCAATGCTCTTCCCCATTCATCCCACAAAGGCCTTGATGTGGCTGTGATATGCTATACGTTTATTTCCAAATAAAACACATACATTTCTGTTAAAATTTTAATGCCCAAGTAGCACTAAAAATATTGTGGGTGTCACAGGTTTTCTGTGTTCCACACTTTGGAAGCTCTTACTTGCAGGAAAGAGAAAGGACTTGAATTTGGACAGGCCTGGATTGAAAAGTTGCACACGCAGGTGGTGGAACAGGTGAGGAAACAGTCAACGATGTTGTGTATAATTAGCCTTTTGCATTTCACAGCCTGAGAGAATCCCTCGGTCCCAGGTTATGGCATTCCTTACATAGAGTTGCTGAAGGGTACATGTCATTTCAGGAAGAGCAATCACACTGTGCTTGTGTTAGTCACAAATCAGCATGGAAGGCAGCATGCCAGCATGCTTGGGGTCCTCAGGCCAGGCATGGAGGAATATAAGGCTGGGGCCGGATCATTGTCATTTCTGTCTTATCCTTTTTGCCCACAAAACGAAGTCCTGGACCTGTTTGACACGTAGGTGCTTTGTGCTATGAGGACTTCTAATAAATAATGGTTGTAAATGATTCACATTCACTTTCACTGGACAATAGCAGATGATCTCTGCAGTGGAGTTGCGCCCTCCAGTGGATATCGGAGGAAATTGTACAATCGTGGATAGATACCCTGGGAAGCCAGTGTTTGGCTGGTTCCTCTTCAGCGTGTCTGGAAGGATTCTCTGAAGTTGGCAGATAGCTGATGTCTGTCTCCAGATGGTCCAAGAAATTAGCCTTTTGACATCAAAATATATATTAATTAGGATGCTTTCTTCTGCAGTAAGAGTTCCAGGTATCAAGTGTAGACACACCTGCAGCCAGCTTGGAAAGAAAAAAAGAAAAAAGGCTATGCTCTCCTGTATGTCTCTTTTGGGGGCAAAAAATACCCTTCTCAAAAATCCCCTGTCCCAAATTCTAGTTACTTTCTTTTTCTGAAATTGAATAAGATCTTGTTCCATTTGGGATATTAGCAATGAGCTTCCATCATCTCCACCCACAAATAAATTCAAGTTTATTCGTGCACTTTCAAACAACTCTAATAAATGTTGTTGACAAAGTTTTTGTATTGCTTTTTGAGATCCAAATGAGACAGACCTTTCCTAAATCTCCCTGCCAGACACTGTGTAGAGTCTGGGATGAAAAAAAATGAGAAGTCAGGCAGGGTTCCTGATTTCTGCTAAAAGAGAAAGAAAACAACAACAAAAAAAGACACTATAGCAAAGTGTGTAAGTGGTCTCTGAGCTACAAGACATTCGGGACACTTTGACACCACACAGGATGGAAATCCCTCATAGTTTAAAGTGGCTTCCTAAAGGAAGAAATTTATAAGCTGAGACCTGAAGTGAGAGTAAGAGACAGACAGACAGGTCGGGGGAAGCAAGTTTTCCAGGTAGTGGGAACAGCATATCCGAGGCCCTGAAAGTAGAGAGAGCCTGATTCACACAAGGAACAGATTTCTCTCCTAACTCTGATATTAGTACACTGAGCTTATTTGCTTCCACAGCTTTCCATCCTGCCCGTATACACACTGTATTATGAGAACACTATTATATGTTGATCTTTTGAATCTCAACTACCCTAATCCAGGAACTGAAACTGGGGCCTAGGGACCTGGTGTGGGATGAGGACTTTAATATATACTTTTTATTTGTTGATTTTTAATTCTGTGAAAGTGTTATAGAATCAGATCTAAAATAATCAAATATGCAATTAATTCACATGGTAGCAAATCCCAAACCTAAAGTGTACATATAAATGGGGAAACATAGCATCTGGAATGCCGTCGTCTAGAGATGGCCACAGTCAACCACTTTTGTGTGTTTGTGTACCTTTCCAAAATTCTGACTATGCATGTGCATGTACACGCGTGTGCCTGTGCACACATAGGCACACACGCACACCAACACACATTTCTCTATTTCAAAAGCTGCTTTTCTTCATTTGGCCTTAGAGGATTAATACATTTTTATGTCAAATACTTTATGCCTGCATCATCATTTTTAATGTCTCCATGATATTCAATTTCATGGGTACAGCATAATTCATTTAATCACCACCCACTTCAAAAAACATTTCGGGTTTTTTTGTGGTTGCCTATGGTTACAGTGCTATTTCCAAAGAGCAAGGTACAGAACAGTGTGTACAGTGTGCTACCACTTAGGTAAAAATGGAAGGGGAATCTATTGTTCAATATACATAATTCACGTGGAGAGTTACTGAATTCTTTACCAAGTGAATGTTATAAACAGTTTTTTCAATCCATAAAAATTCAAATTAACAGTCATTTATTCCCACATGACTACACGATGGTAGAAACAACCTATAACGCCTGTTACACAGAGAAGCCCACCTCCTTCAACCCTGCCATCCTCCTCCACCTCCAGTCCCTGCCTGCCACCCAATGAATTAAATAACAAAATAGGTTCTTCAACTTGTCCCTTTGCTGTAACATCACGTCCAGTGCCCTGAAACCCCCTCTACGTTTTCCTCATGAGTAACCTACTTTGTCCTCTGTACCAATCACTAGGTATCCTAGGAATGGCAGCCCTCTACCATGCAGGCGCTGTCCAGTGCCAACTTACCTAGTGTTTTGGGGACCCCAAGAAGAAGTGTGTATTTTGTCAGGAGTAGAAATAATTAGGCCATCATACCCATCACACAAAGAATCCCACCTTCCCTTTCCGCCCTGCTGCCTACCCTCTACCTTGCATCCCACGCTCCTTCCCCATGCTTGCCTTTAGAATGAATTTAGGACCTATTTTCCCTAATACTCCCATTCCCGGTACCCGATAACCAAACTTTTATTTCCAGGAGGAACTGGCTGCAATCTCTCTGTAACCTGACAACCCAGGTATTTTGTTTTCAGGAGGAATTTGCTCCAATCAATCACCTCAACTTTCCAGAGAGCCTCCAAGGGCTGCAGCCACTCTAGCATGCCAAGAGGGCTCTTTGTCTCTGTGGTTTTAACCCTGTCTCTCCCAGGGTGTCCATTTGTTTTGAGTTTGTGGTCAACGAGTGTCAAAGGTGTCTTGAATTTAGAAGTGTGCAACATCACACAGCATGGATTTGATGCACTGGGGTAAAGAAGGGCAGGGAAAGAAAATGGTGTAATGGGGGAAATGTGCTGTGTTCCTACCATATCTGTATTTCTGTATAAAAATGTCTTTCTGTTTCTTCTTTCCAGAAATGAGGAGGAAATAGCGTTCTGTAGAGGGCTAAGACCGTGGATACTAGGATCAGACTAATGCTTGATTTCAAATCTCAGCACCACCATTTGCTGGTTGTGTAAATTGACTCTGGTCCTTCACTTCCTCCTGTGTGTTATTTAAATAATAATAATAGTACCTACATTATAAGGTTGCTGTGAGGATTAAGCCAGTCTGTGAATGTGATGTGAAGCTTTTAAAACAGTGTTGGCATATCCTAGGAGTTCAACAAGTGTTAGTATCAACATGCCTGTGTAAATCAGTTCAGAGGTCATTGGTTTAAAGACAATGTTCAAAGGTTTCAGAAATCCTTGTTTGTTTAGCACAGTGCCCTCCAGAAAGGGAAAAAAAATGTCTCTAGTGTTGAATTGATATAAGATTCTTTCACTGGTACGTGTGTGTCTGCATGTGTGTGTGTCTGCATGTGTGTGTGTGTTCTTGCAGGCTGCCTGCAAGGAATTAATAGATGTTGGGAAATTTTTTAAAAAAGCATATATATATATATTTCTGTGTTTCGTGCCTGAGCCTGTCCTGGAGCTTCTCATTTTGTCAATAAAATTTCCATGCTCCAGCATAATATTTAGGAAAAAAGTATCAGAAATTTGGATTCCAACTTCGGTGAAGTGGAATGGATACTGGGAAACAGAACTATATTGTTCTTTAAAAGTATATCTTATTCATAATCACTAATTTCCATTTGTATCTTGCCTTTGGATACAAGAAATTATTTTGTGTAAAAGGCAAGTTTTCATGACTCTGTTTAGCTGTAGTTAGCAGTGTTCCAGCAAAAGAGAAAGAGATAAAGATTGTAAATTGCAATGTACAAAAAAGTGTGACCATCAGCATTATTCTCAAAGAGGCTATTGTGGAGAGTAGGGGTGGGGGGATGTTACAATGTATAAAGTTGTTTTAAAATTCTAGCTCAAGGACTGTCTGATAGGTAATGGGAAAGAAGTCAGGATGCCCCCAAAGAGAAAAGAAAACTCGTAATGGGGAGGAGCCATCTGCTTTAGGCTCATGTAAGGGGATAGTTTTTCAAATTAGCTTTTAATATTGGGGAAGTTAAATAATGTATTTCTAATTACTTGAAAATGGAAAATATTTCATTGTGCTGCTAAGCACAATATTTTTTGTCATGCAGTTAAGAATTTGAGTGTAATGGACCACTCTCCATTTCACAGCAGATAGATAAATACTCAGTTTGGATGATAACAGCAATTTAATTATGTTAGAATGGCTGAAATATAGATGTCTTTACTCCTAAGATAATCACATCCAATACAATTTTGTTTTTAAATCTAGATCCATTACTTTTTCAAAAAACAAATTTTATTGGGGAATATTGGGGGACAGTGTGTTCCTCCAGGGCCCATCAGCTCCAAGTCGTTGTCCTTCAATCTAGTTGTGGAGGGCGCAGTTCAGCTCCAAGTCCAGTCACTGTTTTCAATCTTTAGTTGCAGGGGGCACAGCCCAATCCACGTGGGAATTGAACCTGCAACCTTGTTGTTGAGAGCTCGCTCTCACCAACTGAGCCATCCGGCCACCCCTCCAGAAGCTCAGCAGCAGCTCGTTGTCTTCAATCTAGTTGTGGAGGGTGCAGCTCACTGGCCCATGTGGGGATGAAACCAGCAACCCTGTTGTTCTGAGCTCTCACTTGAACCAACTGAGCCATCTACAATACAATACAATTTTTACTGAATAAATACAGGCACCTCACAGGGCATAACACCCTTGTATAGTATTCTTGATCAAAACTGAAATGCTCTTCCCTGAAACCAACAAGACTGTGTTCTATCTTTCCAAATTTCCTTTGGTGAACATGGAGCATGCAACCTGAACAACAAAAAGTAAAAGACACTACATGAGGAAAGGGGACCTTACAGAGTTGAAATGACTTGGGAAAAGGAGCTGCTTCTTTTGTTCTGCATTTCAAATAGTGGCTATTCTTCAGAGAGAGAGCAGCTTCCCAGGAACAGCTGTTATGGGAAAGAAGAGGTGATGTCCTACCTGAAAGCCCTGTGCTACGCAGAGCTAGAAAGAATTTTCATCCGCAGAGCTCCCCTGTGTTGGCATGGATGATTAAAAATTCAAGAGAAACTGTCTTTTTCGACAGAGGATTGGTTAAAGGGGCCCCTGGAAGCCAGACAATTTGGAGAGGGGAATATTGGAGACTAGAATGCACAGGAACAGAATATCCTAATTCTGTGAATGAATCTGTGTACATCTCAGGCTTATTGTTAAGTTACACACGCAAAGGGTAGACCCAAAGCAGCACAATAAGATACTTTGAACTTCACTATGCCATAAACCACCACTCAAGTCTCAGATTAAATCATGCGAGGTTCATATCTGGAACAGTCAAAACACATAGCAATTTCTTTTTTAAGTGAACTGAAAATGGAAAATCATCCAAAGACACTGAGACAGAACATTTAGTTTAAACCTAACCAGAGGATAAAAATACAGTATTTGTTATTTGAAATACAATGCAATTGCATACAAGAATGCAATCTAAAATTATACTACACATCAAGAACAAAGAAAAACTGGAATAAAAATGAACTATGGGAAAATGCAATGTGTGCCAACTCCAAGGTGAGTTGGAGCTGTGAAACAAACATTTTAAGGATGCTTTCATAACCATGCTTCATAGAATGAAGGTAAATGCTGCTGAAATGAAAGAAAAGATAGACATTCTAAGCAGAGAAATAATTTTAAAAAGTCAAGTGGAAATTTTATAAATAAAAAATGCAATATCATATATTTGACCCTCTTTACCCTTATCTACCACCCCCTCCCCCCTTACCCTCTGGTAACCATTAAACTGTTTTCTGTGTCTATGAGTTTTGTTTTTTTATTTTTCTTGCTCCTTTGTTGTTTTCAGTTTTATGTACTACATATCAGTGAAATACGGTTCTCGAATTTTTCTGTCCCGCTTATTTCACTTAGCATAATAATCTCAAGATCCATCAATGTTGTTGCAAATGGCATTATTTCATCATTTCTTATGGCAGCATAGTATTCCATTGTGTATATATACCACAACTTCTTTATCCAATCATCTATCGAAGGACACTGGTTATTTCCATGCCTTGGCTGCAGTAAATAAAGCTGCAATGAACATCAAAGCACATATATCTTTAAGGATAAATGTTTTCAGATTTTTTGTGTAGACAAAATGTGATATATAGTTGATGTATTACAGAATTGTACACCTGAAACCAATGTAATTTTACTTACAATTTTCACCCCAATAAACTTTAATTTTTTTTCTTTTTCTTTTTCATTTAAAAAAAAAAATTTATTGGGGTGACAATTGTTAGTGAAATTACATAGATTTCAGGTGTTCAATTCTGTATTACATCATCTGTAAATCCCATTGTGTGTTCACCACCCAAAGTCAGTTCTCCTTCCATCACCATATATTTAATTCCCCTTACCCTCATCTTGTACCCCCCCACCCCCCTTACCCTCTGGTAACCACTAAACTATTGTCTGTGTCTATGAGTTTTTGTTTCTCATTCGTTTGCCTTGTTCCTTTGTTGTTTTTGGTTCATATACCACATATCAGTGAAATCATATGGTTCTCTGCTTTTTCTGTCTGACTTATTTCGCTTAGCATTATACTCTCAAGATCCATCCATGTTGTCACAAATGTTCCTATATCATCTTTTACCGCTGAATAGTATTCCACTGTGTATATATACCACAACTTCTTTATCCATTCATCTATGGAAGGACATTTTGGTTGTTTCCATGTCTTGGCCACCGTAAACAAAGCTGCAATGAACATTGGAGCACATGTGTCTTTATGGATAAATGTTTTCAGATTTTTGGGGTAGATACCCAGGAGAGGGATTGCTGGGTCATATGGTAATTCTATTCGTAATTTTTTGAGGAACCTCCACACTGCCTTCCATAATGGCTGCACCAGTCTGCATTCCCACCAACAGTGTATGAGGGTTCCTTTTTTTCCACAGCCTCTCCAACACTTGTTACTATTTGTCTTGTTGAAGATAGCCATTCTGACTGGGGTGAGGTGATATCTCATTGTGGTTTCTATTTGCATTTCTCTGATGATTAGTGATGTCGAGCATTTTTTCATATGTCTATTTGCCATTTGTATGTCCTCTTTGAAGAAATGTCTCTTCAGGTCGTCTGCCCATTTTTCAACTGGGTTGTTGGTTTTTCTGTTGTTGAGTTTCATGAGTTCCTTGTATATTCTGGATATTAGCCTCTTATCGGAGGCACTGTTTGCAAAAATCTCCCATTCAGTTGATTGCCTCTTTATTTTATGGATGGTTTCTTTTGCTGTGTAGAAGCTTTTAAGTTTCATATAGTCCCATTCGTTTATTTTAGTTTTTACTTCCCTTGACTTTGGAGTCAAATTCATAAAATGCTTTTTGAACCCAAGGTCCTTAGGTTTAGTACCTATGTTTTCTTCCATGCAGTTTATTGTGTCAGATCATATGCTTAAGTCTTTGATCCATTTTGAATTAATTTTGGTACATGGTGACAGATAGCAGTCCAGTTTCATTCATTTGCACGTGGCCATCCAATTCTCCCAGCACCATTTTTGAAGAGGCTGTCTTTCCTCCATTGTATGTTTTTCGCTTCTTTGTCAAAAATTATCTGTCCATATTTATGTGGTTTTATTTCTGGGTTCTCAATTGTATTCCATTGGTCTATGTGTCTGTTTTTCTGCCAATACCATGCTGTTTTGCTTACTGGAGGTATCACACTCCCTGACTTTAGCTTGTACTACAGGGCTACAATTATCTCTCCATCTTGATTTCTTATTCCTCCTGATCCTCAGGCTACCTTCCACTCCCTCCCGACAGTCACTATTATGGTGAGCTATGCCTTTCCCAGCCAGTTTCTCCTCCATATTTCTAATCAATCCAGCCCACATTCCTATTCATGGAACAGCCTTGACAGCTTTGATGTTCTATTTCTGACCCTGTACGAAGGAAGTAGGGGGAGGGCTTGTGGGACAGTGATTATAAAGTCTGCAGGAGTGTACAGTCATGTCCTAGCCTTCACACTCACTCACTGCTCACTCACTGAGTCACCCAGAGTAGTTTCCATTCCTGCAAGTTCCATTCACAATAAGTGCCCTATACAGGTCTACCATTTTTACCTCTTATACCATATTTTTACTGTATCTTTTCATATTTTGATATGTTTAGATACACAAATACTTAACATTGTGCTATGATTGTCAATGGTATTCAGTACAGTAACATGCTGCACAGGTTTGTAGCCTAGGACCAATAGGCTGTACCATACAGCCTAGGTGTGCAATAAGTTCTACTATATACATTTGTGTAAATGTGCTCTATCATGTTTGAACGATGATTAAATCACCTAACGCCAAATATCTCAGAATGTATCCCTGCTGTTAAGCAATGCATGACTATATCTTCCAAGATAAAGAGGGCTGCCTGTAGAGCTCCACTATACAGAAGGTGAGACCTTTATTTGAAGGCTGTCGCCAGCCAGTGATGAGCTTGCAGAGAGGGACCTGAGTGGCATAAATATCACAACATCAATCTCCTACCCTCGGACGTCCATTCCAGAAAAAGAGTTCCAAACTTGCTTTGAAGGGTGGACTAGTAGCTGGTGTCAGCACATACCTTCCCAAGGGGAGTACTTCAAAGGTGACCGTAGTGATATTCAGCAATGAGGTATGTAGCACTTTTTCTAGGATGAGTTCACAAACTTAATTATCTGACCTCGTACACCACAAATATTATATAATCATTAAAAGAGTGAGTTAGAACTATACAAGTTGACTTGGAGACATTCATACAAGGTTATCATTACTTGTAATACACAAGGTACAGGGAAGTGTGATTAATATGATGCCATTTTAGTAGGAATGACAAAAACTGTATGTGTTTATATATGAGATCTGCCAATTAAGTTCGTGAACTCATCTTAGAAAAACTTCTACATGACTCATTGCTGAATATCACTACGGTCACCTTTGAAGTACTCCCCTTGGGAAGGTATGTGCTGACACCAGCTACTAGTCCACCCTTCAAAGCAATTTTGGAACTCTTTTTCTGGAATGGACGTCCGAGCTGTCGTTGTATTACCCTTGATGTCCTGAATGTCATCAAAATGTCTTCCTTTCAATATTTCCTTTATCTTTGGGTAAAGAAAGAAGTCACTGGGGGCCGGATCAGCTGAGTATGGAGAGTGTTCCAATGCAGTTATTTGTTTACTGTCTAAAAACTCCTTCACAGACAGTGCCCTGTGAGCTGGTGCATTGTCATGATGCAAGAGCCATGAATTGTTGGCAAAAAGTTCAGGTCGTTTAACTTTTTCACGCAGCCTTTTCAGCACTTTCAAATAGTAAACTTGGCTAACTGTTTGTCTGGTTGGTACACATTCATAATGAATAATCCCTCTGATATCAAAAAATAGGTTAGCAACATCGTTGCAACAAGTTCATGAACTTAATTGACAGACCTCGTAGATCAATGGAACAAAATAGAGAGCTCAGAATAGATTCACACAAATAAAGTCAAATAATCAACAAAAGTCCAAAGACAATTCAATGGAAAAAGTATAGTCTTCTCAACAAATGGCACTATAATAATTGGATGTCCATATGCAAAAAAAAAAAAAAAAATCTGGGCACAGACCTTACATCTTTCACAAAAATAAATTCAAAATGATCACAGACCTAAATGTAAAAGCAAAACTGTAAAACTTGGAAAAGATAACACAGGAGAAAATCTAGGTAACCTTGGGTTGGGTAATGACTTTTTAGATACAACACCACAGCTATCATTATAGTTAATTGTGAAAGAGTGAATGTTTTCCCTCTAATATCAGGAAAAAGATAAGAATGTCTGCTCTTGCCACTCTTTTCAACATTGTATTGGAAATTCTAGCCATGAAGATCAGGCAAGAAAAAAAAATATTGGAGTCCATGTTGGAGGAAGAACTAAAAGTTATCTCTGTTTGTAGATGGCATGGTACAATATGTTAAAAATCCTATGGTTCTCGCCTTTTTCTGTCTGGCTTATTTCGTTTAGCGTAATAATCTCAAGGTCCATCTATGTTGTCACAATGGCACTATTTCATCTTTTCTTACGGCAGAGTAATATTCCATTGTGTATATATACATCTATTGAAGAACACTTTGGTTGTTTCCAAGTCATGGCCACCATAAATAAAGCTGCAATGAACATCAGAGCACATATATCTTTATGGGTGAATATTTTCCAATTTTTTGAGTATATACCCAGGAGAGGGATTGCTGGGTTGTATGGTAATTATATTCTTAATTTTTTGAGGAACCTCCATACTGCCTTCCATAGCAGCCATATGATTTGACTGATATGTGGGAAATAAAACTGAAAGCAACAAAGGAACAAGACAAACAAATAAAGAAACAAAAACTCATAGGCACAGACAACAGTTTAGTGGTTACCAGAGGGTAAAGGGTGAGGAGGGGTGGTAGATAAGGGTAAAGGGGATCAAATATATGGTGACAAAAGGAGAACTGACTCTGGGTGGTGAAAACACAATGGGATTTATAGATGATGTAATACAGAATTGTACACCTGAAGTCTATGTAACTTTATTAACAATTGTCACCCCAATAAACTTTAATTAAAAAAACACACAAAATCAATTAGCAAAATTCAATTATATTTCTATACACTGACAATAAGCAATCTAAAAATGAAATTAAGAAAATAATTCCAAGTGTAATAGCATCAAGAAAGAATAAAATACTTGGAAGAAAATTTTGAAAAGTAGTGTAAGATCCAGCAATTGCCCTTCTTGATATTTACCTAAATGCATTG
Source organism: Rhinolophus sinicus (assembly GCF_036562045.2). Classification (NCBI taxonomy): domain Eukaryota; kingdom Metazoa; phylum Chordata; class Mammalia; order Chiroptera; family Rhinolophidae; genus Rhinolophus; species Rhinolophus sinicus. The sequence continues at coordinate 41,326,420 of NC_133768.1, forward strand.
AAAATTTATGTCCACACAGAAACACTCACATGGTTTATAACAGTTTTATTCATAATTGTCAAAACTTGAAAGCAAACAAGATGTCCTTCAGTAGGTGAGTGGATAAATAAACTGTGGTATAGACAATTGAATATTATTCCACACTAAAAAGAAATGAGCTATGAAACCATGAAAAGACATGAAGGAATTTTAAATGGGTACTATAAGTGAAAGAAGCCTCCATGAAAAAGCTACAGACTGTATGATTCAACCAGTTGACATTTTGGAAAGGCAAAATTATGGAGACAATAAACATTTTCTGGTTGCCAAGGGTTGGGAAAAGGGAGGGATAAACAGGCAGAGCACAGAGAATTTTTAGGGCAGTGAAATTTTTCTGCATGATACTGTAATAGTGGATACATCTCAGTACACATTTGCGAAAACCCATAGATAGTACAACACCAAGAGTGAACACTACTGTAAACTAGAGAATATGAGTGATAATAATGTGTCAGTGTAGGTTCATCATTTGTAACAAATGTACCATTCTTTTGTGGGATGTTGATAATGGAGAGGCTGTGCATGTGTGGGAGTAGAGCTTGTATGGAAACTTCCTGTACTTTCTGCTCAATTTTGCTGTGAACTTAAAACTGCTCAAAAAATAAAGTCTATTTTTTGAAAAGTAGAGCAATACTTGTACATCAGAAACTACAAAACATTGTTGAAAGAAATTTAAGATTTAAATAAATTAAAAGGTGTTTCATGTTAATGAGCCAGAACACTAATTATTGTTAAGATGGCAATACTCCTTAAACTGATATACAGATTCAGTGTAATTCCTACCAAATTCTATCTGGTTCATAAAAAAGAAATTAATCCTAAAATTCATATATGACAAGCCGATTCTAAAATTCATATAGAAATGCAAGAGACAAAGAATAATCAAAATAATCTTGAAAAAGAACAAACTTGGAGAAGTCAGTCACACTATCTGATTTCAAAACTTACTAGAAAGCTGTAATAATCAAGAAAAAAGTTTCACTGGCATAAGAATAGACATATAGATCAATGGAATAGAATTGAGTCCAGAAATTAACCCTTTCACTTATGATCAATTGATTTTAACCAAGAAAAATCAATGAAGATAGAATAGCCTTTTCAACAAATGACAGGGACAACTGGATAGACACATACAAAAGAATGAATTGGAATACTACCTCATATCACATACAAAAATTAACTCAAAATTGATCTAAGGCTTAAGATCTAAAACTATAAAACTCTTAGAAGAAAACATTAGAGTAAATCTTTGTGACCTTATGTTAGGCAAAGACTTCTTACATATGACACGAAAGCACAAGCAAGAAAAGAAAAAAATAAGTTGGACTTTATCAAAATTAAAAACCTTTGTGCTTCAAAGGACAAAAATCAAGAAAATGAAAAGACAACTCAAAGAATATTTGCTAGTCATATATCCTACAATAGACACATCCAGAATATATAATGAATTCTTGTAACTGAATAGTAAAAAGACAAATATCTCAATTTTTTAAATGGCCAAAGAATTGAATAGACATTTTGCCAAAGAATTTATATGAATGACCAATAAGCACGTGAAAAGATGCTGAACATTATCAGACATTAAGGAAATGCAAATCAAAAGCACAATGAGATGCCACTTTACATGCACTAGGATGACTATAATAAAAAAGACATGCAATAACAATTGTTTATAAAGATGTGGAGGAATTAGAATCCTCATATATTACTAGTGGAAATAATAGTGCAGCCTCTTTTGAAGCAGTTTAGCAGTTCCTCAAAACTTGAAACATAGAGTTTTCATATGACCCAACAAGTCCACTCTTAGCCATCTACCAAAGGGAAATGAAAACATATGAGATCCAAACAAAAACTTGTGCATGAACATTCATAGCATCATTATCCATAGTGGTCAAAAGTTGTAACTGGCTCCAGTGTCCATCAGTTGATGAATGAATGGATGGATATGGCACATCCATTCAGTGGAATATTGCTCTCAGTAAAAAGGAATAAAGTACTGATACATACCGTAATGTGGATGAATTTTGAAAACATTATGCTGAGTGAAAGAAGCCAGTCACAAAAGGCCACATATTATGTGATTCTATTTGTCTGTAATGTTCAGCATAGGCAAATCTATAGGGACAGAAATTTGATTTGTGTTTGCTTAGGGAAGGGGTAAAGGATGGGAAGTGACTGCTAATGGGTGTGGGGCTTTTTTTCAGGGTGATTATAACATTCTAATATTAGATCGTAGTGATGAATGTACAACTCTGAATAATACAAAAACATTGAATTGTACACCTTAAATGGATGAAGTTTATAGTATGTGAATTATATGTCAATAAAGTTGCTTTAAAAAAGTGTTATTTATTGTCCACTAATTTGTAAAGACTTTTGAAAAACACTGGTAAACTGGTCTATTTGCGGGAGATTAAACAAAGAAAACCTCCACACTGCCTTCCATAACGGCTGCACCAGTCTGCATTCCCACCAACAGTGTATGAGGGAACAACTGTCACCCCAATAAATTTAATTAAAAAAAAAAAAAAAAAAAAGAAAACAATGGTAGTACAATATGGCAAGAGCTGTGACCACTGTGAATCTTGGTTTCCTCATTTTAAAGTAGAGGTAATTAAACATTTACCATGACATAAACATTAAATTAAATGATAAATATAAAACATCCAGCTGAGTGTCTGGCATTAATAGACAGTCCAGAAAAGGTTAACCTCATGTTACTTGTAACTTACTAGCTGTGTGACTACATAAAATTGACAGAAATTCTGTCTCAGTTGCCTCACCTCATCTCTACAAAATGTGTGTGTGTGGGGGGGTGGGGGAGGGCGGTTAATAACTGCCTTCCCTGAAGGAATGTACTGAGAATAAGAGATTTGTAGGATACAAAATGTCTGATTCTCTCTCCTACATTTTCACATTCTCCCCTTTACAGCCTCCTTCTCTTCATACTAAAAATGTATCCTAAATAACCTTCCCTTGCATCCTTTCTCTACCAAACTCTTCTCATTTTCTTTCAAATGAAGTACCAGCAAACAAAATAACCTTCCCTTCCTCACTCTTCGATTTAATTCAGTCTGGCTGCATTCCCTATGGGCCCCCAGCTGCCCCAACTGACACAGCTCTCAATAAGGTAACAAGGATGCCCCAATTAATGAATCCCAAAGGGCTCCTTTCTCAGTTCTCATCTGACCTTACCTCTTTATAGCATCAACACTCCCCCTCCTTTCTTTGTGTCTGTGATTCTACTTTTTTTTCTTGGTTACTTTACTATGCCTCTGAAATTTCTTTTTCTTTTTCTTCTTTTTTTAAATTTCTTTCTTAAGTTTATTGGGGTGACAATTGTTAGTAAAGTTACATAGATTTCAGGTGTACAGTTCTGTATTACATCCTCTATAAATCCCATTGTGTGTTCACCACCCAGAGTCAGTTGAAATTTCTTTTTCAATCTCCTAGTATTCTCTAAGTCCCATCCTTGTTCATCAGCTTTTTACATGCTGTCTTACATCCTTGGATGAATTCAGACTCACAGATTCATCTGGTACTGATAGTTGAGGTGAGTGCCAAATATACGGTGCAAAAGTAATTGTGGTTTTTGCAATTATTTTAACCTTTTAAACCACAATTACTTTTGTGCCAATCTAATATATATTTCTGGTCTGGAGCTAATTTCTGACAACCAGATTGAAATGTCAAACTGCTTCCTCTTCATCCTGGATGTTGTCATGAACACCTCAAACTCAGATCTCATCTCAATGCACTCTTCTCACCTGCAAATGTGTACACACTTCTATATTCAATTCTCCATTTAAAGTCACGAGCATTACTTAGTCACCCAACTCAGAAACTTTCCCATATCAAAGTCTGGATAAACCCAACTCTACAGTCTAGAAGCAGCCAGCTGCTGATAAAAAATCAAATGAATAGAGACACCAGTACTATCTACGATCATAGACATCAAACTCAACAGAGACAGTGTCCAGTAAATATACTAGATTTTCCCAATCAACTCTCTTTCCAATGGCCTGTAATGACCATTTCAAACTTAACAACTCCTCAAACACCTGATTTCCTTTCCTCTCACTCTCAGAAGCTGGCTATACCTCCTATTTTACTGAGTAAATAAAAGTCATCAGGAGGGACTATCTCAACCTCCTACTACCAAATCTGAAAAAGTACCTGCATCTACAGCCATAATGGTTGCCTTCCCTCTAGTTATGATAAACACGTCCCTGACCTGTTTCAGCCTATTTGACATTGTTCTTTGGTTGATTCTAAGGCACCTCAAAGTCAGCATGATATGATGTTTACTGTCCCACTCCCAACCTGTTCTTCCTCTGGTCTTAACAGATGTTATTACCATCTATCCAGCTGAGCCCTGAGAGTCATCTCTGACATCCTCTCCAACATTAAGTTCTGTTGATGTTAGCTTCTAAATATCTCTTAAGTCTCTCCACTTTTCTCCATCTCTACTACCATTATTCTAGCACAAGTGACCATAATGCCATACCTGAACTATTACGATATTCTCCTTATTGATCTACTCACATGATGCCCTACTTTCCCATCTGTCATTAATAGTGTTGACAGAATTTTCTGCAAAACTTATATCATAATCTAATTTAAAATTCTTGATTGCTCTTACTTATAGATGAAAACACCGAAATCCATAATGTGACCTATAAGCGCTACATGGCCCAATCACACAGGCCTTCTTTCTGTCTCTTAAGTTGGTCAAGGTCTCTCCCTTTCACCAGTGCCTTTATATATGCTGCTAATTCTGGAATGTTGTGCCTAGCATGATTTCCATCTCTGTTCCCTTTTCACCTAGTTAAAGTCTACTTTTTCTTTAAAGCAAGGTGTAAATCACTTTCCTTGGAGAAGTCTTCCCTGACCCCTCAGACTAGGTTACGTCACCCTGTTATAGGACTAAGTGCTTTTCCTTCATATCACATGCCACAATGAATGCACATAAAACACTTAGAACAGATCTTGACACACAACAAGCATTCAATCTATTTCACTATTATTATAATTTAAACATAATTGTGTCATTCTTTTAATTATTATTTCATTCATTTAATAAAATTAGAGCTGTTCTGGATGTTAGAGACAGAACAGTGACCAAAACAGATACAAATGTTAGTTTTGATTAATGTGTGTGTACCCTCCTGGCTGTAAGATAATGCAAGGGCAGAGACAGACACTGATTCCTTGCAGGTCATCAGAGCTTACCAGAGAGGCACTGCTAAATGTAGGCTGAAAGGGCATTGAGGGATCCATTCTAGAAGCCACCTTTTAAAGTAGGAACCTCATCTAGACAGGTGTCTATACTTCGGCCCATAGCTCAGAAAAGCCAGGTTCAGTGTGAATCCCTCCTTTCCTTATTGTTCCTCTTTGATGTGAATGAACTCTGTGAAGGAATCTGCTTTATAGAAGGGAATGTGGTGATGTCCCTGAGCTTGGTGACTACCCCTCAGGAATTACGTAAGAGTGGCCAGACAGAGAGAACTTCCAAGCGTCTGCCGCTCCCCACCCTCCTTGTCTCCAGACAAATCCTGTCCTCCATTCCAGATGCTAAATTTTATATATATATATATATATATATATATATATATATATATATATATATATACACATATATATGAGAGTGGCAGGTCACTGCTCCCAAACTCACCAGGGCTTGAGGGAAAGCTCAGCGACACCACTGGAAATGATGCCCCTCTTTCCCACCACCTCCATTTCAAAGAACTTCCAGTGTTCCTGTAGGATGCTGGGAGGTCTGGTTTTCTCAGTCTTCTTTTGGTTACCTCCTCAGATTTCTTAGAAAGCTAAAGTAGAGGAAGGACAGGCAAAATTAAAGGAATTTGGGAGTGAAGCTGAAATTCAAGAGAAATGATATGGATAATTGCAGTGATTAAGTGCATAGGCTTTGGTGTCACACTGGCATTAGCATCTTACCTTGCCACTTAGATGCAGTGTGTGGCTTTAGGCAAGTTATTTAACCTCTCCAAAAGCCCCTACTTTTTCATTTGTACAAAGAAGATAATACCTCTACCTTTGCATTGCTGTGCAGATTGAATGCCATATGTATGTAAAGCATTTGGCCCAATACCTGGCACCAGAGTAAAACCAGAGTAAATAAAATGTTGAAAATCTAAATTCGGCAAATTGTCTTTATAAATCACCCTTCTTTGAACTTACGTACCCCTCCAAAAAGTGCCTGTTCTCTCTCCCTTCCTCCATAGCAAGATGTCTTGAAAGAAATGGCTCTGTTATCATTATTCCACCCACTTCTTACCTCTCAGCCTACATGTGAGTTTCACTCCATCACTTCCTACAATATCATTCATTATTTATATAACCAATGACCTCTGCGTTCCTAAAGGCAATGAGAAATTTCCAATCTGCAATTCCCTGATATCTCCCCCCTCTGATACCCTGGAGCACTCTTCCTTCCTAGAAACAGTCTTTTCTTTTGACTTTAGTGTTACTAATTTCCCGGTGTTCTTCTTACCTTTTGTTGATTTATCTATCTCCTCTGTAAGGTCATCCTCTTCTACATAGGCCTCAAATATTTCAGTTTCCTGAGGCTTGGTTATAAGGTTTCTTATTATCACTCCATGTTCTCCCTAAGGCAATCCCAATCATACCCTCATTGTTAATCACCATCTATAAGCTACCAAGGACATTTATTTCTCAACACATGTGGTCAACAGAGCTCCAGACTAGAATAACCAACTTTCTATTCAATATATCCAATTGAGTATCTCAAAGGCACGTCAAACTCATTACCAAGGACAAATGCATGCTCTTCCTCCTAAATTTGGTTTCTTTCCAGTGTTATAATCTCTTTCAATTGTATCAGTCTATTCATTCACATGTGCCAGAAATCTATGCATCATCCTTGTCACCTCTTTTATTTTTTATTATTTTTAATTTTTAATTTTATTTTATTATTAGTTTCAGGTGTACAAAACAATGTAATAGTTAGACATTTACACCCCTCACAAAGTGACAACCCACTCCCCCTATCTACCACCTCTCCAACATCACACAGAGCAGCCACAGTACTATTGACCTGATTCCCTATGCTGTACTCCACACACCGTAGGGGGAAATATATATATTTCACTGTAAAAAAATATGGAGTGCTTCATGAATTTACGTGTCATCCTTGCGCAGGGGCCATGCTAATCTTCTCTGTATCATTCCAGTTTTAGTATTTGTGCTGCAGAAGCAAGCAACCTTGTCACCTCTTTTGCCCTTGACTTTCACATTGCCAAGTCCTATAAATTTTACTCTTAGATATTTACTAAAATTGCCCATGTCTTTCTAGCTCCACTACCACCATTGCTGTCCATGTTCTCAGCATTATCATACTTCAACTGGTTAAACTTTTTCCTAACTGGCCACTATCCACATTGACACTTGTTTCCCTCCAATCCATATTTTTTTCTAAACAATATTTTCATGTATATGTTAGAGTATGTCATATACATACCCTTCCATCTGGTTAAAACTCTCAAAATCTCCCCTTGCTATTAGGAGAAAACCAAAAAACTTTAACATGTCTGCATGATCTGATCTCTCTCTAAGGGTCAGGATTAGGTTTGGACAAGACAGGCACCAAGAATGCAAAGTGTAAGAGAATGTTCAAGAAGTAAGTGTCTCTTTTAATTTTGTAACACTGCTATCTCATCCTAGTCCCAGCCCAGCTATCCTTTCCTATCCACCATATTCATAATAATAACAGCTAACATCGAATGTTATTTGCAATCAGTTTTTATGGTCCTCTGTGCTTTATAGGCATTATGTTACTGAATTCTCATAAAACCTCTGTAAGACACTTTTAAATCATGACCCAGTATACAAATAAGATAAAAAAGAGTTCAGTAACTTCCTCCCTGTTACATAGCTAGTAAGCGAGAGAACTGAGAGCCAAATGCAGGTAGTCAGATTATACAAACCACACACGCAGCCAGTATACTTCTTTTCCTCTATATCTCACACCACTCTTCTACTTGTATTATGCACTCCAGTCATATAACCGCTTGTAAATTCCTGTTGAAATTACTCTAACCAAACGGTTCTTGCACATACTATACCAGGAGTCAAGACTGACAGGTTATTAATTAATGTTGCATTCATCCTTCAGATTTTAGCTTTAGTGCCACTCAATTGTCCCCCACCACCAAGTCTAGATTAGATTCATATTATCATAAACCCACAGGAAGTATGCTTCTTATCACAGCAATAAAGTTCTTTAAAATTATATATTCATTAATGAGATGTTGGATTTAATATTTCTTTATATGCTTACCTGTAAGCAAAGGAGAAATAGGACAGTGTGTGGCTTTTCTCCCCACTGCATTTCCTGTAACTAACACAGTGCTTGGCACATGGTAAATGTTTGATACGTATTTGCAGAATGAATGAATTAATTGTGGAGGCATTAGTGAGGTTGAGGAGGTTAGGAGAACAGTATTCTAGACAGAAAAAATACAGTATGTGCAAAGTCCCTGTGGCAGGAAAGAAATTGGCATGTTTGATAAACTGAAACAACAACTGATATTTGCCTTCCAGCCAAAAAGCACTAGGAATACACAGATAGTTAAATAACTGCGTTTCTTACTCCTTGCAGTGAATAAATGCACGGCATAGGCAACTGTGGTTGTGTTTCAGGAAGATCATATTAGAAAGAAACTATTATGGGATTTGAGTTTTGGTTGGATGATTTAGTTGTTCGTGTCCAAAGGGAGAACAACATTAACGGTGAGTAGCAAGCCATGCTACCAGCAACAGAGACCTCCTTGTAAGTGTCAGGCCAGTGCCCAGATGTCAGGCACTGCTTTTCTCTTCCATATGACTAAAGAACAGAGAGATTTTGGGGAAAGTGGCACAAGGATCCGAAGATGCAGGCAGGGCCAAGCCATGCAGGGGCTGGAAGACCATGTTAACAGAGTTGACCTTTAGGATACTAAAAGCAAAGGGAAACAGAGGAGTGATGTACTTAAATCTGTGTGTCAAGGACTGTGGAGGATCTGAGATTTTATGCTACTTGCAAGCTTACAAGGTAATTTGCCATAAATTGACAGATGCTGACAGAAGACGGAGGACTCCTGGGTGAGACACAAAGGACTTTGTTACTTGCAACAAAAGCAGTAGCCAGAGCACCATGTTGCACTGGTGGTACGTGTCCTCTAAGTCCCCTGGGACAATGAAGGTAGACTCATCTGGATGCCCGCACACGCAGAGGGTTGTGATGCAGGAGGGGAGCCCTGAGCTTGAGAGATTTGTGGCTTGGATAGTGAGCAGAAGCAATCTGCCCTTTATGGGAGGTGTTCCCACATCCCTCAGTATTGCTCAATACAAATTCAACCCGGAGAAACCTCCTGGGTAAGAGTAGTTAGGGCTTCGAATTCTTGGCTTATCCAGCAAAAACATGAACAAACACGCAGGGCCCAAAGTGAATTTCCTCTCCCGACACTGTGTATTTTTTAAAGGTCAACGTTTGGAGAACTGGTTCATTACATGGAGAAAACGAACACCGGATCATCGCATTATGAATTATTCTCATCAGCCTACAAACATGCTATAATTTCTCCCATGTTGAACCCCGCTTTCCCCTCCAGTTACTGCCCCACATTGTCACACTGTTAATGGGGGTGGGTAATGTAACACACCCTAGGAAACCTCCAGTGATAAAAGTGTGTAAAGGGATGGTGGCACTTTGACGAGTGAAAGAAGAGCCCCCAACCCCACGAGGAAGGAAGGACCGGTGGAGGAAAGTAGCACGGTGTTCTGGGCTGGCGACATGGAAGAAGCCTGGCACTGGTGCTCAATGGAAGCATGAGAACATCACCTCAAGAGGTGGTTTTGTGTGCAGACAGCGTGGGCCTGGTGTAAAGTGGACAGTACCCAGAAGAGAGGCGCGAACCCACCCACCAACGTGCAGGCTCCTCTTAGAGAAAGGCTCACCCTCCTTTTTCTATGGGCGATGGAGCTCCCTGACATACTTGGTTGCCGTGGGATCTGAGGTCCTTGCCAGCTTCTGTGAACCACCCGTGTCTCACCAGGACCAAGATGGATTCATAATGGTCAGAGGCTTTGTTCTGAACTTGCTGATATCATCTGCAGATGGGTGAACAGCTGGCATATTGGGGCTTTAGGGATGGACTGGAACACACTTCTTCATCAAAACTGTAAGAGGAAAACCCCTGTTTAATCTGTTGGAGTCCATGGTTCTATCTGTTGTGATGTTTATCTGTGTTCATGAGATACCTTTACACTATTTTAATGGAGTATTTAATAATTAGAAATCTGAGACAATATCTACTGATTGCTAATTGACAACATCCTAAAAAATACTGTCTCAATAATGATTTAGTACCTTAATATTCAGCTTGTAATGGTTAATTATATTGTGCCAGGTACAATGTTAAGCATTTAACATATAAAATCTCATTGAAGTTTCACCGGAAAAGCTATGACGGTTTTTCTAAATCTCTGTTTTACAGATGAGGAGACTGAAGCCCTAGTGAAGTTGAATAATGGCACACGGGGTCAGCTTTAAAGGCCTAACACTAGTGTAGTCCCACAGGGCCCATGCCGAGAACGGACCCCTAGGCTTGTGGGTTAATGTTGCCTTCTTGATATTCTTAACCGCTTTTCTTTGTGTTTTCGAAGTGTTGTCTGATGGGACAGTGCAGTATGTGCTGGGAACCTGGAGCCTCAGCTCTCCTCCTGTCCAGGCCCAGCAGGTCCCAGTCTCACTGGGACAGGTTCTCTGCTCCCCCAGGCCCCCGAGCCCACCCACCCACCCAGACTCCCCCTCTTCTCCTGTCAAAGTGACTGCTGCTGCACTCCACCCTGTGGCAGGAGCCTGAGTGTGGGTGCAGGAAGGGTCAGGGTTGAGAGTGCCAAGTCATGGAGTGAGCCACCTGGGCACCTGTGAGGACCTTCACGACATTAACCAGCAAAAACAAAACACTGTGACAGGTCAAAAGAAAGACTGTGGAAGGAAGGGGCGGAGGGAAGCTTTTCTCTGCTTTTTGAACGAGAAACCCCAGGTTTTCATTTTGCACTAGGACCCTCACTACATAGCAGAACCTGCATGGTGGACAGAGTCAAAAATTCCGATTGCTCATTTGTTTGTCTTGTTCTTTTGTTGTTTTTGGTTTATATACCACATATCAGTGAAATCACATGGTTCTCTGCTTTTTCTGTCTGACTTATTTTGCTTAGCATCATACTCTCAAGATCCATCCATGTTGTCACAAATGTTCCTATATCATCTTTTCTTACTAATAGTATTCCATTGTGTATATATACCACCACTTCTTTATCCATTCATCTATCAAAGGACATTTTGGTTGTTTCCATGTCTTGGCCACCATAAACAAAACTGCACTGAACATTGGAGCACACGTGTCTTTATGTATAAATGTTTTCAGACTTTTGGGTAGATACCCAGGAGAGGGATTGCTGGGTCATATGGTAATTCTATTCATAATTTTTGAGGAAACTCCACCCTGCCTTCCATAATATTGGTTGACTGAAGTCCATACCCTACCAATATGTTTCACACTGTCATTAGAAGAAAATTCCCTGAGTTAATACATGTTCAAAATTGTTTGCCTATTGCTTTCATACTTGAGCCACTGATTGGTTGTGTAAAAATATTGGCGGTCGCACATTCTTCCTTGACGATTCTGTAGGATTTGCTCCACCAATGTTTGGATTCTAAATCACAGAATTGCACTGATATCTGGTAAGACAAACCTGTGACATTAATATTTTGGTAAAAATATTTATAGCCAGTCCTGCATATTTATTTTTAAGAAATACATTTAAGAATCATGTGGGTAATTTCCACTTCCAGCTATGGCCATGGTGAAATAGCTTGTTTCAGTCCCATTATCTCATGGGAAAGAATTAAAATCTGGATAAAAGGAAAACTGTTCAGCTTGGAGTCATCAGGGAATTTCTTCTGTGTCCAGGACATCAGGGTAGAAGAATCTGAAGAGTAGGGAATCTCACTGAGAGGATTCCAACATTGTTGTGCTGCATTTTCCCTCAGGGAACTTGCTGAATCCTAAACTGCTCTGGGTGATTGGACTTCATACAAAGGCAGAACAACCACCCCACTGAGAGGCAGAGAAGGCAGCTCTTCAGAAAACGTATGGGGCTAGGGAAACAAAACTTGAGTCAGACTTACAAACCAGTCAATACTTGAGAAGTCAAGATCTTGGGAAAAAGATAAGCAGACAGAAGTGACACCGACATTGGGTAGATTTCTTTCTTGAGGCATTTGTCCAAACCTAAGTTGCTATAAGACATGTGACTAGAAAGCTAAGCAGGCAGCCGCTTTAAAAAAAAAAAAAAAAGTCTCAGCAGATTTCTCAGCAGTCCCATGGTGTAGTAGATGAGAAAACTGAGTTGGAACTCCCCAAAAGGAGGGCCCCCAGGAAACACCTCAAGCTGACATCCAGGACCCCTGGAGAGCTGCAACCTGGGGGAGGGAATCCCAGAGGCCATCCAAGCCTCAGAAAACCTGAAGCAGCCTGAGTAGGCTTAGTCCCTGACTGGAGTGACGGGACTGCACCTACACTAGCGGCCTGCCTGAGAGAGTGAAACTTCTGCGGAGGGGTAAGCATCATCCAGGGACATTTGACTGCATCTTAAACAATGCCTGACAATTAATTCAATCACCAGATGTATCGAAAACACAAGTTAAGAGAAGTAGAGAAAAGAAATTACCCAGAAGACCCAATATCGGAATGGTCAGACATGGGCAGTGAAATAATTAGGATTAATATGTTCAAGAATGTGGATGACAAAATTGAGATCTCATCAAAAAACTGGAATTTAAAAACCAGCCAATCACATGGATACACTGAAAATGGAAAACTGAAAAACACAATTCCCAACATTTAGAATTCACCATTTGCGTGTAACGACATATCAGAAGCAGCAGAATAGAGGGAAAGGGAGAGAAAGGATCCGGGAAAGGGCAAGAAAAAGGCTGACAGGTGTGTAGGGTTTGTCCCTAAGACCTCAGAGCTACAACTTCTGCATAGAAAGGACAACGGCAGGCGATGGTTTAAGTGACAGCTGATACCTATGGAGCCCTTGCTGTTTTCATGGTGGTAAAATATATGCAGCATGCAATTTGCCACGTTAGCCATTTGTAAGAATACAATCCAGTGGCATTAATTAGAGTCACAATATTGTGAAAGCATCACCACTATTTCCAAACCCTTTTCATTACCCGGAACAGAAACTCTGTACCCACTGAACCACTAACTCCCCCTCCCCACTCTCCCCTCTCACCCAGCCCCTGGTGTCCTGTAATCTACTTTCTGTCTCTATGAATTTACCTATTCTAGACATTTTCATACATGTGGAATCATCCAATATTTGTCCGTTTGTGACTGGGTTACTTCACTTAGCATAATGTTTTCAAGGTTAACCATCTTGTAGCATGTGTCCTAAAGTCACTTTAAAGGATAGAAATAATACGGTTTATGCTTCCATTTGGGTCCGTAAGAAAACATTGAAAACCAACTGTAGGCATGTGCATAGCTCTCTGTATACCCTTTCAGTCACATCTCTGATGTTTCAGGGGAATGTTGAGGCAAAGGTTAAGTAGGATTCCGCTCTCTTTTTTTCTTTTTTTAATTTTATTTTATTAAATTTATTGGGGTGACAATTGTTAGTAAAATTACATAGATTTCAGGTGCACAATTCTGTATTACATCATCTATAAATCCCATTGTGTGTTCATCACCCAGAGTCAGTACTCCTTCCATCACCATATATTCGATCCCCCTTACCCTCATCTACCACCCCTCACCCCCCGCCCCCCTTACCCTCTGGCAACCACTAAACTATTGTCTGTGTCTATGAGTTTCTGTTTCTCATTTGATAAGCCTTCCAAGTAAGAGATGTGATGTTTCAATAAATGAGTAGGTGAGATGCTCTGACTTCTACAAACAGGAGAGAGTTAAAAGGTTTTTCATCACAGACCATTTATTTTCCACTCAAGATTAAATTAAGTCAGGTAAGAAATCATCTACACTGATTTCTCAGACCTCTAATGGTGAAGTTTCTTTTATTAGTGGATGAATTATTTTGAGATCAGAACAGAGAAATTGTCACTCCTCTCCAACCGTCATCAAAGGAACTCAGCCATCTCAGGTCAGGGAGACAAAAAAAGAGGTGTTTCCAGGATCAGTCTCTGTGGACACAACCTGTTCACCGTTTCTCTCCCTTTAGGTGACCCCTCTTCTGATATACACCAAGATGATTGACAGCGGTAGCACCCAGCCACTCCATTACTTCTTAATCATTTGCGTATCTGAAGGGTTTGCTTCCTTTACTGCAAAACAGATTCTACAGCTATCAGGGAAGCATGAAACTATCAACAAGGTATAATAGAATTAACAAAGAAGGGACATTCTATTGTGTGTTCTGCTTCCTTACTCTTAACGCACCTGCAGTACCTACTGTGAGCAGACCTGTTTCTGCCTTGCAGTGCCTTGATTTTTAGGGAGAGTTTAGTAAGAGTACAGTAGGTTATCAGAAGAAATAGGAAATGTCACATGTCAACTGGTGAGTCTGCGGGATTATGATGTCTCAATCGTTGTTCACATGACATGTGAAAAAAATGATTAAAATTTAATGGTATGTTTTTAAACCATCCAAAGATTCAATCGTGAGTCGGTTGAATGATGGGAATCTCCCCCTCTTCTCGTGTTCTTCAGAACAGACTCACACAACGAGAACTGTCAGTCTATAAATAGTGTCTTACTACATGCATCTAGAAAATTAGGGGATAGGGAAGGTTCAACTGGAATGATCCACATCTGAAGCCACCCAACTCTAAAGGATGGACATTAAGGACTGCAGGGAAACGAGTCACAGAATTCTGGCATTGGGTAAAACACGGTAGCAATGCTGACATAATAAAAATCAGTTATTCACCTCTATAAAATGGCAACCTGTTATTGACATTAAGTGAAGTTATGGGGCACAAAAAAGGCCTTCTAGGAACTTTGTTTGATATTCTGGTCAGATCTGAATTGGGCTCCATAGGCGCTCATTGGACTAAATGCCCATCAGAGTCATTCTTTGTGAATAGATGATCAGACCTGCTGGCAACATGACAACATGGCAGCCACCTCTAAGTATCGTAAGATTCCCAAGTTTGACAGCTTCCCTAGTAGAGTGTAAGTCCTTGCACTCCTGTGTCAGTGCATGGCTGATTTCATGTGATCCCACTTTTCCTGTTTCGTTTGACTTTGCAGAATGGGCCACAGAGGTGGTGTGGCAGCAGTGTATTAATTTGTAAGGGCTGCCATAACCACAGACTGGGTGGCTTAAACAACAGAAATTTATTTCTCAAAGTTCTGGAGGCTGAGAGTCCAAGATTAAGGTGTCTGCAGGGTTGGTTGCCCCTGAGGCCTCTCTCCTTGGCTTGCGCATAGACACCCTCTTGCTGCCTCTTCCCATGGTCATCCCACGGTGCTCATTCACCCATGGTTTCTTTCTGTGTCCTAATCTCCTCTTATAAGAACACCAGTCAGATTGAATTAGGGCCTAACCTAACAACCTCATTTTAATTCAATTACATCTTTGAAGCCCAAATCTCAAATACAGTCATGTTCTGAAGTACTAGGGGTTAGGGCTTAGATATACAATTCATTTCATACAGGCAGGATCGTCTCTGAGCCACTCTGTCAGCCGCATGTCTTCCACCACCTCCCATCATCAGAGAAATGGCCAGAATTAAAATATGTAGGGTATCCTATGGACACGTGTCCCATTTGGGAGACCACCTCAGGGATGATGTAGATGCCTGATCTCTGCATTGTACACCTGAAGCTGAACAATAATGAATGCCAACTATAATATATATATATATATATATATATATATATATATATATATATATATATATGAAGCGGAGTACAGCATTAGGAATAGAGACAGTGGAAATGTAATGGCTCTGTGCGATGTCAGAGGGATACTGGATGGGGGGAGGGGGTTTCACACAGTGTGAGGGATATAAATGATAAAAGTCTAAGTATTGCTTTGTCTTGTGCACCTGAAACTAATAAAATTTAAAAAAAATGTGTTCCCTTCCTGTCATGAAATATGCCTAGCACTGTGCTGAGCAGATAGTAGACCTCTTTTCCTTCCCCTGTTTCTGTTTCCCATGGTAAATTTGGTAAGCTAGAGACAAGACTATCTATGATCCATGATAGAGGGAAAATAATGCACGGTGGAACCACTAATCTGAACTCTAAACAAGCCACCTCATTCCTCCTCTATGAGTCTCTGGTCCCTCATTCATAACGTGGAGATAATACCAGTTACTGCATCTATAGGATTTTTGTGAGGATTGAACGAGGTAACAGGTACAAAAGTGCCTGTAAACAGTATGTTGCTTAATCCTTGTAAATTTATTCCCTTTAGTTCATATTCAATCCTTACCTTTGACTGTTTTTTGACCCTGGAATCCTGCTTCTTATTCTCACTAGACTTATTGATTGCCAATCCAACAGCCTTTCCTACCAGTGTCCTACAGTAAGAAAAACTGACTTTGTTTTTAAAAGTACCATGTTCAGGATTCCCTCAATTCAGTCATGGCTATCCCATTCCACTTTGTCAGATTATGATTTTTCCAGCCTCCCATACACTTAATGGTGGCCATGAGACCTAGTTTTGCCCAATGAAGTGGATGGGGAATCTGTAGGGGTCTTCTCTGGAAGATTCTGTTTCTTGATAAATAGAACATACTATGTACAATCGAATATTATTCAGCCATGAGAAAGCAGGAAATCCTGCCATTTGTGACAGAAAGTTAGATATCTAGATTCTTCATCTAATTCAGTCTTCATATTTTGGCAAGAATGTCTCATGTCTCAGAGATAGTGTTGCATTAGTCTATCATAAAGCACATACTGTATGGATGTCCTTCTTTTTGTAATGGGAACAGATATCGGTGCTCATTACCTAGAGCATTTGAGTCATTTGAAGTTAAAATGGAGATGTTTTAATTCTATCTATCCTTCTTCATTTATTAGATGGAGTTATTCTCTGATGAGAAACTTCCCCCATCTACTATTTGATAACCAATGTAATAGTTCATATGCCAAACCCAGGATAATTGTTTCATTATTTGCCTCTGCTTACCTAATTTCAAAATAATGAATTAATTTCCTAGCATTTAATAATAGTGACCATGAGGTCTTTGTTCCTTTAGAACCACTATGGGCCACTATGGACTCTATATAGGGCATGTAACACAGTATTCTTAACCCTGTGTTCATTAGTCCCTTGATATTTTCCTGTTAGTCCCCTTTCAGCCTATCTGACACTACTATTCCTTAAACCAGGATGAAACTTAAAACTTTGCTTGTGCTCTAGCCACCCATTGATGCTAAGTGTATGTTGGAGGAAGAGGGGACTCTCAAAACCTGGGAGTATTATGTTTTCCAGTCTAAACTGCTTTCGTTAAATTGGATTTTTTTTTTTAAGGAGGGTTCAGCTCATAGTGGCCCATGCAGGGATTGAACTGGCAACCTTGGTGTTATTAGCAGCATGCTCTAACCAGCTGAGCTAATTGGCCACCCCAATTGGAATTCTTAAGAAAATAATTTTACTATTCCCTAAGACAGCCACCTCTCCCACACCCCAAAAGTGAATTCTAAATTTTCCCATTTCTCATTTTTCTTACTGCAATCCTCCCTCACAATCTCCACAGGGTCATCTCCTACTTTAGGAAGAAAACATAAGTCCTAAAAGAAATTCACAGAATGTCCTTTCTCTCTTAAATTCACCCATGTTTCCATTCTCTCCAGATAATCTAAGACTTTACCCTCTTCTCCCATTTGTGATTTAAACCTGCCAAATCTCCTTATACTCTCTTTAGTATATATAGATGCTACAAGCCAGTATGGCTTTAGCATTATATTCTGTGTTTGAACACCAAGTTTACTATTTATTAGCTATGTGACCTTAGATAATTCAGCCTCACTAAACATCCATTTCTTATCTGTAAAATAGAGTGATAAGATTACCTTCTTCACAAAATGGTATGGAAAATGAAATGAGAGAATTCATAGAAAATAATTGAAATGTAACCTATGCCTAAGAAACACTTAACAAAAGTGAGTTATTATCAGATAGATGCAGTTCAACTATGACATACTGCTAGAGAATATGGAGGGTTTATGAAAAAATGGTTTCTCTAATTATGTTGATGGTAGTCGTATTGAGACTACTATATGTGTAGGTGAGACAAATCAAATTAATATTTTATTTTCTAATGTTATCATTCCCTGTTGTCATTGAGAACCAGTATTCCTGGCTTGGTAGAAATGTATAAAATCGGTCTGATACATTTTGTCATACCAGATAATAAACCACCGAGGACAACTAGCATAGTCTCAAAACGATTCAGAACCCAACTTGAAGAGGCTTCCACTGGCCAATGATGGACCATCTTAACATCGATAAGTATAGTAAGGGGAATTGTTTAAAACACATCAAATATATGTAAATCCAATAATCCATAATTATTATTTTGAAATATCCTTATTTGTCATCTGCGAATGATTGTAGGCAACCAATCATTATTTTGAAAACTCTCAAATAGAGAGAAATAAGCACTTCTCTGCCTTTCCTTTACAACTTGTACTTCAAAGTAACAAAATTGTTGATGAAGGGAAATTGTTTTAAAGTAGTATTCTGGTTAATAAAGAAAGGAAGAATGACAAAGACAATATCACAGTTTTGCAATTCCTAATGATATGTGTCTACACAATTACCACTAATTACTGCTAACTGTAAAAGAAGTCACAACCTGACCTTATGTGCCTCTTTAAGTAAATACTCAAAATCCCCCTTGAAGAATTCTTGCTCAAAAAAATTGCACCTATATCTGATCAAGATCATAGATCCAATTATTGATACATAGGAAATACAGAGAAAAAAAGAAATATTCTAATCTATATCATAAGGATAGAATCAGCAAAGTCAAGAATGTAAAAAATTCTACAAGTCACACCATCCACTTTCTTCAATGAGTAAATGACATGAAAAAAGTGAACCTGTAGATTATGAGAGACTTAACAGTGTCAAAAAAGCTAGGCAAAATTGAACGGTAATATTTGAGCATACACTTATGTGCTAAAACTATACAGAAAATCATGGAAGTGATTACCATAAATGTTAAGATAGTGGTTACATTTAGGGATGGAGGGAGTGAGTTGTGATTGCGCAGGGTACAGAGAAGCCTTCTGGGTTGGCTGTCAAATTTCTAATTATTGATTTGGGTGGTGGATACAAGTGTGTTTCCCTTCTACGTCAATAAGCTATAATTTTGTTTTATGTGGTTTTCTGTATTTGTGCTACATTTTACAATAAAAATATTTTAAAGCGGAAAATTACTAAATTAAACAATAGCTCGATATTACCTACTTTTTTTTTTAAGGCTTTTGGTGAAGAGAATTCTCTTATGTACTGAATGAACTCTTTCAAAGTTCTAGGCTGATAAACTGGATACAATCACTCCATCACACAAACCAAAAAAGTTTTGTCCAAGGTTAGTCTCTGTGTACACAGCTTGGTCAATGTTTCTCTTTCTTGGGTGGACCTGCTTTTCCCCGAGCCCCAAGGAGGATGGCTTGTGAGGACATCCACTCACTATTTCTCATTTTTCCTCTAATTTCTAGAAGTGAAGCATCTTCTGTTCTTTAACAGAGTAGTCATGCTAATATTCTCGTGGTCAATGCAATTGGCCCAGACAAAGGAAACTTCCCAGGTCTTTCCTGCTTCCTTGCTATTACTAACCTTATGTAAATACAACTGCCTAAACCTGGACAAGTTCCCCCAGAGACATTTTAGTAAACCTATCCTAGGTTTACAGAATGCCCAAGAAAGGCTCCAACACATTTGTGGAGTATTGTCCAAAGATCTCCATTCAACCTTTCAGTTCTTCCTAGTCATTGTGACTAGGTGTGCACATTCTCTTTATGCGACAACAAATAATTAAGCCATTACCTGAGGCAAAAAGAATGAAGTGATTTGGTATCTAATGGCTTGGGAACGGCAAAGAGCTAGTAAAATAGTGCCAGCCCCAGAATGAAGCCATCAAGGATCCAAGTATGTTAGATATAGGACATTTTTTTTCTATCCCTAAAGTCTGGAGAACACAATTCTTAAGTCATAATTCAGTTACTAATTTTTATAATATTTTGACTTGGATTTATTTAGTATCCAACTCTATGAGTTCATCTTGTACTAGCAAATTGTATTTTCCCAGTATCCTTTTTCTTTTTCTTTTTCAGTTTGACCTACATTAAGATAATTTACAAACTAGCTCTTTCAGACTTTGGCCCAAGAGTTACAAACTCTTTCTGAGACTGAGATTCTATTGGTTAAGGTCTTATGTATTTTGTCCATTTCAGTGCTCTTAATTGGTTTAATTAGGCTGACACCCATAGCCCCATGCCATTGCCATTAACTGAGGAAGGTTCCAACATGACACTGATTGTTTCTTAGAGCAAACACATTACCAGCAGTGAGTGGGGTTCCAGGCCCCTAGAATGAGTCAGGAAAGCCTGTGGACGTAGGGTGTACTCTGAGGAGGTGCTGGCGAGTAGGGCAGGTACTCCCAGAATACAGCTGGTCAGAAGAATAAAAGTGATCTGAGTCCAGTGCCTGTCTATGTGATGCCATTGTCCAGGCACCAGCACAAATGCTGTAGGTTGGGCAGCTTCACTGGGACAAGGTTCTCCTTGGGAATTCCTTCCATGCAGGCAGCCAGAGTGCTGAACATGAAAAGATGTTACAACCCAATTCTTACACCGTAGAAGCCATCAGCAAACGTTACAGGCTTATGGGGGTTCACTGAAAAAGGGAAAATCAAAAAGACCTCTGGGTTTCAAATTAATGAGTGATCCAAAGTTGCATTTCCTAGGGTCAGATACATCTTCATGTATTTCATGAGGATGAAATACATCTTCATGATGTATGTCTTCCTTTGGTTGTTGGGTTTCTAGGTAGTTAACCCATATCTTGACTCTATTTGTTCAGTGGGATTTTTCATTTTTACTTGAATCTCTGAGCAGAATTGTAAGTCAGGTGTGCCTGTCTAGGCTTAATCTTTAAATTGTGGTAAAACTGCTGTCCCAGATCATGTGAACAAAATAACTATAAATTTTCATTTTGAAAATTATACTTTTAGACTTAGCCCAAGACTGAGAACTAAGGAGGCCGGGTGTACGGAAGGCAGTGAGGGGTCAATCCACCCCCGGCGCTGGGTCGGCTGTGGAGGAGTCGGAAGTGGTTGGGGTTTGGGGGAGGAGATCCGCTCACACACAAGAGGAGAGGCTTGAGCCGCCATATCTGCTGCCGCCGCCGCAGCTGCGAATGCAGTGTCGGGACTTAGCTGCCTCTGAGCTGCCACTAAGGTTCGTGTCGCTACCCCTAGGCCCTGCGCGCTTGCTGCCTTCCCCCTGTCGGCAGAGCCCGCTCTTTCTGTCCTGCTGACCCCGCTCCCTCCCCGCCACCCATCAGGTCCTCAGACCATGGATACGGGCAGCAGCAGCAGCAGCGACTCGGCGCCCGACTGCTGGGACCAGGTGGACATGGAAGCCCTGGGTTCAGACCCAAGCGGGGAACGAGCGTTCTCGGCGGGGGCCGAGGCCCAGCGTGAGCACCTCAGCTCGGCCTTCAGCCGTCAGCTCAACGTCAACGCCAAACCCTTCGTGCCTAATGTACATGCCGCGGAGTTTGTACCATCCTTCCTGCGGGGCCAGGCCCAGCCGCAGACCCCCGGGGCCGACACCACCAGCATCGAGGAAACCTGCGCCAGCGCGGGGGACCCTCAAGGTAAAAGGCTGGGACGGGGGGCACCTGTGGAACATTCCAAAGAGGAACAGATAGTGTTGCATGAAGGTTCCAATTCAGCCGTTAACATGGAACTTTCAGAACCTGTTGTAGAGAACGGAGAGGTGGAGATGGTCCTAGAGGAGTCGTGGGAGCACAATAAAGAAGTAAGTGAAGCTGAGCCAGGGGGTAGTTCCTTAGGAGATTCAGGGCCTCCAGAAGAAAGTGGCCAGGAAATGATGGAGAAAGAGGTAATGAGAAAATCTAAGTCTGTGGCCGTACCCTCAGGTGCTTCTAAGAAAGAACATGTAAATGTGGTATTCATTGGGCACGTAGATGCTGGCAAGTCAACCATTGGAGGACAGATAATGTTTTTGACAGGAATGGTTGACAAAAGAACACTTGAGAAATATGAAAGAGAAGCTAAAGAAAAAAACAGAGAAACTTGGTATTTGTCCTGGGCCTTAGATACAAATCAGGAAGAACGAGACAAGGGTAAAACAGTAGAAGTGGGTCGTGCCTACTTTGAAACAGAAAAGAAACATTTCACAATTTTAGATGCCCCTGGCCACAAGAGTTTTGTCCCAAATATGATTGGTGGTGCTTCTCAAGCTGATTTGGCTGTACTGGTCATTTCTGCCAGGAAAGGAGAGTTTGAAACTGGCTTTGAAAAAGGTGGACAGACAAGAGAACATGCCATGTTGGCAAAAACAGCAGGGGTAAAATATTTAATAGTGCTAATTAATAAGATGGATGATCCCACAGTAAATTGGAGCAGCGAGAGATATGAAGAATGTAAAGAAAAACTGATGCCCTTTTTGAAAAGAGTCGGCTTCAGTCCCAAAAAGGACATTCACTTTATGCCCTGCTCAGGGCTGACCGGGGCAAATATTAAAGAGCAGTCAGATTTCTGCCCTTGGTACACTGGGTTACCATTTATTCCGTATTTGGATAATATGCCAAACTTCAACAGATCAATTGATGGACCAATTAGACTGCCAATTGTGGATAAGTACAAGGATATGGGCATTGTGGTCCTGGGAAAGCTGGAATCAGGATCCATTTTTAAAGGCCAGCAGCTTGTGATGATGCCAAACAAGCACAATGTGGAAGTTCTTGGAATTCTTTCTGATGATGCTGAGACTGATTATGTAGCCCCAGGTGAAAACCTTAAAATCAGACTAAAGGGAATTGAAGAAGAAGAGATTCTTCCAGGATTCATACTTTGTGACCCTACTAATCTTTGCCATTCTGGACGCACATTTGATGTTCAGATAGTGATTATTGAGCACAAGTCCATCATCTGCCCAGGTTATAATGCAGTGCTGCACATTCATACTTGTATTGAGGAAGTTGAAATAACAGCCTTAATCTCCTTGATTGACAAAAAATCCGGAGAAAAAAGTAAGACCCGGCCCCGCTTCGTGAAACAAGATCAAGTGTGCATTGCCCGTTTAAGGACAGCAGGAACTATCTGCCTTGAGACATTCAAAGATTTTCCTCAGATGGGTCGTTTTATTTTAAGAGATGAGGGTAAGACCATTGCAATTGGAAAAGTTCTGAAGCTGGTCCCAGAGAAGGACTAAGCAGTTTTCTTGATACCCTGCACAATACTGTGAGAATTGACTACAAAAGTTCACCACCTTCTCCTATTTACTGGCCATTGACAGACTTTTCTCCATATTTTGCAAAGAGAAATTTCACAGCAAAAATCCGTGTTTTGTCAGCTTTCTCATGTTGAGATCTTAGTTATGCCACTAATGAACTTACCCACAAGTTTCCTCTTCCTATACCATTCTGCTTCCTTGGACAGAATCAGTAATAGCTTTGTAAGTGATGTGTATGTAATTGTCTGTAACAATGAAAAATTAATATATTTTTTAATTTTTCATTTCCCTTATATTTAGACAACCCTTATTCACACAGACCAGAGTGTGTCAGTGTGTGTGTAAATGTTAAAAAGACAACTAACGTGAATAAAATGTTCCATTTGAAACTCTTGTCAGTTTTTGAAATTCTTTTGAATACTTTGAAAATTTATGTATAATACTCTTCAATTAGGTTTTTTACTTTCTGAAGTAAATGAAAACATTTTATTGAGCTTTTAAAAACACCACTCATTGTTTTAAATCAGGCATTTACAAACAATGTACATGTTTGTATTAAGGAAAAAATTTAATTTTGAAAACAATTTAGTTTAGGGCTCTCTCCAATGATCGTTGTTTTCTGTGTCCAAGTCAATAAAGGAGCTCTTCTGCTTCCCCACTTAACACACCCCTTTATTTTGTTGACCTTAAGACTTGGGATGTGGGACACAACACAATAAGGGGCATGACCACTGAGGAAATAATAGGGCTGCAAGTCGTTTACTGAAAAGTAAGGGTTAGTGAGGGTCCTGAGCTGGGAAACGTGACCATTCCGCCCTTCTTCAGTGCTTGGGGGTTAGTAGGAAAGATGGAAGGTCATTTTGGCAATCAGATCACAACCCACATTTTGGGTCAGAGATAATGGACTTGTCTCTGAATAGCATATTGAAAACACCAACTGTGTATACTGAGATACTTTTATTGCCAGGAGAGTAGCCTTACAACCTGCATAACTATCAACAGCTGCAAGAACTTTTAGTCTTGGTAAGTGGGTAGTGGCCCAATGGAAACAGCTGCCGAATGGTGGGCAAAGCCAATTCCTCACACTCATGGGCTGGTTGAACAGGGGTAGAGACTGTTGCCAGAACGTCTGCAGGGGTAGAGAATGTTGCCAGAACGTCTGCAGTGTCCTCTTCGCCATGGTCCCTTTGCCCATGTGATTTCAGGACGTCTAACCTGTCTTAGATAGCCACTGGTCTTGTCAGAGCATCAGTAGAATGATTCTGTGAATCATCCATCACAGATATGTAGGGTACCCACATGGAAAATGAGGAGTTTTCTTTGGTCATATGTCAGCTAACCTAATCCACAGGGATGTGCCTTATATTGTCTTGGACCCAGTCCTTTAATAATTAGAATGTCAGTGGCAAGAGTTTCATCTTTCTTTTAGTGTTCCTTCTCTTGCCTCTGTGCTCTAAACTTGGTACAAAATACAGGCCAATCCAGTGTTTGCTAAAAGTTTTGCCCTGGAAGCCACTTTTTAAAACATGCATTTCTGATGCTGTATCAGTCTCATTGTTTGGCAATTTTAGTAATTTACCAATGGGATTATTGTGGATACCTTCCACTAATGGGCCAAAGCCACAAGGCAGGACTGAATTCTTTTTTTCTCCATCCAATTTGGATAATTTCCCATAAAAAAACTGGCTCCTAAATGTCTTTTTCATTAGCCAGTTGTATAGCAATTTCTCTACCAGGAGCTGTATTTAAAATTTTTCAGAGCAGGACATAAATCTTTGTAAATAGATTTTAGAAATCAATTCTTTTCAGTGAGAAGCTGATTATTCAGGTGGTAGGAGATGCCACATTGGCTCTTTAGAAAAGTAGATATAAACTAATGGTAGCATTTTTTCTAACTTCCTGAGTACCTTCCTTTATAGTTCTTAATGTGTGGTGGTGTTCTCCAAATACTGCAAATAGGGGTCATTCACAAGCACAGTACTAGTTTCCTCAGGGCATACAAAGTAGTGTCCCTTCAGAGGTCCCCTATTTCCTCCAATTCAGACCAATTTAACTGAACTGTCATTCATCCCAAATTCCTGGCAACCAACATAACGTAGACTCTCCTGGCTGCATGCTGTAAAATACATTATGAATTTCCTACTTCAAGCTTTCTTAACACAGTTAAGTGTTTGCCCATTGGCTCTTGGCAACTTGTCTCCTAAGGTTCTTTTATTTCTCTGGTCATTATGGGAGAAATCTGAGGAGATTTAGGGAAAGGGGCCAACTTGTTCTGTTCTTCAGCGACGACCCAAGAAGGAAAGAAAGGGGAAAGTTCGGTCTGGGTAGACGCTACAGACCTCCACATTGCTCACTCTGAGTAGCTTTCTCTGGTACCCAGTAAAAATTGCCAGTGCTTTTAATATCCACTATGGTTAATGTTCCTATCTTTCAAAGACAAATCCTTTCTCAAAATAGACCCTCCCTTCACAATATCATAATTCTGGTTTACTACAATGCAAGAACCTTCTGTTTTAAAAGTACTTGCAAACATTTTATAGTACAAATACTCAACTCACTCATTTTAGTTAAAATTAACTGTTTAACAGCAGGGAGATGATTAGTTACCACTTATTTCATGGCCATTAAAGAAGAAACTATCCAACAAGCACAGAAATTCTGCCAAAACTTGAGCGTTTGAATATGTTCACATTGATCCAGTGCCTGTTTTATGTTCAGTATGGTTCTTTCTATATTTTCTGTTAAGACTATTGGCATATTTCCATTTGTCCTAGTTTTCAGTTACAATATTTACTCATGGTTGGCCACTGGGGGGAAGAAAAATTTGACCCGAGGTTCCTAACCAGGGACACCACTAAGTCCATGGAGTGGGAAGAGAGGACTTGCCTTAGAATTCTGGAGAGGCGTTTTTCAAAACCCCCGTGTGTGTGTTTTTTAATGTTCACCAGATCACCAAAATCAACAAGGGAAAGGGGGCAGAAAAAGAGAGACAACCTACTGTGTGAATTTGCCGTGGAGGAGGAAAAAATGCTTTGTTTACATGCAAGAGGGCTTACAATTTTACACTATAGCCTGTAGAATATTGACTATTGGCTTCCCTCACAGGTCTATCCTGAATTCAACAATGCCAGATTGTTTGAGAAGAAATTTGTCTGAATTCTAGGGGGATTCTCTTTTCCTTCACTTATCCTTTAAAAAAATTGTACAGGTTTTGTTGTTGTTTTTAAGTCAGGGGATGAAAGTTTCGGGGTCTAAGAATCAGACATCAATCAAAAGAGGTTTGCAAAGCCCCTTATTTTCTACTCAGATTAACATCAAACAATCAGAATTTATACACACATATAATTTTCAGACATTTCTCAGCTTTCTAGTGAAGATTATTCTCTGAAAGCTGAACTTCTCCAAAAGTACAAGCAGAGAATATTGAGACCTGCCCCCAGTTTTAGCATGAGAAAACACAAAAAATTTGTCCAAGATTAGGCTGCTATGTGCATAACCATGTCACTGTATCTTTTTCTTGTTAACATTTTTTATTAGTTTCAGGAGTACAAAACAATGTAATAGTTAGACATTTATCATTTATATCCCTCACACAGTGATAACCCCCTCCCCCATCTACTGTACCCCTCTGACATCGCATACAGCTATTACATTTCCACTGCCTCTATTCCTAGTGCTGTACTCCGCTTCTTATAACTACATATACATATAAACTTGACGTTGACATTCATTATTGTTCAGCTTCAGCTGTACAGTGCAGTGATCAGGCATCTACATCATGTCTGAGGTGGTCTCCCTAATGAGACAACTGTCACTGAATCTTGCACTTGATATTGTATCCAATATGTATCCATTTATTTCTCTTTCACATTTAGGACAAGGCTTCTTCTAGTCTCTAACAGAGACTTAATTATCTCCTCTTGAGACTACTTTTACTAGCACTACTATGGTTTATCAGTGACTTTGGCTACACCAATAAGTTTACAGAAGAAAAAGACATTGTCACATGGCAAATGACGAACCAAAGACCCAATGGCTTCTGCAGATTGAGCAGACAGTCCCTGGATTAAAGGTTAATGTTTGATTTCTACTTTTGTATTTCTTTTTGCACCCTGCTTTAATTGATGCTTAGTAACATATATTTAGCTTTCTAAACTGCACTAGTTTATTTTTTCCAATTTGGTAGGGGATAAATGAATAGGTGAAATAAAATATGTTGATACACTTTTGAACTTCTAAAGGCTTAGCTCCTGAGTGATGCTAATGACAGAAAGCACCATTCCACCAATATTTTTCAATACATGCTAAACCAAAAAGAACTCTGGTCTGAAAGAGTAGATGAGCTGCAAGCATATGTTTCACACAGTTCAGAAGGCAACACAGAGGGTTTAAAGGGCAGAAGATACAGCTAAGGAGGCTCTAACCTTAATGGATGGGTGATTCAGGATGGATGAGAGGTGGCTTCACAAGCTCCTGGTGGTGAGTAAAACGTTGCAGTGACCAAAAGTTAATATAATTCAAGAAGAACTGTTTGCCTTTATGCATAGCACAGTATTCAAGATGTGGAGGGAAGTTGAGGGCATGAGAAAAGTCATACTGCTTTCATACCAGAATCTGAGTGGGCCTGCAGGTGGCCAGGGGACGAATACACATTAAACTCATCTGTAAGACAAAGGTCAGAACTGCTGGAAATACTGGCAGCATGGCAGCCAACTCTGAGGATGGTGACATTGCCAGCTTCACAGACCCCCAGGTATGGGTGTGAAGCTTCACACTATCTACCGATGCCTGAGTTAATGGGATCCCAGATAACACATATGACTGAGTGTGCAGACTAGTAACAGCTACAATGAAGGGAAGTTCTGCTCTTGGCCACCCTGGTGCCCCAAACTCTGCTAGAAGATCCCATCGTCAGAGAAGTGGCCAGAATCAAAATATGTCCCATTCCTGACATGGAATATGTCTAGCATTGTGCTGAGCAAATAGTGGACCTATTGTTCTTCCCCTGTTTATGTTTCAGATAGTGATCTTGGTAAGCCAAAGAAGGACTATAACCCATGACAGAGGAGTAAAGTAATGCACTGTAAAACCACTAATCAGAACCCTAAACAAGCCACCTCATCGCTCCTCTCTGAGTCTCTGGTTCCTCATGCATAACGTGGAGATAACGCCAGTTACCTCGTTTATAGGATTGTTGTGAGGACTGAACATGGTAGCAAATTCAAACGTGCCTTGAAACAGTATGTGGCTCAATCCTTGTGAGTTTACTCCCTTTCGTGCATATTCAGTTTTTACCCTTGACTGTGTTTTTGACCCTAGAAGATCTGCTGCTTCTCACTGGTCATTTTGATTGGTGACCCAACAGCATTTCTTACCAATTTCCTATGGTAAGAGAAACTGAGCATTTTAAAAAATATGTATGTCTGGTTTGGTGGGGAGGGGTGGACCTCAGGATTTCCCCAATGCAATTATGGCTATCCCATTGCCCTTTGTCAGATGATGGTTTTTCCAGCTTCCCCTATACCTGAAGGGGCCATGTGGCCCAGTTCTTCCCAATGAGATGTACAGGAAATGTGTTACGGACTTCTGCTATAGAAAAGGCTGTTTCTTAATAAGAAGAATAGATGTGAGAGAAGAGGATGATGGTACTTGGAATATGCTAGAGATGGCTGGAGCTGTTGCAGCCATGTAGAGACAAGCATGTGGTCATAGAGTCAACCTGCTGAAAATTGAGCGGGAAGATGGGAGCTGTGGTATTCTTGTGGCATCTTTGAGCACCTGAACCAGTGCAAGTACTTCCAGACTTCTTATCACAGTTAAAAAAAAAAAAAAAAGTAAGGCCCTGTTTGTTTATACTATTGTCTCTAAACATTAACTGCATAATAAACTCATTTGAAAGTAGCTTTTAGAAATACAAATGCCCCAGCTACATACCCAAAAATTCTGATTAATTAGCGTATATTGTGGCTTTGGACATTAAAAAAAAAACTTTCTGTTATAGTGTCAGACAAATGGCAAAATGTAATATTATAAAGAGCCCATGTAGATCTCACACAGCTTCAACAATTAGGAACTCTTTGTCAATCTTATTTCTTCTATACTCCCACCCACTTCTCTTCACCCACAGATTATTTGGAAGCTAGTACTAAACATCATATCACTTAATAAAAGATTATTGCCATTTGTATCTCTAAAAGACATAGACACTTTACAAATGTAAGTGCAATAACATTATCACATGTAAAAAATAATTACAATTCCTAAATATCTTCAAATATTATTCCCAGTTTTAATTTTCCAATTTTGTCATAATTTTTTTTGAAATTGATTTTCAACTCAAGATCCAGTTTATACACATGCATTATAATTTGTAAGTATGCTTATTAAGTCTTTTTGAAAATTGAGATGTTCCTACTCCATTCAATATTAGTAGAGATCAGGGACTATACTGCATTCATCTCTCCATCCACAGTGGCTAGCAGAGGGGCTAGAACAAAGTAGGTATTTATTAAATGTGTTGAATGAAGTAGTAAAGTATAGTAGTACCATATTGTGTTGATTTCTTTTAAAAATATATTATTGTGCCTGTCCCTACCTCAAATGTTTCATTCTCTGAAGGGATGGAGTGGGCATGATTCATACATTGTGCAGCAAATATTTATTTGGAGTGTGCTATGTGACCCACAGTATAGATAGGATAGAAAAATCTGTGCCCCTGTAAAGTGTGTATTTCAGTGGGGAGAGATATATTAAAGAAAATAAGAATTAAATATGAGCAGAGGAATACTGAGTACTGAGAAGGAAATTAAAGCAGTATAACAATGAATATGACAGAGATTTTAGCTGTGGTTAGACATGTCTGTACCTTTTAAGAAGCCTGAACTAAATGAAAGATGGATTGTAAAAGATGACATTTTTGAATATTTATTGAATAAATGAGTGCTATTGATTGCCAAGAGAATCTTATAACTCTGGCTCTGTACCAGCCTCCACATGAAAGCACCCCTCTCTATTTCTGTGTGCCAAGCTCCTCTCTTTTTATCCCCCTAAGGTGCCCACAAAAAGTCTGCCTGGGAAAAACTGGACCTCATTCTACATAATCAATAAGGTATAGCTCCTGGATATATATCAATTTTTACAGCTAGACAATAGAAAAATACCTTCTCAATCACATAAGGATTATTCATAAAACTTTATCACATGCTAGGTCACATAAAAAGTGTCATCAAATTAAATAAAGTAGAAATAACACAACCAGCATTTTTTCCCCACAATGCAATGAAGGTAAATTAAAAACGAGTATTTCCATCAGAAAAATTTTAAAACTCTGTTAAGGGCAGTAGAGTCACACAGCAAAATCAGGTTGATCCCACAAAAATCTCTCTTACTACTCTTGAGTGAACAGGAAAATACAAACCAAAATTGCAGCATTGAAAATATAAAACAATGATAATGGAAACCTTACATGTTGGAAATTTAGTAGTCAAATATTTATATAAATAAAATTTAAAATAAAATTAGTGGAGTTTCCAGAAAAATGGCGGCGTGAGGTGAGCCTCTGTAAAGCTTCCCTGGAATTTAAAATGAATCGAACAACAAAAACTCCACAAAGGACTCCCTGCACAGCAGACAGGCAAGACGAAGAGGCCCACTACCGACTGAAATGACCTACTGGTGGGAGATTCGTGCGAGTGAGGGGGCAGACGAGCTCAGTGCTCCGAGCTCTCTGCTTCCCGGAACTACTGCGGCTGCGGGAGAGGGAAGAACTCGGACTGCTAGGGCTCCGCTTATGGCTCACAGGGCTGAGGGTGCAGCATAAAACACGGCTGAACCCAACGCTCACTGAGGGAAGACTGAGGGAAGACTGAGGGAAGAAGGCTGAAAATGGTGGTTTAAGCCCTCACTGCCGAGCAGAGAACGGAGCCTTAGGCACTGAGACTAGCTGACCCCTCCCTACCCTCCCAGAGCTTGCCCCGCCCCACCTGCCCGGTGCTAGAAACAGAACAGTAGCAGTGTCAAAGCAAAAGAACAGAATATTTGCTGTTCTGAGAACTGTGGACGGCAGACACAAATTCGCAACCCAACTAGTTCCGGCAAAGGGGAGAGAGCTGTGGAAGCAGGATCGGCTGTGGTGGTGGTCACAGCCATTGATCTGGGCCACCTCTCACAACTCACCCTGCCCCTGGCCCCACCTATCTGGGCGGATCCCTGCAGGAGTAAACAGAACTGCTGAAACATACGGGCTCTGAATCAGGAGCTGGAAGAGCTTTGGAACATCAAAAGCTCTCCGCATACCCACCTGGACACTGCGCCGAGTGACCTAGACGAACTATTAACAAAGGAGAAGCCCGTCTCCCAGAGAATCCTCCCATTGTGTGAGAAGCTGCAATAGTGCAGAGAAAAAATACCACTACCATGTGGGAGAAGAAAAATAAGCTGCAGTTGGAGAAATAATAAAACATTCTACCAACAAGTACTGGAAAACAAAAGAAAGACCGCTTCCTATCAACCTGTTGCAGAAGCCACTCCTATAGATGTCTAGGAAGAGAAATAGTAAACCAGTAATCGCCATGAATAACCAAGGCAACAAGATAGCTCAGAAAGAAAGTGAAAAATCTCCAGAGAAGGCACTTAAAGATACAGAAATATGTGACTTAAATGACAGAGAATTCAAGATTGCAGTTCTGAAAAAACTCAACGAGATACAAGAAAACACAGATAGGCAGTTAAATAAACTTAGAAACACAATCAAAGAACAGCATGAGCATTTTACGAAAGAGAATGAAATTTTAAAAAAGAACCAAATAGAATTTCTGGAGATTAAGAACTCAATAGAAGAAATTAAGAATGAAATAACCAGCTTAGGTAGTAGAGTTGACCAGATGGAGGAAAGAATCAGTGACATCGAAGATAGAAACCTGGAAATTACACACATGGAAGAAGAAAGAGACTTGAGACTTAAAAGAAATGAAAGAACTCTACAAGAACTTTCTGACTCCATCAGAAAGAGCAATATAAGAATAATGGGCATACCAGAAGGAGAAGAAAGAGAAAAGGAACAGAGAATATATTCAAACAAATTGTCGATGAGAACTTCCCAAATTTGTGGACAGAACTGGACCCTCGAATCCAAGAAGCAAATAGAACACCTAATTACCTCAATCCCAACAGGCCTTCTCCAAGGCACATTGTATTGAAGCTGTCTAAAATCAACGACAAAGAAAGAATCCTCAAGGCAGCCAGGGAAAAGAAGACGGTAACTTACAAAGGAAAGCCCATTAGATTATCATCAGATTTTTCAGCAGAAACTCTACAAGCCAGGAGGGAGTGGAACCAAATATTCAAACTATTGAAAGAGAGAAATCATGAGCCAAGAATAATATATCCAGCAAAGATATCCTTTAGATATGAAGGAGGAATAAAGACCTTTCCAGACATACAGAAGCTGAGGGAATTTTCTAATACACGACCTGCACTACAAGAAATACTAAAGGAGGCTATTCGACCACCATCAACAGGGACAATTTGTGGCAACCAAAACTAAAAAGGGGAGAGTAAAGGCCTGAACCGAATATGGGAATGGAGAAAGTAAGCATGCTGAAGATAATGGAACACTCTAAATATCAAAATTTCATTTGCATAAACTTAAGGGTAACCACTCAAAAAAATGCAGAATTGAAACATACACTGAATAAAAGAAGAAACAGAGGGAAACATCATAAAATACCACCACAGAGAAATAATAGACAACAACAAAAAGGCAAAGAAACAATGGAGACACAGCCTTACCAGAAAACTAAAGATAGAATGACAGGAAATCCTCACATATCAATAATCACCCTAAATGTAAATGGACTGAACTCACCAATAAAAATGCACAGAGTAGCAGATTGGATCAAAAAACTAAACCCAACCATATGCTGTCTCCAAGAGACACATCTCAGCTACAAGGACAAGCATAGACTCAAAGTGAAAGGGTGGAAATTGACACTCCAAGCAAATGGTACCCAGAGAAAATCAGGTGTAGCCATAATGATATCAGATGAAACAGACTTCAAGGTGAAAAAGATAACAAGAGACAAAGATGGACATTTCATAATGGTGAAGGGACTGTACAACAAGAAGACATAACAGTCATCAATATTTATGCCCCCAATCAGGGAGCACCGAAATACACCAAGCAACTACTAACAGAACTAAAGGGAGAAATTGACCAAAACACAATTATACTAGGGGACTTAAATACATCATTGACAGCTATGGATAGATCATCCAAACAGAAAATAAATAACGAAATAGTAGCCCTAAATGACACATTAGATGAAATGGACATAATTGACATTTATAGAGCACTTCATCCTAAAACATCAGACTATACATTCTTTTCTAGTGTACATGGAACATTCTCAAGGATAGACCATATATTGGGACATAAAATCAGTCTCAACAAATTTAAGAAGATTGAAATCATACCATGCATATTCTCTGATCACAAGGCTTTGAAATTGATATCAACTGCAAAAAGAAAGCAGGAAAATAAACAAATACATGGAGATTAAACAACATACTTTTAAAGAAGGACTGGGTCAAAGAAGAAATTAGAGGAGAGATCAAAAGATACATAGAAACAAATGACAATGAAAATACATCCTACCAAAATTTTTGGGATGCAGCAAAACAGTTTTAAGAGGGAAATTTATCTCATTACAGGCCTATCTCAAGAAACAAGAAAACTCCCAAATAAATAACCTCATGTTACACCTTAAAGAACTAGAAAAAGAAGAAGTAAAACCAAGGTCAGCAGAAGAAAGGAAATAACAAAAATTAGAGCAGAACTAAATGAAATAGAGAACAAAAAGACAATAGAAAAAATTAATGTGACAAAGAGCTGGTTCTTTGAGAAGATTAACAAAATTGACAAACCCTTGGCTAGACTTACTAAGATAAAAAGAGAGAAGACACTGATTAACAAAATCAGAAACGAAAAAGGGGAAGTTATCACGGACACCACAGAAATACAAAGGATCATCCAAGAATACTATGAAGGACTATATGCCACCAAATTCAACAACCTAGAAGAAATGGACAAGTTCTTAGAAACATATAGCCTTCCAAGGCTGAACCATGAAGAACTGGAAAATCTAAACAGACCGATCACCAGTAACGAAATTGAATCAGTCATCCAAAACCTTCCCAAAAGCAAAAGTCCGGGACCAGATGGCTTCACTAGTGAATTCTACCAAACCTTCAAAGAGGATCTAATACCAATCCTGCTCAAACTCTTCCAAAAAATTGAAGAAGAGACAGTACTCCCTAACTCACTTTATGAGGCCAACATTACCCTGATACCAAAACCTGGTAAGGACAGCACAAAAAAAAAAAATACAGACCAATATCTCTGATGAATACTGATGCAAAAATCCTAAATAAAATTCTAGCAAATCGAATACAACAATACATTTAAAAGATTATTCATCACGACCAAGTGGGGTTCATCCCCGGGCACAAGGATGGTTCAACATCCAAGAATCCATCAATGTGATACATCACATAAACAAAATAAAGGACAAAAATCATATGATTATATCAATTGATGCAGAAAAGCATTTGACAAGATACAACATCCATTTATGATTAAAACACTTAATAAAATGGGTATAGAAGGAAAATACCTTAACATAATAAAGGCCATATATGACAAGCCCTCTGCTAATCTCATAATTAATGGAGAAAACTGAAGCCCTTTGCTCTACGTTCAGGAACACGACAGGGATGTCCCCTATCACCTCTGCTTTTCAACATAGTGTTGGAAGTCCTTGCCAGAGCAATCAGGCAAGAGAAAGAAATAAAAGGCATCCAAATTGGGAATGAAGAAGTTAAATTATCACTCTTTGCAGATGACATGATGCTATATATAGAAAACCCTAAAGACTCCACCAAAAAGCTATTAGAAACAATCAACGAATACAGTAAAGTTGCCGGCTACAAAATCAACGTACAAAAGTCCATTGCTTTCCTATATACTAACAATGAAATCTCAGAAAAAGAAATACAAAAAACAATTCCTTTTGCAGTTGCAGCAAAAAGAATAAAATACCTAGGAATAAACTTAACCAAGGATGTGAAAGACCTATATGCTGAAAACTATAAGACATTTTTGAAAGAAATTGAAGAAGACACAAAGAAATGGAAAGACATTCCGTGCTCATGGATTGGAAGAATCAACATAGTTAAAATGGCCATATTACCCAAAGCAATATAGAGATTCAATGCAATCCCCATCAAATTCCAATGGCATATTTTAAAGAAATAGAACAAAAAATCATCAGATTTGTTTGGAACCACAAAAGACCCGAATAGCCAAAGCAATCTTAAGAAAAAGAACAATAATGGAGGTATCACACTTCCTGACTTTGGCTTGTACTACAGGGCTACAATAATCAAAACAGCATGGTATTGGCAGAAAAACAGACACATAGACCAATGGAATAGAATTGAGAACCCAGAAATAAAACCACATAAATATGGACAGATAATTTTTGACAAAGAAGCTAAAAACATACAATGGAGCAAAGACAGCCTCTTCAATAAATGGTGCTGGGAGAATTGATAGCCACGTGCAAAAGAATGAAACTGGACTGCGCTTTGTCACCATGTACCAAAGTTAATTCAAAATGGATCAAAGACTTAAGCATAAGACCTGACACAATAAACTGCATAGAAGAAAACATAGGTACTAAACTTATGGATCTTGGGTTCAAAGAGCATTTTATGAATTTGACTCCAAAGGCAATGGAAGTAAAAGCTAAAATAAACGAATGGGACTATATGAAACTTAAAAGCTTCTGCACAGCAAAAGAAACCATTGACAAAATAAAGAGGCCACCAACTGAATGGGAGAAGATTTTTGCAAACAGTGCCTCCGATAAGGGGCTAGTATCCAGAATATACAAGGAACTCATGCAACTCAACAACAAAAACAAACAACCCAATTGAAAAATGGGCAGAGGACTTGAAGAGACATTTCTCCAAAGAGGACATACAAATGGCAAATAGACATATGAAAAATGCTCAACATCACTAATCATCAGAGAAATGCAAATCAAAACCACAATGAGATATCACCTCACCCCAGTCAGAATGGCTATCATCAACAAGACAAATAGTAACAAATGTTGGAGAGGCTGTGGAGAAAAGGAACCCTCATACACTGTTGGTGGGAATGCAGACTGGTGCAGCCATTATGGAAGGCAGTGTGGAGGTTCCTCAAAAATTACGAATAGAATTGCCATATGACCCAGCAATCCTTCTCCTGGGTATCTACCCAAAAATCTGAAAACATTTATCCATAAAGACACGTGTGCTCCAATGTTCATTGCAGCTTTGTTTACGGTGGCCAAGACATGGAAACAACCAAAATGTCCTTCGATAGATGGATATATAAAGAAGTTGTGGTATATATGCACAATGGAATACTATTCGGCGGTTAGAAAAGATGATATAGGAACATTTGTGACAACATGGATGGATCTTGAGAGTGTAATGCTGAGCGAAATAAGTCAGACAGAAAAAGCAGAGAACCATGTGATTTCACTGATATGTGGTATATAAACCAAAAACAACAAAAGAACAAGACAAACAAATGAGAAACAGAAACTCATAGACACAGACAATAGTTCAGTGGTTACCAGAGGGTAAGGGGGTGGGGGGTTGGAGATGAGGGTAAGGGGGATCAAATATATGGTGATGGAAGTAAAACTGACTCTGTGTGGTGAACACACAATGGGATTTATAGATGATATAATACAGAATTGTACACCTGAAATCTACGTAATTTTACTAACAATTGTCACCCCAATAAATTAAAAAATAAATTATAAAAAACAACAACCAGTGAGCCCAAGGTTCAGTCCCTCATGTTGTTGTGCAATTATCACCCAAGGCTCAACTACAAGAAGAGGGCACACACAACCCACACAAAGGACACACCTGGAGCGTGTGGCTCAGGTGACCAGAAAGACGGCACCACTGAGCCCCACAGCACACCTACTACGTAAGGCCACTCTACTAAAACTGGGAGACATAGCAGTCCTACCTAACATATTGAAACAAACACAGGGAGGAAGCCAAAATGGGGAGACAAAGAAACATGTCCCTAATGAAAGAACAGAACAAAGCTCCACAAAAAGAACTAAAAGAAATGGACATAAGCAATCTATCTGATGCAGAGTTCCAAATATTGGCTATAGGAATGCTCAAGGATTTCATAAAAATGGAGATGGAATCCTTGAAAACCATAAGAAAGAACGAGTTAGAAATAAAGGATGCAGTAATGGAAATGAAGAATATATTACAGGGAATCAACAGTAGATTAGATGAATAAGAGGATCCAACCAGCGATGCAGAATATAAGGTAGCAGGGAACACACAACCAGAACAGCAAAAAGAAAACAGAATCCAAAAAATTGAGGAGCGTTTAAGGGCCTCCAGGACAATATCAAGCATACCAACATTTGCATTATAGGGGTACCAGAAGGAGAAGAGAGAGAGCAAGGAATTGAAAACCTTTTTGAGGAAATAATGACAGAAAACTTCCCTAACCTGGTGAAGGAAATGGACATATAAGTCCGGGAAGCACAGAGAGTCCCAAACAGATAAAACCAAAGAGGCCAACACCAAGACACATCATAATTAAAATGCCAAAGTTAAATACAAAGACAGAATCTTAAAAGCAGCAAGAGAAAAGCAGTTAGTTACCTACAAGGGAGCCCCTCCCCCCCATAAGACTGTCAACTGATTTCTTACCAGAATCCTTGCGGGCAAGAAGGGAGTGGCAGGAAATAGTCCAAGTGGTGAAAAGCAATGACATACAACCAAGATTGCTCTACCCAGCAAGGCTGTCATTTAGAATTGAAGGACAGATAAGAAGCTTCCCAGACAAGAAAAAGCTGAAGGAGTTCATCACCACCAAACCAGTATTACAAGGACTGTTAGAGGGACTTCTCTAAGATGGGAGGGGGGTTAAGGATGGGTGAAAGGGGAAGGGATTAAGAAGAACAAATTGGGTGTTATACAGTAGTCATGGGGATGTAGGGTATAGCATAAGGAATATAGCTAACAATATTGTAATAACTAGGTATGGTGCCAGATAGGTACTAGATCTATCAGGGTGATGATAGATGGAATGGGGATGGGGGCAGGGTGAAAAGGTGACGTCATTAAGAATACAAATTGGTAGTTAATACAGTATATGGGGAATATTATCAACACTGTTGTAAAGATCATGTAAGGTGCCAGATGGGCACTGGACTTATCAGGGGGATCACGTCATAGACTGTGTAGATGCCTGACCAATGCACTATACACCTGAAGACCTGAAGTAGAATAATATTGAATGTCAACTCTAATTAAATATATAGGTATATATAGTCGCAGAATGTGGAGTACAGCATAGGGAAGATAGTCAATGGTATTGTAACAGCTATATAAGATGTCAGAGGGGTAATAGCTTGTGGGTTGGGTTATCACTTTATGAGGGGGTCTAAATGTCTAACAATTACGTTGCTTTGTATGCCTGAAACTAATAAAACAAAAGAGAAATTTAAACTATTTTTATGAATGGCTGTAACATTGATACCGAAACCTGATAAAGACAGTATAATAAAAGAAAGTTATAGAACAATTTCCATTATGAATATTGATGCAAAGCTCCTAAATTTAACATCAGTGGACAGAATCTAACACCACATTAAGAAAATAATACAGCATGAACAAGTGGGTTTCATTCTAGACAATCAGGGATGATTCAATAATTAAGAAATCTATTAATATAATACATGTTATGATAGAGCTAAGGAGAAAAATCATATGAAAATCTCTAGAAATCCTGAAAAAGAATTCAATGAAATTCAACACTCATTAAAAAAAAAAATCGTAACAAAACAAAATGAAAAAAAAGCTCAACAAAATAGGAAATCATGGGTGCCTTCTATGTATGCACACATATACTTTATATAATATTTGTGTGGGTTTCTAGAGGTCTAGATACAGAAACACATACACACACAAAACTGTCATATATATATATATATATATATATATATATATATATATATATATATATATATATATATATTTAAATTTCTAATGGGAAACAAAGAGGCATTCCTACTAAGGTCAAGAACAAGGAAATGTTGTCCATGCTCTGACTATTCAAACTTGTCGTGGGAATATTAGCCAACACAATTAGAAAACAAACACTATAAAAAAATAATTATAGGTATAAGCATTGAAAAAAATTGAATCTCTATTTGTAGATTATATATTTTACTTGAATAAGTTGAGAAATACAGTGGTAAGACTAACACAAACAATAAACGATTTTGTAAATTTAAGAGGATATGAACTGGTATACAAAAAAATATATATATATAATAACCATAAACAAGATATTATGGAAGAGAGAATCTCATTTATAATAGCAACAAATAAGATAACATTCTTAGGAATAAACTTGACAAGAAATGTGGAAAAGCTATATGAGGAAAAGTTTAAAGACTCCTGAAAGCTATAAAAAGTAAGGAAATATTTTCTGGCCTTGGATGAGAAGGCTCAATAACATTAAGATATATTCGGTTCACAAATTTAATGCATTCTTAATATAAAACATGTACTAGCAAGTTGTTTTCTATTTCCTAGAGGAAGACAGGTTAATTCTCAAGTTCCTTTGGAAAAAAAAAAAAACAAACTACACAAGATAGCTATAATACACTATGAAAAAATATATAGCATTCCATGAGGCGAGACTAACCTAACCAGGAATAAAACATACTATAAAGTCTTAATAATTCAAACCATGTAGTACCGGCACTTAAATGAAACAGAATAGAGAGATTTGAAATACACCCATGTACATATTGAAACTTAATATACAATATAGGTGACATTACATATGACTAGGGAAAAATAAACATTTTAATAAACATTGCTGGGACTGGATAACCATTTAATAAAAGATAAAATTCAATCCATAATTCACATCATAAAAAATACAATGTCCAACTGGTTTAGAGAGGTGTATGTAGAAGTGAAGCTCTTCAATACTAGAAGAGAATACAAGTAGATTCTCTAATAATCTAAGAGTGTGGAAAGGACTTCTGTCCAGGAATCAAAATCCAAACACAAAGGAAAATTGACAAATGATCTACTTACAAATAAAGAAGAGGGAATATTTTGGTCTGGCAAAGCACAAAAACAAAAAGACAAGCAAATAAAAATTAAATAACCAATCTGGAAAGCATATTTTCAAAATATATAAAAGATGAAAAGCTAATGTCCCAATTAAATGCAAAGTAATGTTTAAAGTCAAGTAAAAAAGACCATAAATCCATTACATAAAATGGCAAAAACCTAAACAAATAGTTTCTAAAAAGACATGAATTGTCCTTAAATATATGAAAAGATGATCATATCTACTTATAGTAACTGAAAGCTAAATTAAAACCACTTTGAAAAACCATTTGTCACCTATCAGATTGTTTGTTCTCTGTTCCTATCTGTTGTGATTCATGCACCATTATCTCATGCATTGATTATTTTAGGATTATACATTGAATAATAAGCTAGTACTAATCAAGCTACCTACAAAGACAAGTAGAGCCTTGTAGATAGAAAGTTCTCAATAAGCTCTAGCTATCTTTATTCTAGTTCATTCCAATCATGAATAATATATG
The DNA here is from genome assembly GCF_036562045.2 of Rhinolophus sinicus. Classification (NCBI taxonomy): domain Eukaryota; kingdom Metazoa; phylum Chordata; class Mammalia; order Chiroptera; family Rhinolophidae; genus Rhinolophus; species Rhinolophus sinicus. Next base: position 41,367,698 of record NC_133768.1, read on the forward strand.
ATCCGCATGCTCCTCCAGCATTGGGGAGCAATTGGTGTGCTCCATGCAGTACACCATTATACAAATAATCTATATGCTCATATACCTGCTAACAATAATAAAAATTCCAGAAATAATCCTTTTCCAATTATGGAGGCAAATAACTTATAGGATGGTGAATATCTTTGGGAAAATATTTCTGTTGGCTCTATTTTCTCATTCTGATCTAACAAAGGAGATGATGCTGGCTGCTGAGGAAAAGCTGCCTTTGGTGTGTCAAGTCTGAACAAGATTTGGTCAAGTGCATGAGTTACCATGGCAACAACACAATCAGGATGCATCATCTCCCTTAGCAACTGCATTGAGGGGGCCTAGCGTCTGAGTAAAACGTTTTTCTCACCGTCAGGCCTTGTTTGAATCCTCGTCTACAGCTACACCCTCATCTACAGTTGTAAGGATGCAAAGAGGCCACAAAGAACCATGAAGGCTGGAATTATAAGTCACTTCTGTAGCTTCATCATTTCTCAGACACCATTGCTCACCACTATCACCTAAGGTATGGGAGAGCAACATCAGTCCGGGCTGAAATGCCCGATAGCCAAATGTGGGAATAGCTCACTCAGAAAATAGCCTAACTTTTGGGATTAAACAGGAAAAATATAAGTCCACTCAAGGCAATGCCCATTACCTGCAATGTCCACACCATACTGTGGGAAGTTACTCATCCAATGTTTCCAGTGCTAGATGAGGATGGAACTACAAAACCAACCCTGACACTATTATCCTGTTGCTTTCAAACTAATTCACACAAAATTCACGTGGGAAATACGAAGAACTCTGAAAACTGGGATCACTAGTCACTCAGTCTTGTTCATTTTCTACCACTATCCACAATTGCTACTAAAAAAAATTGAATTGCCTGATAGCCAAGTGCTGGAGTAGCCCACCCAGAAAGTAATCTAATTCAGGAGTTAAAAGGCAGAAAGTATCTCTACACATTAACATAATAGCCAACCAATTCCTGTGTATATCTTAGTAATCCTTGTGTAGATATTACTGTGTTCTCTCAGAGTAATGGGATAAATTCAAGGGGTTGTCTAATTCCCCTACATTTAATTCAACACTTCTTATACAGCAGCCTGTATTCAAGTAATCATGGGTACAAATGTTTTACACATCCTGGACTTTGTATGCTTCCTAATGTTCTAATGACCTTTTGCAGAGCTCTTTTCACAATGACACAGAAGAGGTAGTTCTTAGCCCCATGTTAGAAATCAGAAAATTGATGTTTGGGGAAAAGGAGGGCTGGTCACCAAAGGGTCTTTGATATGACCAAGGCACAAACACTCAGCTCTCAAAATGCACACTCATGATTGGAAAAACCATTGAGATGAAGAAGCAGAGTAAAGACCCTTGGTGATTTATTGACAAACTACTTTCATAGGAGTGCTGAAACAATGATAAGGAGGAGATGTGTTGGGGAAAGAGGAAATTTGAGCTGTGTAAGTTTCTGGGAAGTAGAGCAGTAGCAGCTGATGGCACAGATGAGCACGGTGTAAAGAGTATTGAGTGAGAATTAATGGTAATGTGGGGAAATAGATTTTTTAAGCCACAATGTAACCAAATCCATGAGCTTGGTTGAGGTAACTCGTCCCCCTAAACAAGTAGAAAGATCCAATGAAGGAGACTAAGTCTTAATTTTTCTGTCTCCAAACATAGTGATACTTGAATAACACCAAAGACAGTAAAAGGTTTCACACATCTGGTGAAAGGATGGGCACAGTAATATAATGTTACAATAAAACAATTAAGTATGATGTCAATATGCCTCACTCTGTTATTTGACATACTTCAGCACACATTTACTAAACACCTGCTTTGTACTCTCCCCTGTGTAGGCAGGTTCAGATTATGAGTCTGTACCATATAGGGACAAATTGAGTGTCAATAAGAATAATAACTAAAATGGATTAAAACATCATTATTGGGTCCATAGTAGCTTTAAAGAAACAAAGACCTCATAGTCACCATTATTAAATCCTAGGAAATTAATTCATTATTTTGAAATTGAGTAAGCAGAAGCAAATAATGAAGCAATTATCCTGGGCTTGGCCTATGAATGATAAAATTGGTTACCGAATAGTGGATGAGGGAAGTTTCTCATCAAAGAAGAATTCCACCTAATAAATGAAGACGAATAGATAGAATTAAAACATCTCAATTTTAAGCCTTAAAATGACACAAGCGCTTTAGGCAATGAACACCAATATCTGCTCCCATTACAAAAAGAAGGACATCCATACAGTATGTGCTTTCTAATGGACTAATGCAACACTATCTCTGAGATATTCTTGCCAAAATACGAAGACTGAGTCAAAAGAAGACTCTAGATCTAAACCCCAAATTACAAGAAAGACAGGAGACAGAGGAGTGTGTTAAATGATGCCAATGAAATGAAATTAACAAATCCTACACATGGATAACTCTATAAAACAAATGATTCACTTCTCACAAGAAGAGAGAGAGAGAGAGAGAGAGAGAGAGAGAGAGAGAGAGAGAGAGAGAGAGAGAGAGAGAGAGAGAGAGAGAGAGAGAGAGAGAGAGAGAGAGAGAGAGAGAGAGAGAGAGGAAGAGAGAGAGAGAATTTTACAAAGAATTAATAGATATTTTGAGAAATTGCAATGCATGAGACTAACTGGGATCCAGAGTTGAAGAAAACAAAGTGAAAAATATTACCATTTACGAGAGAGTAAGGGAAACTTTATCTGTGAATGAATATTGAAGATATTAAATTATTAATTATTGTTTAGGCATAATAATGGCATATTACACTACTAAAGTAGTATTTTCAAGGCATCTTTATCTTTGAGAGTTATATTCTGATATATGTGCTGATAAAATGTCTGGGATTTTCCTGAAAAAAACCTGGAGGGGTAGAAGTAGTTAGTAGATGTAGATAAAAGAAAATTGACAAAGAGTTCATGATTGTTGAAGTTGGGTGGAATTTAAATGTGGGTTCTTTATTATATTTAACTTGTCATTTATCAGTTTGAAAGTATTTATAACAAAGTTTTACAAAATATCCAAGGTCACAATGTAAACTAATGAAGTCAGAATTTCTGGATATAGGGCTGGTATTAGTATTTGTAAAAGTTAACTTCAAATGAGTTTAAGCTGAAGTTTGGAACCAAAAGTATAAACAAAATAGGCCATAACTATTTTGTGTGTATGTGTGATAAGAAGTCTGTAAGTACCCATTCAAAGATGACACAAGGACACCATGACTTCCATCCTCTGGCTCCACTATTTTCAGCAGGTTGAGAGTGTCACCTCATGCTGTCACACAGGCTGCAAAAGCTCCAGGCATCTCTATATTATATTAAGTACCATCCTCCGCTTGTCCCACATCTGTCCTTCTTATTAAAAAATGGCATATAACACAGAAGTCCCCAAAACATTCCCCATACATCTAATTGGGAAGAAATGGGTCGCATGGCTAACTTTACCTATCGAGGAGGCTGGAAAAATTATTATCTGACAAAAAGGAGTGGGGTAACCATGACTGGATTGGGGAAATCCTGAGTCCCATCCTGGGACTGGACATAGTTCTTTGAACATAATCAGTTTTTATTATCATAGAGCATTGGTAGGAAAGATTATTGAGTCAGAAACCAACAAATCCAGCAAGAAAGAAGTAGCAGAGCTTCTTGGATCAAAACAAAATCAGGGGTAAAGATTGAATAAGCAATGAAGGGAATAAACTTACATGATTGAGTCACATACTCTAGCCAAGCACTTTCACATCTGCTATTTGCTACCTTCTTTAATCCTTACAATAATCCTATAAATGAGGTAACCATCATTATCTCCATGTTATGCATGAGGAGCCAGAGACTCATAGAGAGGGGGTGAGGTGGCTAGTTGGGGTTCTGATTAGTGGCTCTACAACATATTACTTTACCCCTCTCCCATGGCTGATAACAGCCACTTCTCTGGCTTACCAAAATCGCTGTGGGAAATATTAACAGGAGAAGGGAAAGAAGTCTACTGTTGGCTCAGCACAGTGCTAAACAAATTCCAATGCAAGAAGGGGACATGTTTTGATTCTGGCTACTACTATAATGGCATATGATGCCTGCAGAGTTAGGGCTCAGATGATGGCTCAGAACTGATCCTGTCCCACACTATATATTCTGCACACCAGTGTCACATATCATAACTGGGATCACACGAACTCAGTTATGCACTGATAAAGGAGTGCAGGGCCTAATGCTAGGCATGATGCTCTCACCATACTCAGAGGTGCTGCCACACTGATCAAATTGTCAGTAGGTCTGATCTCCTATTCACAGGAAATGAGCCTGAGGTGCATTTATCTGATTAATTACTGCAGGGTCAACTCAGGTCCTGTCAGAACATTAAGGAGAGTTCCTACAAAGCCTTTCTTATGACACACAATTTATCTTCATGCCAATAACACATTGCTGTCCATAGAGGCAAGTGTTCTTTCGTTATAGCAGTTTGGGTCTCATACCATGTTACATGCAATACCAGAATATTGTGACTCATTCTTCCCTGTCCTTAAACTCGATCCTTTAAGACTTGGGTCTCTTGAGTTATAAAACTGTGCAATTGAACCCTCCTCTCTATCCCCTAATTAAGTAGATACATGTAGATAGACACTATTTATAGACTGACAAGTTCTTATTGCGTGAATCAATAACAGGTTGCCATTCATGGAGGTGAATAACTGATTTTTATTATGTCAGCATTGCTACCGTGTTTTACCCAATGCCAGAATTCTGTGACTCATTTCCCTGCAGTCCTTAATGTCCATCCTTTAGAGTTGGGTGGCTTCAGATGTGGATCATTCCAGTTGAACCTTCCCTATCCCCTAATTTTCTAGATGCATGTAGTAAGACACTATTTATAGACTGACAGTTCTCGTTGTGTGAGTCTGTTCTGAAGAACACGAGAAGAGGGGGAGATTCCCATCATTCAACCGACTCACGATTGAATCTTTGGATGGTTTAAAAACATACCATTAAATTTTAATCATTTTTTTTACATGTCATGTGAACAACGATTGAGACATCATAATCCCGCAGACTCACCAGTTGACATGTGACATTTCCTATTTCTTCTGATAACCTACTGTACTCTTACTAAACTCTCCCTAAAAAATCAAGGCACTGCAAGGCAGAAACATGTCTGCTCACAGTAGGTACTGCAGGTGCATTAAGAGCAAGGAAGCAGAACACACAATAGAATGTCCCCTCTTTATTAATTCTATTATACCTTGTTGATAGTTTCATGCTTCCCTGATAGCTGTAGAATCTGTTTTGCAGTAAAGGAAGCAAACCCTTCAGATACGCAAATGATTAAGAAGTAATGGAGTGGCTGGGTGCTACCGCTGTCAATCATCTTGGTGTATATCAGAAGAGGGGTCACCTAAAGGGAGAGAAACGGTGAACAGGTTGTGTCCACAGAGACTGATCCTGGAAACACCTCTTTTTTTGTCTCCCTGACCTGAGATGGCTGAGTTCCTTTGATGACGGTTGGAGAGGAGTGACAATTTCTCTGTTCTGATCTCAAAATAATTCATCCACTAATAAAAGAAACTTCACCATTAGAGGTCTGAGAAATCAGTGTAGATGATTTCTTACCTGACTTAATTTAATCTTGAGTGGAAAATAAATGGTCTGTGATGAAAAACCTTTTAACTCTCTCCTGTTTGTAGAAGTCAGAGCATCTCACCTACTCATTTATTGAAACATCACATCTCTTACTTGGAAGGCTTATCAAATGAGAAACAGAAACTCATAGACACAGACAATAGTTTAGTGGTTGCCAGAGGGTAAGGGGGGCGGGGGGTGAGGGGTGGTAGATGAGGGTAAGGGGATCGAATATATGGTGATGGAAGGAGTACTGACTCTGGGTGATGAACACACAATGGGATTTATAGATGATGTAATACAGAATTGTGCACCTGAAATCTATGTAATTTTACTAACAATTGTCACCCCAATAAATTTAATAAAATAAAATTAAAAAAAGAAAAAAAGAGAGCGGAATCCTACTTAACCTTTGCCTCAACATTCCCCTGAAACATCAGAGATGTGACTGAAAGGGTATACAGAGAGCTATGCACATGCCTACAGTTGGTTTTCAATGTTTTCTTACGGACCCAAATGGAAACGCAAACCGTATTATTTCTATCCTTTAAAGTGACTTTAGGACACATGCTACAAGATGGTTAACCTTGAAAACATTATGCTAAGTGAAGTAACCCAGTCACAAACGGACAAATATTGGATGATTCCACATGTATGAAAATGTCTAGAATAGGTAAATTCATAGAGACAGAAAGTAGATTACAGGACACCAGGGGCTGGGTGAGAGGGGAGAGTGGGGAGGGGGGAGTTAGTGGTTCAGTGGGTACAGAGTTTCTGTTCCGGGTAATGAAAAGGGTTTGGAAATAGTGGTGATGCTTTCACAATATTGTGACTCTAATTAATGCCACTGGATTGTATTCTTACAAATGGCTAACGTGGCAAATTGCATGCTGCATATATTTTACCACCATGAAAACAGCAAGGGCTCCATAGGTATCAGCTGTCACTTAAACCATCGCCTGCCGTTGTCCTTTCTATGCAGAAGTTGTAGCTCTGAGGTCTTAGGGACAAACCCTACACACCTGTCAGCCTTTTTCTTGCCCTTTCCGGATCCTTTCTCTCCCTTTCCTCTATTCTGCTGCTTCTGATATGTCGTTACAAAATGGTGAATTCTAAATGTTGGGAATTGTGTTTTCAGTTTTCCATTTTCAGTGTATCCATGTGATTGGCTGGTTTTAAATTCCAGTTTTTGATGAGATCTCAATTTTGTCATCCACATTCTTGAACATATTAATCCTAATTATTTCACTGCCCATGTCTGACCATTCCGATATTGGGTCTTCTGGGTAATTTCTTTTCTCTACTTCTCTTAACTTGTGTTTTCGATACATCTGGTGATTGAATTAATTGTCAGGCATTGTTTAAGATGCAGTCAAATGTCCCTGGATGATGCTTACCCTCCGCAGAAGTTTCACTCTCTCAGGCAGGCTGCTAGTGTAGGTGCAGTCCCGTCACTCCAGTCAGGGACTAAGCCTACTCAGGCTGCTTCAGGTTTTCTGAGGCTTGGATGGCCTCTGGGATTCCCTCCCCCAGGTTGCAGCTCTCCAGGGGTCCTGGATGTCAGCTTGAGGTGTTTCCTGGGGGCCCTCCTTTTGGGGAGTTCCAACTCAGTTTTCTCATCTACTACACCATGGGACTGCTGAGAAATCTGCTGAGACTTTTTTTTTTTTTTTTAAAGCGGCTGCCTGCTTAGCTTTCTAGTCACATGTCTTATAGCAACTTAGGTTTGGACAAATGCCTCAAGAAAGAAATCTACCCAATGTCGGTGTCACTTCTGTCTGCTTATCTTTTTCCCAAGATCTTGACTTCTCAAGTATTGACTGGTTTGTAAGTCTGACTCCAAGTTTTGTTTCCCTAGCCCCATACGTTTTCTGAAGAGCTGCCTTCTCTGCCTCTCAGTGGGGTGGTTGTTCTGCCTTTTGTATGAAGTCCAATCACCCAGAGCAGTTTAGGATTCAGCAAGTTCCCTGAGGGAAAATGCAGCACAAAAATGTTGGATTCCCCTCAGTGAGATTCCCTACTCTTCAGATTCTTCTACCCTGATGTCCTGGACACAGAAGAAATTCCCTGATGACTCCAAGCTGAACAGTTTTCCTTTTATCCAGATTTTAATTCTTTCCCATGAGATAATGGGACTGAAACAAGCTATTTCACCATGGCCATAGCTGGAAGTGGGAAATTACCCACACATGATTCTTAAATGTATTTCTTAAAAATAAATATGCAGGACTGGCTATAAATATTTTCGCCCAAAATATTAATGTCACAGGTTTGTCTTACCAGATATCAGTGCAATTCTGTGATTTAGAATCCAAACATTGGTGGAGCAAATCCTACAGAATCGTCAAGGAAGAATGTGCGACCGCCAATATTTTTACACAACCAATCAGTGGCTCAAGTATGAAAGCAATAGGCAAACAATTTTGAACATGTATTAACTCAGGGAATTTTCTTCTAATGACAGTGTGAAACATATTGGTAGGGTATGGACTTCAGTCAACCAATATTATGGAAGGCAGGGTGGAGTTTCCTCAAAAATTATGAATAGAATTACCATATGACCCAGCAATCCCTCTCCTGGGTATCTACCCAAAAAGTCTGAAAACATTTATACATAAAGACACGTGTGCTCCAATGTTCAGTGCAGTTTTGTTTATGGTGGCCAAGACATGGAAACAACCAAAATGTCCTTTGATAGATGAATGGATAAAGAAGTGGTGGTATATATACACAATGGAATACTATTCAAGGTAAGAAAAGATGATATAGGAACATTTGTGACAACATGGATGGATCTTGAGAGTATGATGCTAAGCAAAATAAGTCAGACAGAAAAAGCAGAGAACCATGTGATTTCACTGATATGTGGTATATAAACCAAAAACAACAAAAGAACAAGACAAACAAATGAGCAATCGGAATTTTTGACTCTGTCCACCATGCAGGTTCTGCTATGTAGTGAGGGTCCTAGTGCAAAATGAAAACCTGGGGTTTCTCGTTCAAAAAGCAGAGAAAAGCTTCCCTCCGCCCCTTCCTTCCACAGTCTTTCTTTTGACCTGTCACAGTGTTTTGTTTTTGCTGGTTAATGTCGTGAAGGTCCTCACAGGTGCCCAGGTGGCTCACTCCATGACTTGGCACTCTCAACCCTGACCCTTCCTGCACCCACACTCAGGCTCCTGCCACAGGGTGGAGTGCAGCAGCAGTCACTTTGACAGGAGAAGAGGGGGAGTCTGGGTGGGTGGGTGGGCTCGGGGGCCTGGGGGAGCAGAGAACCTGTCCCAGTGAGACTGGGACCTGCTGGGCCTGGACAGGAGGAGAGCTGAGGCTCCAGGTTCCCAGCACATACTGCACTGTCCCATCAGACAACACTTCGAAAACACAAAGAAAAGCGGTTAAGAATATCAAGAAGGCAACATTAACCCACAAGCCTAGGGGTCCGTTCTCGGCATGGGCCCTGTGGGACTACACTAGTGTTAGGCCTTTAAAGCTGACCCCGTGCCATTATTCAACTTCACTAGGGCTTCAGTCTCCTCATCTGTAAAACAGAGATTTAGAAAAACCGTCATAGCTTTTCCGGTGAAACTTCAATGAGATTTTATATGTTAAATGCTTAACATTGTACCTGGCACAATATAATTAACCATTACAAGCTGAATATTAAGGTACTAAATCATTATTGAGACAGTATTTTTTAGGATGTTGTCAATTAGCAATCAGTAGATATTGTCTCAGATTTCTAATTATTAAATACTCCATTAAAATAGTGTAAAGGTATCTCATGAACACAGATAAACATCACAACAGATAGAACCATGGACTCCAACAGATTAAACAGGGGTTTTCCTCTTACAGTTTTGATGAAGAAGTGTGTTCCAGTCCATCCCTAAAGCCCCAATATGCCAGCTGTTCACCCATCTGCAGATGATATCAGCAAGTTCAGAACAAAGCCTCTGACCATTATGAATCCATCTTGGTCCTGGTGAGACACGGTGGTTCACAGAAGCTGGCAAGGACCTCAGATCCCACGGCAACCAAGTATGTCAGGGAGCTCCATCGCCCATAGAAAAGGAGGGTGAGCCTTTCTCTAAGAGGAGCCTGCACGTTGGTGGGTGGGTTCGCCTCTCTTCTGGGTACTGTCCACTTTACACCAGGCCCACGCTGTCTGCACACAAAACCACCTCTTGAGGTGATGTTCTCATGCTTCCATTGAGCACCAGTGCCAGGCTTCTTCCATGTCGCCAGCCCAGAACACCGTGCTACTTTCCTCCACCGGTCCTTCCTTCCTCGTGGGGTTGGGGGCTCTTCTTTCACTCGTCAAAGTGCCACCATCCCTTTACACACTTTTATCACTGGAGGTTTCCTAGGGTGTGTTACATTACCCACCTCCATTAACAGTGTGACAATGTGGGGCAGTAACTGGAGGGGAAAGCGGGGTTCAACATGGGAGAAATTATAGCATGTTTGTAGGCTGATGAGAATAATTCATAATGCGATGATCCGTGTTCGTTTTCTCCATGTAATGAACCAGTTCTCCAAACGTTGACCTTTAAAAATACACAGTGTCGGAGAGGAAATCCACTTTGGGCCCTGCGTGTTTGTTCATGTTTTTGCTGGATAAGCCAAGAATTGAAGCCCTAACTACTCTTACCCAGGAGGTTTCTCCGGGTTGAATTTGTATTGAGCAATACTGAGGGATGTGGGAACACCTCCCATAAAGGGCAGATTGCTTCTGCTCACTATCCAAGCCACAAATCTCTCAAGCTCAGGGCTCCCCTCCTGCATCACAACCCTCTGCGTCTGCGGGCATCCAGATGAGTCTACCTTCATTGTCCCAGGGGACTTAGAGGACACGTACCACCAGTGCAACATGGTGCTCTGGCTACTGCTTTTGTTGCAAGTAACAAAGTCCTTTGTGTCTCACCCAGGAGTCCTCCGTCTTCTGTCAGCATCTGTCAATTTATGGCAAATTAACTTGTAAGCTTGCAAGTAGCATAAAATCTCAGATCCTCCACAGTCCTTGACACACAGATTTAAGTACATCACTCCTCTGTTTCCCTTTGCTTTTAGTATCCTAAAGGTCAACTCTGTTAACATGGTCTTCCAGCCCCTGCATGGCTTGGCCCTGCCTGCATCTTCGGATCCTTGTGCCACTTTCCCCAAAATCTCTCTGTTCTTTAGTCATATGGAAGAGAAAAGCAGTGCCTGACATCTGGGCACTGGCCTGACACTTACAAGGAGGTCTCTGTTGCTGGTAGCATGGCTTACTACTCACGGTTTATGTTGTTCTCCCTTTGGACACGAACAACTAAATCATCCAACCAAAACTCAAATCCCATAATAGTTTTTTTCTGATATGATCTTCCTGAAACACAACCACAGTTGCCTATGCCGTGCATTTATTCACTGCAAGGAGTAATAAACGCAGTTATTTAACTACCTGTGTATTCCTAGTGCTTTTTGGCTGGAAGGCAAATATCAGTTGTTGTTTCAGTTTATCAAACATGCCAATTTCTTTCCTGCCACAGGGACTTTGCACACACTGTTTTGTCTGTCTAGAACCCTGCTTTTCTCACCTCTTTTCCCTTACTCACCCCTCCTCATTCTGAGTTTTTCAGCATAAACACCACTCTCTGTACTATGTTTTCCTGACTCTCTGAGCAAAATTCAGGGTTATATTCAATAATGCCATGTAATTTTTAATTGATATACACTTTCACAATTTATAATATATATGGTTAGTCTTACTCTGTATGTATTTATTTGTATCTAAAGGACCTTACTACATTTTCCTGGCTTATCATGATTGCTCAATATCCATCATTAAGCCTAGAACATTTTGGGACTCAGTAGTCATCATTTACTCATTCTACAAATAATTACTTATGTTTATTATGTACCAGTCACTAGTCCATGAACTGAAGATCCAAAAGTTAAATAGACCAAGTCCTGGGCCACATGGAGATTATTTTTCATCAGGGAAGGAAAGAAGATAAGAATTAGAAATGTCCCTCAACATATATTTATTAAACACCTACTAGATAATACACAGTTCTAGAAACTAGGGATGCATAGAAGACAATATCAATAAAATTCGTGCCCTCAAGTCCTTATGTTCTAGTGTACATATGTCTGTATATATGTATATTTTACATTAATAAATACATATGAGCTTCAGTATAGTAAGATTTGGCATGAAATAAAACACGATATATTGATAAAGATTGGAGAGGTGCTATTTTTGTTGTAGTGATCATGAAGGTCTCCCTGAAATGGTGATATGTGTTATTTTTTTCCCTGAGCAGATGGAGAGCAATGGAAGGTTGTAGAGCAGAGTAGGGGATTTAGCTTATACTTCAACCAGATTTCTCTGGTGTTGTGTGGACTATTGGCTCAGGAGCTGGATGTGGGGAAAAAGAGTGGTAACAAGGAAATTAGTTAAGAGACTACTGAAATTATTTAAGTGAGAAATTATGATGACTTAGATTATAATGGAGTGGAACATATATCTGAGATGCACCTCTCAGATCTGTCTTCACTATGGGTCTTGTCATCCAATAAAGAGGAATGTGTTTAATGACAACCTCCAGCTGCTAGCTCCTTCAGACTCTGCCTTTGCTTTCCAACTGAAGTCCTCATCTTCTTTTGTGGCCCCCACCCAATAAATGAACAAGATGGGGGTTGCCAAGATCAAGGTTTTTACTGGGTAACTCCTAGCCAATGTCTGAGCAAAGTGGTCAGACAAGGGCCTAACCATTTCCACTCAACATGGGGTCCTCTAAAGACAATATTTTCTCTAGAGCTCTTCACTGGGCTGAGAAAGACTTTTCCAGTTCTGCATCATGATCTGATGGCTCCCTCTGCTGAATCTTTCTTTTTCCCTTTAAGTTCACAGGTGTTAGTCTCTGTGATGGTTAACTTTAATGTCAACTTGACTAGGCCATGGGGTACCCAGACATTTGGTCAAACATTTTTCCTGGGTGTGCCTGTGAGAGTGTTTCTGGATGAGGTTAACATTTGAATTGGTGAACTGAATAAAGCAGGATGCCCTCCTTAATATGGATTGGCCTCTTCCAATCAGTTGAAGATCTGAATAGAATAAATGGTGGAGTAAAAGGGAACTCCTCCTGCCTGACTGATTGGGCTGAGATATCAGTCTTTTCCAGCCTTGAGACTCAAAACTGGAAAATCAGCTTTCCTTCGGTCTTCAGACTGCCAGCTTTTAAACTGGAACTTACACCATCATCTCTCCTGGTTCTCAGAGGCCTTTGGGCTCAGACTGGAACTATACCATCAGCTCTCCTGGGTCTCCAGCTTGCTGATTGAAGATGTTGGCACTAATTGTGTGAGCCAATTCCTTCCAATAAATCTCTGGTTTTGTTTCTTGGAGAACCCTTACAAATATACTCCCCAATATAATTTTTGCACTCCTAACTCAATCTCAGCATATGCTTTCTGGAAATCCCAATCCATTGCAGAGATCAATATTGTAGGAGATAAGAAGTGGAAATGATACATTCTGAAAATAGAGTTGACAGGATTTGCTGATGGATCATATATGTCACGTGAGACAAACATTTATTAATATGTAAGTAAATTTGTGGTAAATATTACTACTCTTCATCAATTTTGAATGTAGGAAATTCTGTGCAATGGGGAGTGTCACACTTCCTTGTCCTCTTAAAGTTAGGCATAGCTATGTCCCTCTCTGTGATAAATAAAATATGAGTGGAAGTAAAATTGTCACTTACTTTTGGGAGCAATTAAGAACAAATGACTGTTTCTCCATGCTTTTTACTTCCTACTGCTGTGAAGGTCCAGAGCGTGTATCACTTCCATCATCTTGTGTTCTTGAGTGAGAATAATATCCCATCTGATCCATGACATACATGTATAATGAGCAGGAAATAAATGTTGATGTGTCAAATCACTGAGATTTTGGTGTATTTTATTACAACAGCCTAATCTCGCTTAACCTGACTGAAATAGCTATGGTACAGTAAGTGGAGTGCTGCAGAAACAAATCCCATAAAACCCTGAAATATATGACATTGACGTACCAGTGAGGCAGATGGCAAGGAAAAGTTCTTTGGAAGGTCAGAGGAGTTAAGAAACGTGTTTCTGTTCACACATCTGATAAATGGCAAAGCTGAATTTAAATGTGATTCTATTTGACTCCAAAGTCTATGCCATTTACCACTCTGGCCTTTCCATTTTGGCTTAGATTGTTGGATAGTGGTGGCCTGTCTTTAACTGATACATTTATTCTTTCAGTAAATATTGATTATTTGTCATATTATTGAGTATGTTCCAGGCATTGTGTTTAGTGGGAATAACATATAAATTAATAAGTCAATTTTTCGTCATGTTGTATTTGAGCTGACTATGGGACTGCTGGGTGGAAAGAATGGTTCAATAAGATTTAATTAATTAATCCATTCATTCATCCTAATAAATCAGTGTCAAACATTTGCAACGTGTCAAGAACTGTGATACATGGTGAGACTGTAGTGATGAACAAATTCTACTTTATCATTGGGTGTAATTCAGTTTTTGCATTTTATTTTTAATATTTTGTTGTTTTGTTACATTTTAAGTTCATGAGAAATAATGATCTGTAGCTTTCTCTTTTTTCGTATTGGTTTTGTCTGGCTTTGGAATTTGGGTAATATTTAAATCATAAAATAATACAAGAAGTGTTCTCCTCTCTTCTATTTTCTGGAAGAGATTGCGTAAGTTGGTGCTAATTATTCTTTAAATGTTTGGTAGACTTGTCTAGTGAAACCATCTCAGCATGACGATTTCTTTTTTGAGAGCTTTTAAATCACAAATTTAATACTTTTCATGATTATAGTACTAATTAGATTATCATATTATGTATATTATCTTGGTTGAGTTTTGTCAGGTTGTGGTTTTTGAGGAATGTGTTTGTTTCTTCTAAAATGTCATATTTATAATTGTAAATTTCATTCCTTGTATTCATGATTTGTGAGTTCTCTTGCTTTATTTTTGCTCTTTTAGCAAAAGGTTTATTAGTGTTATTGACTTTTTTTTGAAGAACTTCCTTTTGTTAATGCTTGCATTGTGTATTTTTTCTATGCTTTCAAGTTGCAATCTACTTATGATTGAATTTAAAATGAGTTTTTTTTTGTAAACAGCAGCATACAGTTAGATATTTTTGTTATTTTGCCACAGGTTCTTGAGGCTCTGGTTTGTTGTTTTGTTTTTAGTCTATTTCTATGTTCAGATTGGATAAATTCTATTGATATGTCCTCAGTTCACTGATTCTATGCTGTCTTTTCCACTCTACTATTGAGCCTATCCTGATAGAGTTTCCTTATTTCAGTTATTATATTATTTCTTACTGAGTGTTTCTAATTTTTTCATTTGTTTTAGGAGAATTTTAAATTGCTTGGTGAAGCATTTTTATGGCTGCTTTAAAATTCTTCTCAAGGGTGTCTCAGGCCCTAGGGATGAAGAAGCTTCCTGGGTGGAGCTGCTTGTTGTGGTAAGAACACCATGGACCCTGCCACCCCTTGCCCCTTATCTCTGGTGAGGGAAGGCAGCCCAGCAGGGAAGCAATGCACTTCCCCTGACTGCTTATTAGCAACAGGTCTCCTGATAGATCCTCCCAACCATCACCACCAGGTTATAGTTGGTGTTTGTGATAGTTGGTGTTTGTGATACTTCGATTTAATCCAGGGGACAAGTGAGCCTACCTGGGCTTTCTGCTATTAATAGGTTGGTGTTTGGGAAATGCCAGGCCTGGGTTGCCTTATTCTATTGAGCCGAGGTGGGTCAAAAGACTCTCTATACTATGTTGTTCCTATAGTTCCTACAGTTAGGGGTCCCTAACAAGTTTGTCTTCCTCTTTCCACCTTTCAGAGTTCTTTTTTGGTGGCATCTTGCATTATTTCCAGAGTTTATACTTGTACTTAAAAGGGAAGGATAGGGACAAATGAGTCCGTGGACTGGATATTCACTTGTATCATTTTTAGAATTCCATTTTTATTTATCTATAGTGTTTTTGAGTATATCTCTTTGTATTAGATTTTTAAGTTATTGTTCTAAGTATTATGCATATTATTACATCATGCATACATTACTTATCACAGTCTACCCATGTCTTCATTTTGTCAGTTCAGTAAAGTGTAGAAAACTTTCCTGCCTTTAATTTCCTTTGCTCTTCTCTATTTACAATATAATTATCTTAAATATTCTCTGCATACTTTGTGAACCACAAAAGAGAATGCTATAATTTTTCTTTCAATTCTCAAACATAATTTAGAAAACTAAAAAGAAGGAAAGTCTACTGTATTTACCCTTAATTTTCTCCTTTTTGTTGTTTTTTTATTCCTTTCTGGCATTCCAAGACTCATTGTCTAACTATTACACTGTTTTGTACACCAGAAGCTAATAAAAAAATAAAAATAAAAGCAACAAAAACAAAAGAATATTTTTCTAGCCATTTTTTTAAGATAGGTCTGCGGGGACAAATTCTCTTAGTTTTCCTTCATCTGAGAATGTCTTGATCTTCTTTTCTGAAAGATGTTTTCTCTGGATGTAGATTCCTAGGTTAACAGCTCTTTTCTCGCAGCACTTGAAAAAAGTTTTGCCATTTCTAGCCTTCTTGACTTCTGATGAAAAATTCATTGTCAACCTAATTGTTTCCTCTTTACATAATGTGCGTCACTTCTCTCTTGCTGCTTTCAAGAATTTCTCCCCCAAATTTGGGAAATTTTCTTCTAGTATTTCTTCAAATACACTTACAGCACCACCATATTCCTATCTCCTTATGAGGCTATGATGACAGAAATGTTAGGTGTTTTGTAATAGTCCAAGTTCCTGAGGCTCTGTTCTTTTTATTTTATTCAGTCTGTTTTCTCTTCTTGTTCACATTAGGTAATTTTTATTGTTCTATATTCAAGTTCACTTATTCAATCCTCTGTCTTCTCTATTTTGCTTTTGAGTCTATCCAGTGATTTTTTGTTTATTTCAGTTTTTGTATCTTTAGTTCTAAAATTTATACTTGAGCCTCCTTTATGTCTTTTATTTATTTGCTGAGATGTTCTACTTTTTATTTGTTTCAAGTATGTTTGTAAATGCACATTGAAACGTTTATATCATGGCAGTTTTGAAATATTTGTCAGATAATTTCAACATCTGTGTCATCACAGTGTTGCACACATACATAGCTTTTTCTTATTCAAGTTGAGATTTTCCTCGTTCTTTGTATAATGAGTGATTTGTGTTGTATTTTGGACATTTCTTGCATCACATTATGAGACTCTGGATCTTATTTAAGTCTTTCATTTTAGCAGAACTTGTCTGACACCATACTCATGGAAGAAGGGGAAATGCTGCCTTATAACTGCCAGGTGAATGTGGAAGTCTAGGTTCCTCACTCAGCTTCCCTTAATATCCAGGAAAGGATGGGTTCCTCATTACTGCCGTTAGATCAGTGGGAGTTCAGGCTATCCACTAGGCCAGCACAGATATTAAAACTACCCTGTCTGGATGTTGTAGGGGGCACCTCTACTGTCCCCTATGTGGCCTCTACTAATGGAATGGAATGCTTCATTATCACTGGGTGAGGATGAACGTCCCAGATCCCCACTTGGCTTCCTCTGAAACCACTCTGATACAGGAAAAGTAGTGCCTTGTTACAGCTGGGTGAGAATGGAAGTCTAAGCTCTCCACACAGCCTTTGTTGACCAAGGGATGGGGTAAGGAAAGCCACATTCTTTTCCATGATGTTTGGTTGGAGTAAGGCAATAATTACCTATAGTTTTATATTATGTTATGAT
The DNA here is from genome assembly GCF_036562045.2 of Rhinolophus sinicus. Classification (NCBI taxonomy): domain Eukaryota; kingdom Metazoa; phylum Chordata; class Mammalia; order Chiroptera; family Rhinolophidae; genus Rhinolophus; species Rhinolophus sinicus. Next base: position 41,385,156 of record NC_133768.1, read on the forward strand.
GATGATTGTTAATTTTTCCTGGTCTTTTGGCTAGAGAAAGGGGTTTTTCTTGAATAGGTACCCATTGACATTTCTGGGATGCCAGATTCCATAGCATCCAGTCTTGCACATATGAGGCAAAGAGAAAATCCAGGAACTCACTGCTGTGTTGTATCTCATGTTCTGAAGTTCCTAGTGGTCTGATTTCTTCTTTCCACCTTTCAGAGTCTTTTTGTGTATTTTATATATCGTGTGTAGAGTTTTTAGTTGTACTTAGTGGGAAGAATAGGGAGAAGTGTATCTACTCTATCTTGTCCCAGAATCATAAACTGAAAGGCAATTTTTAATGAGAATTTTAGTTTGCAAGTGGACCAACGATTTGTCTCTTTGCATCAGCCTGTTCACTTTCTTTTTGCACTGGAAAAAAAATCCTAATGAGAAGGTTCCTTGGTGTGAAAATAAAAGTCAAAGATCTTATGGGTTATGATTCTTATGGATTATGCCAATGAGCCTAACATATATATCACTCATATCAAAAGGAATTAAATCTTCACATTTTCTTCTTATGTACTATTTTGTGGGCTCCATACTGACATACTACGCCCTCTTTGTTTACTAGTTTTTCTACAGTATGTGCCCAATATAGTCGATTAAGTTTCAACTTTCTTGGATCCCATCCTACCCCTTACAATATTACACTTTTGTAATTTATACGGATCTAGACATTGTTAAGTTACCTCAGACACAAATTTGCAAACATGACCTATGTACATGGTAGTCCATGGTATGTTACATAAGAGCATTTGGTATCTAAATAATATATGATAAAATTGTTAAAGTGAAGTTTACATACTTTAGTGGTGTTATAAAATGACTTTATAAGTTTAGTGAGAGATAGAACTAAATTATCTAAAGTTTTTTATCACTAGTTTTAAAATATTATAACATATTGAAGACATACAAAGGTACATGGAATTGTACAGTATAGGCTCATGCACCCACCATTCAGCCTAATAAATTAAACTATACTAATGCTAATGTTTTGTTCTTCTTTGAATCATTAATATGTTCTGCCAATTTTGAGTATAAAGAACATGGGAGTTGATGTCAGGCATAGGTTCTAGTCCAAGCTTTACTCTTTACTAATAAATTGACCTGAGCAAGTCATTTAACCTCTTTGAGATTCAGTTACCTTATCTGTAAAAGGGGTAGTGATAGTGCCTATTATACAAGGTAGTTGTGACAGTTAAATAAGATTATTTTGTTAATTAAGATGGCTTATCACAGTTCCTGGCACCCAATAAATGTAGTTTCTATTCTCATTTTTGTGTCATCCAAAGTAGTGCAATGGAAGCAGAAGTGAGTAATCAAGTATTCTTGTCTTCAAGGAGCTTGTCAAAAAGTAAGAAGTATAAAGTGAATACATAAATAGCTACTATAAGGCTGTAATAAGAAAAATTCAAAAAATAAAAATAAAATAAATTGTTGTAAGACATATAGGACAGTTGTTATGACAGTAGATCCTAAGAGGCATGTCTAATCCCAAGGAGAAATTTTTTTTTCTTTTCTTTTTATTGTATCTTCGAGGTGAGACAGTTAAGTTTGCAAACTCATCCTAGAAAAAGTGCTACATACCTCATTGCTGAATATCACTACGGTCACCTTTGAAGTACTCCCCTTGGGAAGGTATGCACCTATGCCAGTGCCTAGTCTACCCTTCAAAGCAATTTTGGAACTCTTTCTGGAATGACCATCAGAGCTGTCATTATTTACCTTTGATGTCCTGAATGTCATCAAAATTTCTTCCTTTCAGTAATTCCTTTATCTTCGGTTAAAGAAAGAAGCCATTGGGAGCCAGATCAGGTGAGTGTGTGGGGGGGTGGTGTTCCAATACAGTTATTTGTTTACTGGCTAAAAACTCCCTCACAGACAGTGCCGTGTGAGCTGGTGCATTGTCGTGATGCATGAGCCATGCATGAGTTGTTGGTGAAAAGTTCAGGTCATCTAAATTTTTCACACAGCCTTTTCAGCACTTCTAAATAGTAAACTTGGTTAACTATTTGTTCAGTTGGTACAAATTCATAATGAATAATCCTGCTGATATCAAAAAAAGGTTAGCAGGGCCGGCCCGGTGGCTCAGGCGGTTAGAGCTCCATGCTCCTAACTCCAAAAGCTGCCGGTTAGATTCCCACATGGGCCAGTGGACTCTCAACCACAAGGTTGCCGGTTCAACTCCTCGAGTCCCACAAGGGATGGTGGGCTCCGCCCCCTGCAACAAAGGTTGAACACGGCACCTTGAGCTGAGCTGCCGCTGAGCTCCCGGATGGCTCAGTTGGTTGGAGCGCATCCTCTCAACCACAAGGTTGCCAGTTTGACTCCCGCAAGGGATGGTGGGCTGTGACCCCTGCAACTAGCAATGGCAACTGGACACAGAAATACAAAGGATTATTCAAGAATACTATGAATGACTATATGCCACCAAATTCAACAACCTAGAAGAAATTGACAAGTCTTAGAAACATATAGCCTTCCAAGGCTGAACCATGAAGAACTGGAAAATCTAAACAGACCGATCACCAGTAAGTAAATTGAATCAGTCATCCAAAACCTTCCCAAAAGCAAAAGTCCGGGACCAGATGGCTTCACTAGTGAATTCTACCAAACCTTCAAAGAGGATGTAATACCAAACCTGCTCAAACTCTTCCAAAAAATTGAAGAAGAGAGAGTACTCCCTAACTCATTTTATGAGGTCAACATTACTCTGATACCAAAACCTGGTAAGGACAACACAAAAAAGAAAACTACAGATCAATATCTCTAATGAATACCGATGCAAAAATCCTAAATAAAATTCTAGCAAATCGAATACAACAATGCATTAAAAAGATTATTCATCACGAGCAAGTGGGGTTCATCCCCGGGGCACAAGGATGGTTCAACATCCGCAAATCCATCAATGTGATACATCACATAAACAAAATAAAGGACAAAAATCATATGATTTTATCAGTTGATGCAGAAAAAGCATTTGACAAGATACAACATCCATTTATGATTAAAACACTTAACAAAATAGGTATCGAAGGAAAATACCTTACCATGCTAAAGGCCATATATGACAAGCCCTCTGCGAATCTCATAATTAATGGTGAAAAACTGAAGCCCTTTGCTCTATGTTCAGGAACACGACAGCACTGTCCCCTACCACCTTTGCTTTTCCACATAGTGTTGGAAGTCCTTGCCAGAGCAATCAGGTAAGAGAAAGAAATAAAAGGCATCCAAATTGGGAATGAAGAAGTTAAATTATCTCTCTTTGCAGATGACATGATGTTATATATAGAAAACCCTAAAGACTCCACCAAAAAGCTATTAGAAACAATCAACGAATACAGTAAACTTGCCGGCTACAAAATCAATGTACAAAAGTCGATTGCTTTCCTATATACTAACAATGAAATCTCAGAAAAAGAAATACGAAAAACAATTCCTTTTGCAATCGCAGCAAAAAGAATAAAATACCTAGGAATACACTTAACCAAGGATGTGAAGGACCTATATGCTGAAAACTATGAGACATTTTTGAAAGAAACTGAAGAAGACACAAAGAAATGGAAAGACATTCCGTGCTCATGGATTGGAAGAATCAACATAGTTAAAATGGCCATATTACCCAAAGCAATATACAGATTCAATGCAATCCCCATCAAAATCCCAATGGCATATTTTAAAGAAATAGAACAAAAAATCATCAGATTTGTTTGGAACCACAAAAGACCCGAATAGCCAAAGCAATCTTAAGAAAAAGAACAATAATGGAGGTATCACACTTCCTGACTTTGGCTTGTACTACAGGGCTACAATAATCAAAACAGCATGGTATTGGCAGAAAAACAGACACATAGACCAATGGAATAGAATTGAGAACCCAGAAATAAAACCACATAAATATGGACAGATAATTTTTGACAAAGAAGCTAAAACATACAATGGAGCAAAGACAGCCTCTTCAATAAATGGTGCTGGGAGAATTGGATAGCCACGTGCAAAAGAATGAAACTGGACTGCTATTTGTCACCATGTACCAAAGTTAATTCAAAATGGATCAAAGACTTAAGCATAAGACCTGACACAATAAACTGCATAGAAGAAAACATAGGTACTAAACTTATGGACCTTGGGTTCAAAGAGCATTTTATGAATTTGACTCCAAAGGCAATGGAAGTAAAAGCTAAAATAAATGAATGGGACTATATGAAACTTAAAAGCTTCTGCACAGCAAAAGAAACCATTGACAAAATAAAGAGGCCACCAACTGAATGGGAGAAGATTTTTGCAAACAGTGCCTCCGATAAGGGCTAATATCCAGAATATACAAGGAACTCATGCAACTCAACAACAAAAAACAAACAACCCAATTGAAAAATGGGCAGAGGACTTGAAGAGACATTTCTCCAAAGAGGACATACAAATGGCAAATAGACATCTGATTAAATGCTCAACATCACTAATCATCAGAGAAATGCAAATCAAAACCACAATGAGATATCACCTCACCCCAGTCAGAATGGCTATCATCAACAAGACAAATAGTAACAAGTGTTGGAGAGGCAGTGGAGAAAAAGGAACCCTCATACACTGTTGGTGGGAATGCAGACTGGTGCAGCCGTTATGGAAGGCAGTGTGGAGGTTCCTCAAAAAATTACGAATAGAATTACCATATGACCCAGCAATCCTTCTCCTGGGTATCTACCCAAAAAATCTGAAAACATTTATCCATAAAGACACGTGTGCTCCAATGTTCATTGCAGCTTTGTTTACGGTGGCCAAGACATGGAAACAACCAAAATGTCCTTCGATAGATGAATGGATGAAGAAGTTGTGGTATATATACCCAATGGAATACTATTCGGCGGTAAGAAAAGATGATATAGGAACATTTGTGACAACATGGATGGATCTTGAGAGTGTAATTCTGAGCGAAACAAGTCAGACAGAAAAAGCAGAGAACCATGTGATTTCACTGATATGTGGTATATGAACAAAAAACAACAAAAGAACAAGACAAACAAGTGAGAAACAGAAACTCATAGACACAGACAATAATTTAGTGGTTACCAGAGGGTAAGGGGGGTGGGGGGTGGGGGGTGGGAGATGAAGGTAAGGGGGATCAAATATATGGTGATGGAAGGAGAACTGACTCTGGGTGATGAACACACAATGGGATTTATAGATGATGTAATACAGAATTGTACACCTGAAATCTATGTAATTTTACTAACAATAGTCACCCCCATAAATTTAATTTAAAAAAAGAATAAAATACCTAGGAATAAACTTAACGAAGGATGTGAAGGACCTATATGCTGAAAACTATAAGACATTTTTGAAAGAAATTGAAGAAGACACAATGAAATGGAAACACATTCCATGCTGAAGGATTGGAAGAGTCAACATAGTTAAAATGGCCATATTACCCAAAGCAATATACAGATTCAATGCAATCCCCATCAAAATCCCAAAGACATTTTTAAAAGAAATAGAACAAAAAATCATCAGATTTGTTTGGAACCACAAAAGACCCCGAATAGCCAAAGCAATCCTAAGAAAAAAGAACAATACCGGAGGTATCACACTCCCTGACAAATGGCAAATAGACATATGAAAAAATGCTCAACACCACTAATCATCAGAGAAATGCAAATAAAAACCACAGTGAGATATCACCTCACCCCAGTCAGAATGGCTATCATGAATAAGACAAATAGTAACATGTGTTGGAGAGGCTGTGGAGAAAAAGGAACCCTCATACACTGTTGGAGGGAATGCAGACTGGTGCAGCCGTTATGGAAGGCAGTGTGGAGGTTCCTCAACAACTTACAATTAGAATTACCATATGACCCAACAATCCCTCTCCTGGGTATCTACCCAAAAAGTCTGAAAACATTTATCCATAAATACACGTGTGCTCCAATCTTTATTGCAGCTTTGTTTACGGTGGCCAAGACATGGAAACAACCAAAATGTCCTTCGATAGATGAATGGATAAAGAAGTTGTGGTATATGTACACAATGGAATACTATTCGGCGGTAAGAAAAGATGATACAGGAACATTTGTGACCACATGGTTGGATCTTGAGAGTATAATGCTAAGCGAAATAAGTCACACAGCAAAAGCAGAGAACCATATGATTTCACTGATATGTGGTCTATAAACCAAAATGAACAAAATAACAAGACAAACAAATGAGAAACAAAAAGTCATAGACATAGACAATAGTTTAGTGGTTACCAGAGGGTAAGGGGGGTTGGGGGTGGGAGATGAGGGTAAGGGGGATCAAATATATGGTGATGGAAGGAGAACTGACTCTGGATGGTGAACACACCATGGGATTTATAGATGATGTGATACAGAATTGTATACCTGAAATCTATGTAATTTTACTAACAATTGTCTCCCCAATAAATTTTTTAAAAAAAGAAAAAGAACAAAGCTGGAGGTATTAAAGTCCCTGACTTTAGCTTGTACTACAGGGTAATAATAATCAAAACAGCATGGTATTG